>NC_138062.1:37847764-38447764 GCF_964194185.1 Rhinolophus hipposideros | reverse complement strand
TCGCTTTGTACCTTATACCTGCTGGCTTGTATTTGCCTTAGGCCTGGAGTAGCCTCCTGGAATATAGAAACCATCTTATCCTAAAAGCCATCTTGTCTTGCTTTGTACTTTGGCTTGTGTTTGTCAGCTAGGGACTTATGATCAGTGGGGCTGGGAAGTCCAGACAGCAGCCTGGGGGCTAGAATGTGGAACTGGAGAGCTTAGTCATACCCCGAAAACCTTTGTTGTGAGAGACAATGCAACGAAAACCCACTGAAGCATTGAAGGGGGAACAGCCTTGTTTACCCCCTCCTATAAAACTCCATATTCCTTTTTGCTCGGAGAGGTTATGGTCTTTTCTAGCCTGACCTCCCGCAGCTCAAACACGCCAAATAAACTCTAATAGACTGATTTTGGTTTCCCACGACTCGTTCCTCTGGCTGTGCCTAAAAATTATTTTGTCCCAAAGTCAGTCAGTAAAGACTGCAGGGGGTGACTGCTTCTTCAAATGTGAACACAGCAATGCAAGGCTTCAAGGAACACACACGGAAAATGACACCAGTAAAGGAACATATGATTTTCCCGTATCCTAGCCTATGGAACTGGAGATCTACAAATTGCCCGACAAAGAATTAAAAATAATCATTCTAAGGAAGCTCAGAGGTCTTCATAAGAAGGTCTGACAGTCAACTCAACGAAGTCAAGAAAACTATATATGAACAAAATAAGAAATTTGACATACAGATAGAAATCATAAAGAACAAAACAGAATCCTGGTCCTAAAGAATACAACAAATGAAATGAAAAATGTAATAGAGCTTCAAGAACTGACTGGATGAATCAGATGAAAGAATGTATGAAACTGGAAAACTGGTCATTTGAAATGATCCAGATAGAGAAGATTTTTAAAAAAGACTAAAAAGGAATGAAGAAAGCTTACATGATTCAGGGGACATCAGCAAAAGAAATAATATAAACATTACGGATATCCCAGGAGAAGACAGAAAAATGGGTAAAAAGCTTGTTTAAAAAAACAATGGCTGGAAAGTTTCCAAATCTTGGGAGAGATGTGGACATCCAGGTACATGAATCTCAAAGATCTGGAAACAGGTTAAACCCCCCAAAAAAGGCTTCACCAAGGTGCATTATGAGCAAATTATTAAAAAATCAAAGACAAAGAGAATTTTGAAAGTATCAAAAAAAAAGCAATGTGTCACATACGAGGGAACCCCCATTATCTACACATTTCTCAGCTGAAACTTGTCAGACTGGCATGATATACACAAAGTGTTGAAAAAAAGGAACTGCCACCCAAAAACACTTTATACAACAAAGCTGTCCCTTGGCAATCAATAACAGAGAGACTTCTGCAAACAGGACCAAAGCTCAAGGAGTTCATCACCACTACACCTGCCTTGCAAGAAATGCTATGGCAATTTTGTCAAGCTGAAATGAAAAGATTAATTAGTAACGTGAAAATATATGAAAGTACAAAACTAACTGCTCAAAGAAACTAAGAGTGGGTTGTTTGAAAATACAAACCCAATTGACAAAGCTTTAGCTAGACTAAGAAAAAAGAGAAAAGATTCAAATTGATAAAATCAGAAGTAAAGTGTGCTGTGGATAGGGGCTTATTTGGTGCGATCAAAGCCTCCGGGTTGCAGTAATCCACTGTGAGGTGTCATTCCTCTTTCTTTCCAAGTTTAAGAACAGGCCAAATTCAGCTGTTCAAAGGAGAAGCACTGGGGGTAATCACCTCTTCACTAAGTTTTATATGATTGTTTCAATTTTTCAAAGCCCTTTTTAATATACACTGAGCCATATTACGTAACTAAGCTAGGGGGTAAGGGCTGTGGGGTCCCTTTTTGTGAAGCCAATTGGGAAGTTGGCTTCACAGCTTAGTTTCAGTTTATAAATCATTGGTTCAGAGCTTCTCTGTTCACTATGTGATACTTCAGGACAACGGGTAATTTAGGCAAGAGAAGAGTTGTCTGATGGTTAAGGTGAGACATACACTTTTGTCCCCTAATTTATATTTAGTAAGTCCCTTAACATTATTAGGGATAACTTATTTATATTTAGTGTGAGCCCAATAAAACTATAATTTGAGAGCTAGTATTGATTATTTGCATGAGGGTTTGTGCATTACAATGGATGACAAAATTATTCGGAACGCATGTTATAGAGGCTCCCAAACCAAACAGTGCCCCTTGATCTTTTGTGCTGTATAATTCTTTGAATATCTTTTAGATTTTCAATTTGATCAAATTGTAGACCTTTGTTTCAATATTATTTTTTCTTGTTCCCTCCCTCCTGTCTTCCCTGTTTTGTTTTGATCTTAAGTTCCTTCCTAAATATATTTCAGGGAGGGTGTCTTCTTTACACTCGTATTGTTATATTTTTTCCTCTAAGGGCCTCAAATCAGTGTCATCAAGTTGGAAGTCTGCCGCATGACAACTGGTTGCTTTATAGAGTATAAGAACCTAACCTGTAGTCAGGTTTGAACTAATGCCTTCATCCTGCCCCAGTGAGGCCATGGGTGTTGTCCCCAACAGCCCTGAGGGTCAGGATCTGGGCTGCAGTAGAGGCAGGGGCAGCAGCAGCAGAGGCACTGAAGGAACCCGGGGAGCCCTCTGGTATTATGTAGATCAGCCAGCCATCTTATCCCCTCACCTTTTTTTTTTTTTTTTTTTTTTTTAAATAACTGCTCTTTCAGGAGTAACCACCCCATGGGCCCACCTTTTGCACAGGGTGTGGTCACCCTCTCCCACCACAATCCCCAGGGTATGTCCGGGCCAATTCAGCCTCTGTCACAACTTTGACATATCCATAATTTCTGGCAAAGACACTGAGCAATGACCACTTTAAAGAGGACCAACCCCATACACCTGCTCCCAAATGCCTAGAAATTCTCGAAACTGCCCACTCTGGTCGACTTCACATAGAACTGGGGTTTGGTGGGGTCAACACTGCCCCACGGGGCAGCACAGCTCACAGCACCAGCTCCCCAGCACCCAGCAGCCCACAGTGCGGCCGCCATCAGGCAGCAGAGCAGGTGAGCAAGTCAGAGCAAGAGAAGACAGACCCAGGTAGGTGGTCACGTTGAAACATGCTGCTCACAGTGCCAAGTGTTATGGTCACCTGCATAGTGACCTCCCGCCCCCCACACACAGAGGTTAGGAAAAGGCTTATGACTCACATAATTGAGGTATGGGGGTAGGTTGCGGGGGAGGGGGGGCTCTAAAGCAGATCTGAAATGGCTTGAGAGAGTTAAAAAAAAAAAGAATGGACTGGGATCTTATAGCTGGAGCGTACTACAGAAAAAAAATATTCAGTGCCACTTGTCAAAGATGGTTTAAGGCAGGTTTTATCAGAACCATTGCGTTAAGTATACAGACCATTTTGGTGGGATTTTCCAAAGGGGAGAAATGAGATTGGGTTCCCCTCTGAGTACAGCAAAGACAAGTGGGAATTCACAGCCAGACAGCAGGTGGGGGTCAGTGCATGGCAAATTAGGAAGAGAAAAATCCGAGGCTTGGGGGTTCCTGCTAAACCGACCTAACAGGATTCTTAGGGCAGACAGGCCTGGGTGATCAGACATTGCCAGATGGTGCAGGAAGGGGAACCTGATCAGATAATGGAGGGGGATGAGACAGGAGGGTGGAGATTCTGGTTCACCTGGCTTCAGGGTTCCTCCCCAAACTGGGTATTACAAGCAGTGCACAGGTAGGCCTGGGAGGAGGCTCAGAGGCTGACTAAAGTTCCAGCAAAGAATCCTTGTCAGGGGCGGGGCCTGGGCAAGTCCTGCTCACAGGCAGGGGCTTGTGTGTTGGAATGTGACAGTGCCAGAGGAGGGAGCACTGGACTTCCCTCAGCCTGTCCAGGTGGGGACACATTGGAAAGGAAGGGAGAGGCTTAAGCCACAGCAAATATCAAACAATGTGGAGTCTGACTGCTCATTACCAGACAAACATGGCTAGGAAAAACAGGCATTCTCAATGGCTCATTTTTATGTAAAGAAACACTAACAGAAAGTTTGGTAAATAATCAAAAATGTATTTGGGGGTAGCTGGAGTAACAGCGCTGGAGGGACCAAGATACATGGGCAGTGAGTCTTAAGTTAGACTTTTCTTTCAAATTCATTTAAAATAAACAGAGAAATTTATATACACCACATTTTACTATGTCTTTAATTTTAACTTTTGTATATAAGAAACCATTGTAAGATTTAATTTCTTTAAACACTAATGGTTATAAAACTGTATGCCACATAAAATAAAAATTTTCAAAATTCTTGCTAACTAAAATGACAAGTTGCACCCTAGTTTGTCCTTTCCCTATATCTCACACTGGTGTTATTTTTAGAATAAGTAGCATATTATACTGCAATAGGGATTTCAGTTATGCTCCCAAAGATAGTAGGATATTCAAAGATTTATATAAGAATTAAAATAGAAATTCAACTACCTAAGCCTTTTAAATTTCAATGTTCTCCAGGGACATGCACATACAAACACTGATGTAAAAATGAAAAATGGACCTGAGAGCTTAAAAACATTCATCTCACATCTTGAGGTTCTCTAGCCTTAAAGGAACAAAAAAGTCTATTTAGTTCCACTATTTACCTGCTTTACCAACATCGTCTCTCTCAATCAACTTACATTTTTAAGCCCAAGAAACTAAAAATGTTATTTCTAACACAGGTAATAAAATTACACAGTGCTCAGGGAAACCAGAGCCAAAGGGCTGCACTATTCAGTCGATAAAGGATCCAAAGAAAAGAAACACGAGTATTGGAATCTGCTCAGATGAGCAGTCTGCTTTCCACAGGACAAAAGAAAAGCTGCTTTCAGAAGGTTCCACATTCCAGACTCTCCAGGTTGAGACAAAGCCCTTGGAGTGGGTCAGTCCCAGGGGAAGGAGGAGAGGGACCTGTGAGCAGCCCCAAGAGTGAACTCTGGGAGCTCCCACACCCTTCTCTCCCCAGGGAACAATAAAAAGGCTCCCTCTCAGGTTTCATCTCACAGTAAGGAAATTCTCAGCTGGATTCAGTGTAATGTTCTGACCCAAATGAACTCTCAAATCATAAACGCACCTGATCTTCACAGACTTTCTCACTGTGCGGATTGCACTCTGAGCGCACCTACACGGTGGATGCAAAACTCAAACGAAACGTCTAAAAATGTGTAAACCTAAGAAACCACAACCTCAGAAGGGGTATCCACCCCTCTGCCCTACCCCCAACACATGGGCACCTGCACCCCCAGCCCTCCAGGGCTGCAGCTTCTCTCAGTGTGAAGGCCCCTCCAGGTGGGTGTGAGCAGGTAGGACACCTGCAGGGGAGACTCCCCAGGAGAACCACTGAGCCTTCAAGTACTTCCCTTTGCAGCTCAAGGGGCCTTAACCTGGGTCTGACCACCGGCCTCTGCTCCCTACTAGACTTGCTCTGGACCACCATAGATATTTTAATTGACACAAACCCAGTGTTTGAACCATCTGGCAAAAATGCTCAAACCCAGTCTTCCTGGAAAAAAGGGAAGAAAATTGTAAGGCACTTTGCTGGCTGAACAAGAAATCCTACAAGTATGTATTGCATTCCAAAAAGGAAAAAAAAAGGTGTTTATTATTTCCATGATGATAAATTGCTTTATTAACTATTAATCATACTTAAACACTTCTGGTCTGTAAGTTTAAGCTCTAGAAATCCATCTGAATTTACCCAAAATAAAAGAACAGACCTTAGAATACTACTAACCCGCTCAGAAGAGGAAAAAAAGGGGAAATAACTTTTTTTTCTTAAGATTTTTTTTTTAATTGGGGAAAGGGAACAGGACTTTATCGGGAAAAGTGTGTCCTTCCAGGACTTTTTCCAAGTCAAGTTGTTGTCCGTTTCAATCTTACTTGTGGAGGGCACAGCTGGCTGATCCATGTGGGAATTGAACCGGCAGCCCGGTTGCCCAGAGCTCGCGCTCCAACCAACTGAGCCACCTGACCGCCCGGAGGAAACAACTTTTAACACATGCAATGTAATATGGAATGTTGTACTTTTTCCTGAAATTTATAATACCTCTGATGCGTCTTTGACAATCTCTTATACTGCCTTTCAAGATCTGTAGATTATATGTTTTACATTTGTTGAAAAATGGAGACGGGGAGAAAAAGGAAATAAATCTTTTCAAGGTGACAAACCCAGGGAGGGGCAGTGCTGACAGAAGAGATCACCCAGGAAAGTTTCCAAAGAGGAGCCTCTACCCAAAGGACTTCCCCCCATAGGACGTGCCCAGGGAAGGTCCTGTGGGGAGAGGAACCGGGAATTCATACAATGTAGTTCCAGGTTATTCGCTACTTTTCTCTCGTGTGAAATATCCACAGACAAAAAATAAAGCCCATTAAAACAGCCATCAATTGAGTGTGGGGAAAGGATAAACAATTAAAATATTGGGTGTTTGAAAAGCACGGAGGACAAATCAATAGTTGATTTTGGTGCTTGCTGCTTGAATGTTGGCGTTTGGGAATGCGGGGAGGGACTTGGAAATTTAGGGATTTACTGCCACCCCTAGGATGATGGGAAGGGAGGACAGGGTCATGGATTTGAGACCCTGCTTCCCAAATGTTTGAAAAACTCAGGAGAAAAGGGCGCCCCCTGGGGAGAAAGGAGGTACTAGGGACCCCCACAAACCACAGGTTCTCCCACCCACGAACCCCGGAGCCCGAGTCACGACTGTCCCCTGACTACCCTGCCCGTGGTCACCGCACTGTCTGGGGACGCGGGGCTGTGGGCGCAGAGCTGCCCAGAGAGGGTCGAGGGCAGGTAGCGAAGTCTCCGCGCGCAGTGACAGGACGCCCAGGTTCCAGCTGCCTGCCCGGCCGCCACTCTGGGAGTCGGAAGGGACTGAGATCTGAGCCTTGGGGGACTCCGGTCCGCAGACTCTGGAGGTGATGGCGGGAAGGTCCGTCTGTCTGCCACAGTCCGTCCCAACGAGCCCCTCGTCTCCGTCCCGGGACACCCGGCCCCGCACACTCACCATTTCCCGGCGTCTGGGGTCCCCGGGTCCAGCGGCCGGCGCAGTCACAGAGGGACTGACGTTGCAGTAGAGAGAACTGGACCGTTAACCGCAGGTAATATCCGGACTCGAGCGCAGCCAAGGGCGTCCACGCGGTTTGCAGAGTCGCCCCGCTCGCCTCACCTGCTTCTCCCCTGATTGGACAGTTCACAAGGACCCGCCTCCCTGTTCCTGAGTGACAACCTGGACAAGAGGTCATATGGCTTAACAGAACCAGCTTCAGCAAGTGGATGGGACCTGTCCTTCAGAACGTTTGTTTTTAAACAAAACTTATTCCTGGTCCTACAAGGACAGTGGTGTTCGCGCAGCTCTTTCTGAACCCAGGGACACAGGAGTGCACAAGGCATTCCAGAGTCAGTTTCCAGATGGAGGGACACCCTTGTGCAGAGCAAGAGGGATGCCCAAGCCAGGCCAGACTGGGACCAGAAGGTCTGAGGTCCTCCAGGGTGAGGGGGTGGCATAGGTTGGGAGTCCACAAATAGAACTGTGATCTTTGTTTGCAAACAAACAAATAAACAACAACAACAACAGACACGTGGATCCATGAAACGAAACATGCCCCAGAAATAGACCTACACATATGTGGTCAGTTAATTTATGACAAGAGAGCAAAGAATATACAATGAGCAAAGAACAGTCTCTTCAATAAATGGTGTTGGGAAAAGTGGATAGCCACATGCAAAAGAATGAAACTGGAGCACTGTTACATTATACACAAAAATGAACTCAGAATGGATTAGACTTAAAAGTAAGACCTGAAACTATAAAATTGCTAGTAGGACTTACAGGCCATAAGCTTCCTGACATAGATCTCCGTGATGATTTTCTGAATCCAACACCAAAAGCAAAGGCTACAGAAGTAAAAATAAACAAGTGGGACTACATCAAATTAAAAAGCTTCTCCACAGCAAGGAAAACCAACAAAATAAAAATACAAACTACTGAATGGTAGGAAATATTTTTAAATCATATATCTAAATAGAGGTTTGTGGGGACAGAGCCCCAGCGAGCAGTTTCCAGGCTCTCGGCCTCACATAGAAAGGTGCTGGCTCAGGTAGTAGATGGTCATCAGCTGTGACTAGTTGGCCACCGGCTGTTAACGGTTAGCCGTTAGCCACTGATATAACTGCCGTGGCTAAGCTAGCAAGGTGGTGGTGTGTGATGGAGTGTGGATTATGGATTGCAGAGAGGCAGATTGCAGTTAGCAAGTGAGGTCGGTTGGCAGAGACAAGTGGACGGCGGGTTGCAGATCGTGTGGCTCCTGCCTCCTGTGTCTCCAACCCAGCTGCCAGCGAGACTGTAGTGGTGTGACTCCCCTATCTATGGCTCCGTGGGTGTTCCTTTTTGGCCTCATCATGTCCTGTGTTCTTATGGGGGGAGCGGGACTAGAGACCCCGTACGTCACCCCCCGTGACAGGTTAATATCGAAAATATATTAAAAACTCATACAACTTAATAGCAAATAAACAAAAAATCCAATTTAAAAATTGGCAGATCTGAGTAAACATTTTTCCAAAAAAACTATACACATGGCCTATAGATACCTGAAAAAATGTTCAATATTGTTAATCATCAGAGAAATGCAAATCAAAACCTCACACCTGAAAGAATGACTATTAACAAAAAGATAAGGAATAACAAGTGTGGTGGGAATGTAAATTGGTGCAGCTGCTATGGAATACAGTTTAAAGATTCTTTCAATTCTTTTGGGTACTTACCCAGAAGTAGAATTGCTAGATCAGATGGTAACTCAGTTTCTAATTTTTTGAGAGACGGACATGATTTTTTCATACCTGCATGCAGCACGACTTCATATTCCCAGCAATAATGTACAAAGATTCTAAAGGGTGTTTTCACTTTCTTGATTTTGTCCTTTGAGGCACAAGTCATTAATTTAATGAAGTCTAAATTACCTTTTTCTTTCTGATTTTACTCTTAGAGCTATATCTAACAATTCTTTGCCAAATCCAAGGTAAGGAAATTTTCCTATATTTTTTCTTGTGTGTTATAGTTTTCCTCTTATGTTCAGGTCTTTGATCCTTTCCTGTAAATATTGTACATGGTTTGATATAAGTGTACAACTTTCTTTTTTTCTGCATATGGCTATCCACTTGGCACAGCACCAATTTATACAAGGACTATTTTTCTCCATTCTTGGCACTTCAAAAAAAAATCAGTTGACCATAGATATGCGGGCTTTTCTCAAATCTCAATCTGCTCCACAGATCTATATGTCTATCATTGTGTCAGTACCACACCATCCTGATTACCAAAGCTTCATACAAAGTTTTGAGAGCAGTAAATGTTAGTCAACAAATTTGTTTTTCTTTTTCAAGAATGGTTTGATTATTCCGATTCTGTGCAATTCCATACAAATTTATAAACCAACTTGCCAATTTCTATAAAGAAAGCAGCTGGAATTCGGATGAGTTCTGTGCTGACCTCTAGATCATTTTGAGGAGCAGTGCCACTTCAACAAAGTTCAGTCTTCCGATCCATGAACTTGGGATGGTTTCCAATTTATTTATACCTTTACTAATGTCTTTGGATGATGTTTGTAGTTTTCATAGTATTTGTTTTGTGCTTTCATTGTTAAATTTTTTCCTAAGTATTTTATTCCTTTGATGCTATTGTTAATGTATTTGTCTTTTTATTTCATTATCAGATTGTTCGTTGCAAGTGTACAGAAATACAACCTATGTTTATATTTTGACCTTGTATCCTACACTGCAGAACTCAATGATCAGTTCTAATACTGTGTTTCCCTGAAAATAAGACCTACCTGGACCATCAGCTCTAATGTGTCTTTTGTAACAAAATTAATATAAGACCCGGTCTTATTTTACTATAAGTAAAATACATAATAATATAAGACTGGGTCTTATATTAATTTTTGCTCCAAAAGATGCATTAGAGCTGATGGTCCAGCTAGGTCTTATTTTCAGGGAATATAAGTTCTGTTGTGGACTCCTTAGAGTTTTCTATATGCAAATATTGGGACAGAAAATTTTTCCTTTCTTCCCTTCTAGATTCCTTGGCTGGTCTAATAACTAAAATGATGTTATTAGAATAACAGAATAATGAAAGAAAATATTTCCTATGTATGGGAGCCCCATAAAAAAATGAGACTCAAGGAAGTGACCAGAGCAGGAAGCCTTATAAAGAAACAATAACTTTGGGAAGACTTGACAAGGTAGAGGGGTTTGGGTTAGGGTCCCAATGATAAAGAAATAATTTGTTTATATAGTCTTCTGAGGCCTGAATTCCCTGTCTCTGATGATAAGGATGCTATCTACCCTCTTGGGGCAGGGAGGACACCTTTCACACGGAAGGTTCATCTCCTGCTTTCGGAGGGAAAAGGCAGGGTCAAAATGCCCTTCTTGAACCAGCTGTATCTCAAGTATCTGTAATTCAAAGTAATCAATATGCCCACATGCCACATTTGAGGTGACAGATTGTGAACCCCTACACCAGATATCTCATCTGGAGGCAGAGATAGTTTTACATCTTCCTAATCTATTTGCATGCATCTGTTTTTTTTTTGGCCTAATGGTTCTGACTCAAATCTCTAGTACATTCTAGAATAGAAATGGCAAGAGCAGATATCCCTCCTTGGTTCCTTATCTTAGGGGAAAGCATTCCAGTCTTTTGCCATTAAATATAATATTAGCTGTGGGTTTTCCATAGATGCTTATTATGAAGTGAAGAAATGTCCTTCTATTCCTGGTAGGCTGAGTGCTTTAATTATGAAACAGTATCGGATTTTGTCAATTCAGTTAGTTAAGCAAGACTAGGATTATTTAAAGGGTTTTTTGACATGCTGCTCACAGTGCCAAGTGCTCCAGTCACCTGCATAGTGGCCCCCCTACACACAGAGAGTTTAAGAAAAGGCTTATGACTCACATAATTGAGGTATGGGGTGGGGGGAGTTTGAAAGTAGGGCCTCTCAAGCAGCTCTGAAATGGCTTGAGAGAATAAAAAAAAAAAATGGCCTGGGATTTTATGGCTGGAGGGTACTACAGAAAAAATATTCAGCGCCACTTGTCAAAGATGGTAAGGCAGATTTTATCAGAACCACTGCAATAGGTATAGAGACCACTGTGGTGGGATTTCACAATGGGGAGAAATGAGATTGGGTTCCCCTCTGAGTATAGCAAGGAAAAGTGGGAATTCACGTCTAGAGATCAGGTGGGGGTCAGTGCATGGCAAATTAGGAAGGGAAAATCCGAGGCTTGGGGGTTCCTGCTAAACCAACCTAACAGGATTCTTAGGGCAGACAGGCCTGGGTGATCAGACATCGCCAGATGGTGCAGGAGGGGGAACCTGATCAGATATGGAAGGGGATGAGGTAGGAGGGTGGGGATTCTGGTTCACCTGGCTTCAGGGTTCCTCCCCAAACTGGGTATTACAAGCACGTGCACAGGTAGGCCTGGGAGGAGGCTCAGAGGCTGACTAAAGTTGTTCCAGCAAAGAATCCTTGTCAGGGGCGGGGCCCGGGCGGGCGAGTCCTGCTCACAGGCAGGGGCTTGTGTGTTGGAAGGTGACAGTGCCAGAGGAGGGAGCCCTGGACTTTGTCCTCAGCCTGTCCAGGTGGGGACACAAGGGATTTTCAAATGCCTTGCTAACTAAAAGGACAAGCTGCATCCCACTTTGTCCTTCCCCTATATCTCACATGGGGGTATTTTCAGGAATAAGTAGCATATTATGATACAATTTGGGTTTGGGTTTAACTGCTTAAACTTAGTAAAATTTTCACAGATATTCAAAAGCTTTGATTAGTTTTCCTCACATCAAATTAAAATAGAAATTCAATTACTTCCGCCTTTTAAATTTCAATTTGGTGTAGGAACACTCACCTACAAACACTGATGTAAAAATGAAAAATGGACCTGAGAACTTAAACACATTCATCTTACATCTTGAGGTTCTCTAGTCTGAAAGAAACAAAAAGTCTATTTAGTTCCACTATTTACTTGCCTTACTGACATATCTTTCTCAATCAACTTACATTTTTAAGCCAAAGAAACTAATAATGTTATTTCTCTCACAGGGAATAGAATCATACAGTACTCAGGGAAACCAGAGCCAAAGGGCTGCATTATTCAGTAAATAAAAGATCCAAAGGAAAGAAACACAAATATTGGAATCAGCTCAGATGAACAGCCTGCTTTCCACAGAAGGAAAAGCACTTTCGGAAGGTTCTACATTCCAGACTTTCCCAGATGAGACAGAACCCCCGGTGTGGGTCAGTCCCTGGGGAAGGAGGGAGGGACACCTGAGCAGCCCCAGGAATGAACTCAGGGAGCTCCCACACCCTCCTCCCCGGGGAATAATGGAAAACCTCCCTCTTTCGGGATTCATCTCACAGTGAGGAAACTCTCAGCTGAATTCAGTTTAAGGTTCTGACCCAAATGAACTCCCAGTTCACGAACCCTAAACCAGGACATAGAACTCCTTTCATGGACTTTCTCAATGTGCACAAATTACATTCTGAGTGCATCTGCCCTGTGGATGTAAAACTCCTACCTATGTCTAGAAACAGGCCCGGGGAAACACAAGTAAAACCTAAGAAAGGGCATCACTCCCCACTGGGTACTCCTGCACCCCCATCTCTTCAGGGCTGCAGTTTCTCTCAGGGTAAAGGCCCCTCCACGGTGGGTGTGAGCAGGTAGGACACCTGCAGGGGAGGTTCCCCAGGAAGAACCACTGAGCCTTCAAGTACTTCCCTTTGCAGCTCAAGGGGCATTAGCCTGGGTCACTGACCACAGACTTCAGCTTCCCACCAAATTGCTCTGGACCACCATAGATATTTTAAAAGTGACAAACACAGTGTTTCAACAATCCAGCAGTGTCACTTAAAACCAGTATTCACGTCGAAAGGAAGCCACTTTTACTAGTTCAACTAAAAACCAAAACAAACAAACATAAAACCCAGAAAACAAAAACCTATTCCTTTCAGGTAAAAAATGTCAGTTATTTTTTCTAGTGAAAGAACTTAGTTTGTAAATAATTAATCATACTTGACCACTCCTGCTCTGCAAGGCTCAGCTCTGGAATTTTATTTGAAAACACCCAAAAGTGAAAAACAGACCTCAGAAATTTATTACACATGTTTAGGGAAACAAAGAGTGAAAGATGAATGCTATACAAATGGAATGTAATCTTGGAATATTTTATTTTTTTCTGAAATTCATTTCTGTCTTGCTCTTTGGACCTATTTTATACTGTCTGTCAAACTCTAATGAGTCAACATATTTTACCCCTGTTGAAAATGCAAACTTAAATTAGTGAATAAAGCAAGGTGAACCCAGGGAGGGGCAGTGCTGACAGGACACAACACCCAGAAAACTTCCAAACAGGAGCCTTCACCCAAAGGACCTTCCCATAGGAAGAGTGTGCCCAGGGAAGGTCCTGAGGGGAGAGGCACAAGGATTTCAAGCAACAAGTTTCAGGTGGTTATTCTTGGCTTTCATTTCATATAAAATATCCACAACAAATATGAATCTCTAAAAAAGAGTCATCATAACTCTATGGAAAAAAGATAAAACATTAAAATATCTTGGGTCAGTTTGAAATGCATTCCGTAGGACAAAAACTTGATGACGATGCTGTGACTAGGAGAGGGGCAGTTGGCTTAGGAATGCAAGGAAGATGTGGAAATTAGGGACTGACAGTCCCAGGAAGCGCCAGGCTGGGGGACAGGGTCGTGGATCACAGACTCCGCTACTCACACATTTGGAAAACTCAGGAAAAAAACGGGTCATCCTTGGGAGAAAGGAGCGGCTGGGGATCCCCCAGTCCACAGTTCCTTCCACGCACGAACCCCGGAGACTGAGTCACAGTAGTCTACTGGTGACCCTCCCCGTGGTCACTGCACCACCATCTGGGGAAATGCGAAACCGAGGGCGCAGAGCTGCCCAGAGAGGCTTCGGGTCCAAGCGACCGCGTGCAGTGACGGAAGAGAACGCTAGGTGTCTCGCCGGCGGAGCCAACTCCCACGCCTCGTGCGGGAGGGGACGCAGGGCCGCAGACTCCAGAATTGACTGAGGGTAGGCCAGGACCGCCACGGCCGGTTCCGGAAAAAACAATACATTGCTTGGTAAATTTGAGATTTACCTGGAAACTCTTTCCACCCGCATTTACTGACGTATTATTGACTAACAAAATTATATTAAAAGATTACAATGTGATGGTTTGCTATACATATACTGAACTGTATAACTAATTTGCTAGAAGAGTGGGTCATGGGCATTCTCAACACACGCCCTCGCGCGTGCACGATAACATGGTGAGGTGACAGACCTATTAATTAACCTAGATACGCTTAGGTGCCTATGAGCCTGAATTGCAAAACTTTTGTGCATTGTGAAATTTAGATGCCTACCTTTCAGGAAATTTTTGGAATATTACTACTCCTTATTCCCTTTCTCATGCTAATTGTCCTATTGAAATTTGTTCACCTTATTAACTGGTGCTTTTGGAATGTATCCCAAGAATTCTTCCTTTCCAGAATATGTTGCAACTACAATGCTAGTTATTGGACTTCTTTTCCTTTTGCATATATTTTGATCAGTCCCTTTCTATCATGCAAATGAGGCATATCAAAAGTATAAATATGGGAGATCAAACACCTGCTACAATAGTTATTTCCTTTTTCTCTTAGTTTCTCCTGGAAGGACAACTGCCTAGTCCCTTGCACATAGAGCCCAATCCCTTGCACATAGAGGAATTTTGACAAACTGTTGGATTTGCATCTGAAACCTCTCTCTGTACAGGAATGTAGAGATCCTTTAGATCCTTAAATGTTTTAAGTATCAATTTCTCCATCATTCCTCCTGTGTACTAATTGTACTGTTGAACTTACATAGTGGTGAGATTTCTCTAGGACTCTTTCTACAGTTCCATGAGTAATCTATTAAACCTCCAGAAATATAAGAAGTAACATTTGTAATATGGAATATTAAGCCTGCCAAGCATCCCAGGTTTCAACAGTTATTTCTCTGCAACTTTTTCTTCTTATGCAAATATGATTTTACTGCACCCACAGATAACCTTCTTAACTGCCCAGAACCTTCGTTCACTAAATTATTGTTAGCATAACTCCATTATCTGTGCCCATTAGGATTTGTTTTTACTTGTACTTGGCAGACAAATCTATGGGAGACACATCGCTTAAATTCTTATCAACTTGGAAGGTATTGAGCAGTCAGATTATTGGTGATGCCTATTTCAGAGACTCAACATTGGATATCACCCATCAATTTACATCACAGATTACAAGAATTGTCTGGTGGTGTTTCTGAAACTGAAGAAATGAGATTTTTGAGCATTTTATTTCTATGGTAGGATGTTGGCACAAATAAAATATATGTGTCTAGAAATTTGTCTAGAACTTTAGGAAAGATTGCTCAAATCTACCACCAAACTAAAAAAAAGGGGGAAATGAGAAAGTTAACATAAAAGAAGTGTTTTTAAATGGAGACAGATTTTCCATTTCAGAGGAACTGCTTTGCACATCTTGTTCCTTGAACTTTTGAACTGGGCTGAACCACAGTGAATAAACATCCTAATCATAAGGACTGATGAGTACAGATTTCTGCCTAGAGATAGAATCAGTAACCAAGCATGTATAGCCAAGACTAGCTTAAGCTTGCTAGCACCAAGAGGAAATTTTTATAAATAACTCAAGTGGTTTGCATCTTGAAAATTCCTTGCTTTTACCCTGTAATCAGGACATATTTGGGGTTTCTACCTAAACCTGGGGCATGTGTCAACATTCTAGTTTAGTTACCCATCATGGACCCATCGAGGAGAGCAGGTATCTAAATCTCATTAACAGTTAAACATCAAAACAGAGTCAGTGTCTTCATTTAAGTTCAGTCCAGATGTTGACAGAATGATATCCCATCTTATTTAAATGAATTTGAATATTCAATTGTTTGAATATGAATTTTAAAGGCCATGTGAAAATCAAAACGAACTTACAATTCAGTAGGAGAAACCTCGAATGAAATTTAATCCAGCCATCCCAGAATGCTGGAGAGATCCAGGAAAATATGTCGGTAGGGTTCCAGAGGTCTGTTCAATTATTTTATGACTGTCATTGTTTGTTATTGTTAACTTTATTTAATTTGTGGTTCATTTGTAATTAGTTGCCTCACTGTGGAGTTATTGGTGGCACTTTGCATGGTTTACCCACATGCAGCAAGCAGCCCCTTGTCAGTGCTCCCTGCTGACCAACAAATATTCCAAACCAAAGCGATCATCAGTGACCATAGCTGCCAGGGAGTTTTCCTTCATAGAAAACCTCTAACACATGAACTGTCTGCTGCATGGGTTTTCAGTGTTTGGATATTTCTTGACTGGCATTAACGACGTGAGATTATTGAATGACATGATAGCAGTGCCAGTGACAAGCGAGTGCAATTGGTAGGAAAGCAGCACATTTGTGTTGAGATGGGCCACAGGGTGTTTTGAAGGTGGGTGCTGCAAATAAAAAACTGGTATCGAGGGTACCAACTACGGGTGATGTTAGGAGGAAGACCCAGGAGTTGGATATAAGAATAGTGGGTCATGGACACTATTCCATTTAACCAAAGACCTGGGAGAGTGGCCATTTTGACAGAAATGAGAAAGGTCTCTACCTATAAAGTGCCATCAGCACAAAGAAGTGGGCCCTAAAGACTGGGGGTGGAATCTATGTCTTGAAAGACCAAAGACCCATTTAGAAGGTAGCAAGATTTGTTTAAGTAAGCCATTCTGGCTTCTAATAGGGCTACAGGCTGAGGTCCTGAGAGAGATGTAAGTTCCATTACACACTTTGTGAAGAGCCCAGTGTTGTATATTTGGAGAAATGAGTGGTTCACATCATAATGTCATGGGGCATCCTGCATTTTGGCTTCAGATAGGATAAGTAATATGTCTATATGAGTATATAACATGGTCTGATCATAGAGAATAGCCCACAGAGGGGGTAAGGAGCCCTATAAAATATATTGAAAAGAGCTACAGGGACGCCTTCCTCATCCTGGGAATTAAGTTAATTGATTATATTACTAGAAGTGTGTTTTCTTATATCAGGAGCACTGGCCAGTCACTAAATTAGCCATGGGAAAGGAGGAGGGAATTCCTTTGCTTCTGCCTAGACCTTTAGGGCAGAGGCTCCTCAATTATTTTACATTATGTGGGCTCACAAGGCCAAGGTTAACACCATTAGGTTTCAGCATGAATTTATCTCTTATGATCAAATCAACTTACCACTCTGAGGGTTGAAATGAGCATCTTAAGATTAAAGTTTAATATGTGAAGGGTTAGGAATAATACTTTGTATTTGGGTAATTCTGAGCAACATAATCAGAATCATTTATCCCAAAGGGGACAACCTTGAATGAAAAGATTCCTGTTTCCTCTGCTGGGATCAGACAGCAAGATCACTGACAACGGCCAAAGGATCTGGAGAAAGTGCAGATGATATTGACTCTTGGCCAGGGCATCCTGTACTGCTAGCATGAGTGCCAGAATTTGACTAACTGAGCTGATGCGTGTGTGCAGTTTTTGTCCAGATGGCTTGTTTGATCTGGGGACAGAATGTAGCACCTCTGTACTGGAGTCCATTAGGTGTCTTGGTGGCACAACACTGTCCGTAAGTATATGAATTCTCCTGGTCACACATATGATCTCAAAGGACTTCCCCAAATGGCCAATGTGTCTAGGAAATGGGTGATATTCTCCAGGACGAATACATCCATCAGAGGACTGGGAAATACACTGGAGGTGGGATACACCAGAACTCCGATTTTTGGCTCTATCCTGTGGGTACCAAAATCTTTTCAATGAGGAGGCCTCTGTGGTGAAGCAAGCCTGAGGGGTCCTGACTCATGACCCAAGGAAAACATGGCTAGCTGGGTACATTGGATCATCCACCAGGTCAGGGCCAGTGAGAGGCTGTATTTCCAGAAAGACTGTGTCTGTTGTCAGCTTCTTGCACCAGTATATCCTTGGCATGTTATGGCCATGATGGGTGATTTAGAGACTCTGGGAGGCACGAGAAGCAGATGCTAAAGCCTCTGTGGTATAGGAGTCTGAAGAGGGAGACACTAATGGAGTGACTATTGATCAAATTCTGGAGCTCCTGTTTTCTCACTCAAAGTTGGTTAATTTTTAAGTACTTAGTAGAGAAAGTAATTATGAGACGGCTGGGTTGTTGAAGCTGAGGGGCCTGTGCCCATGACAAGGTTCTACTACTGTTTCTTCCACCGTCTCAGCTCAAAACCCCCGGGTGGGCTGCAGAGAAATTTATTGGAGTAGGACAGGTGTGGATTTCTTAGGATGTTTGCCAGCAGCCAGGAAAATGGTAGGCTTGAGCTGGGAAAATACAGCTGGAAATGGTCCCAGGACTGCCATGCAAAGACATAATGCTAATGCCCATGAATTCGTTTCCACCTGGAGAAAACTGGGATATGCCTTTGTTTCAGAACCACATTACATCCAGAGGTCTGTCTGAGGAGCCTGATTTAAACTCACAGACAGACCTGGGAGCTCTCTCACTTCACTCGTTATGTGCATGAGATGAGGAAGGTGCAACTCTAGAGTGTTTTCTGTTAAGATAGAGCTGCAAGAAAGGCCTGATGGGACTGAGTCCTTCTTCGCAGTCTTTTAATTCTTCCCAAGAAGGATCCTACAGTTGTGGAAAGGAGAGTGGAACACATAAAAATCAAGGTTCAGGGGCAGCCCAGTGGCTCAGGTGGTTGGAGCACTGTGTTCCTAACACCTAGGTAGCCGTTGGATTCCCACATACTCCAGTGAGCTGCACCCTCTACAGCTAGATTTGTGAACAACGGCTTGACTCGGAGTTGGGGGAGAAGCGGGGAAAAATCAAGGTTCAGAAGAGCTTACTTAACATTCTCCTGGAACAAAGAACATTTTTGCTTGTTTTCTATTATTTTGAATATAGATACATACTGTTTTAAGTATACGTAGTTGTGAGTTTTCACAAATGCATAGTAACACTACCACCAAAAGATGGAGAACACTCCATAACCTCAAAAGAATACTCTTGTGGTGCCCATTTCTGCCAAACCCCTCCAATGCATACATCACGCCGACGTAAGAACATCCAAACCTGCTGAGAATTTTACAAGCGTTTATGAGCCAAACTGATGTTAATGGTATGAAGGAAGATCTCAAATGTTCAGGAGAATGACAATCTCGCAGTTTCTTTTATGCACTTGAAATTAAGGAAGGCATGTAAAGAAGATTACATGGAGTGGGAGAAAGCAAAGTGGGTGTAAGGCTTGCAGGGAGATAATGAGGCTAAGAGGGTCAGACGGGTTGAGAAGGGTGAGTGCTTTATTCAGTGCCCCTGGGCGAGGTTCACCGGTCCACAGACTGGGCTGGTGAAGTCGCGCCCAGGGCAGAGTGAGGGAGGCATATATGCAATTTTGGGAGTGAGGGTTGGCTGACTGAGGTGGCAGATGGGCAGGCCCCCCCAGTGCAGATCCGGTGTGAGCGGCTGCATCCGGAGTTGTTTATCGCACCAAAGGTCTGCTGCCTTTTTGGGGAAACGCCAGGGGCCCCAGTTTCCATCATGCGAAGAGGGGTCTGACTTGGCAGAGGGGTATGACTTGGCTCCTGGCCACTTCAACCATGCCTGTAGCTGAGCTAACAGTGGGGACTGAATTACAGAATAGTTAACAAGATTACATGCTGTCAATGAGGGTGGTAAAGCTTAGTTCAAAGGTGTGTTAACCTAGATGCACAGAAACAATGGACAAGGCTTGCTTAAGGCAAAGATAAACCTTTTACTAAAAGTTACGTGCCTGGGGAGTGACGACCCACCAAGACTTTCCCAGTTAGGGATTTATGATCAGATCATGCTGTGAGGTTATTTTCCATAGAACCCCTTTTCATCCAAAGTCAACACTAAAAAAAAAAAAAAAAAGGAAGTGATTGCATCTCCTTTGCTCCTGAAAACTCAGGGCAGTTACTTTCCATTGCCCTTCTTCAGTAGCATGTGCAGGAAGTCCAAGCATATGTGAACAGGAAGTGGGCCATAGGGATTTGTGGATATTTGAAACAAAAAGCTACCAGCTACTTCTACTATAAAGACATTCGCATTTCCCTTATCTCCTCTTACAGAAAATTAGGGTAGTACTAAAAATGATACAATCTGTCTGCAGCTCACCTCAATTATTCCTTGGATGATTACTTTCTAAATACTCATAGATCTTTTTGGGGTTTCCACTGAGAAGTCACACTGGACATGCATAGTTTTCACCCTACTCAGAGCATAAACTCAGGATGGGTTAGAATGGTGCAGATGAACGTAACTTGCTCTAATTGGGAGGAACTCCGTGGTTGAATGGGGTATACACTGTATGGCACCAACCTGAATGGCAGCACAAAAAAGGCCGACAACGTTAAAATTTAAAATATGTAAGTGTATATGTTGCGTCCAGCATGATGAGGGTTGTGGGGAGCGAGGAGGGTGGCGCAGGGTTGAGAAAAGATGGTAGCCATGAATAGAGTTTAGGTGTGGGGGGCCAAATGACTGGCAGCCTCAAAGACTGGGCTGTGGTACCTAATCGGGCCAACACATTAGCTTTTATTAGTTAGGTGGGGAAGCAAAGGAGATAAAGCTTGTCAATCTCAAGATCTGTGAATTCCATCCACTATAATAGGAAACTGATTCAAGCCAATCACCCTTGCCTGCAGGCAGCTGAACCGTCTCAGGATGTTTGTACTTCCCCAATGGACAAAACCTTTATGCTTATGAATAGATGGAGAGCACATCATTGAATCTCTTCCCTTGCAGGTTTTGGGAAGGAATGCAGTCACAGAGGCAGAGGCTTTCCTAGCCTGGGGAAGGTGGGGGGCTGTGCCCACATATACGAACTCCGTGGGTTCCCCTGTTGGTCCCCACTCGACTGCGACTGGCTTGAGTTGTCCCCCTCGTGGGGAATCTTACTCGTCATTGGCTGACCAGCCATCTTTCTGGGGCCAAACAGGGAGACATAAGGTGCAAACACAAAGGTGAAGCAAAGTTTCTGAAAGGATCCATCTCACAGACTCTCCTTTCTTTGGGGGCAAGTACAAGGAGACAAACGGGTAGGCTGCTGCGTGGCCACATGTACATATTTAAAATCCTCTCAAATAATGTTAAACACAAAAAAAACATCACAAATATCTGTGGCTTAAGTCAGTGGGAGGTCTCAAGTCCCAGATCCGCAGGTTCAAATTCAAGGTCACATATTATATACAGAAAAGACTGAACAACTGGAAAGATGCACATGTGTTTATCTCTGTCTTTTGGGGGAATCTTTACAGTTAATCACAGGAAAGGAGGACTTCCAGTATTCCTGATTTCTGGTCATAAGTGAGGGGCACCCTTTAAATTACAAGACACAACAAGCAGGATAGTAGGAGGAGTTCAATTTCCATTGGGTGTTACTATTGGAACAATTTCATTAAAATCTTTTACTGGTGGTGGACCCTTTGGCCCCACCCTTTCCTATCGTAGTTCTGGATGTTGTGACCTGCCACCACCCATCTGGAACAAACCCAAATCCCTAGCCTTCCTGATAGAAGCTGGAGATTGGGAGCCTATAAAATTGCCACTCCCAATTAAGATGGAACACTTCTGTGGGACTGAAAGTGGAAATAATCGCACTGTACATACTGAGGGGCCAATGTTGGTCTCTAAAAGGGGGGAGAGTCACCCAGGTTGGTTGACACCAGCAACATGAGAAGATAACAGCACAGCAATGCAGTTATAACAGTTGGCCACCTTGGAGCTGCTGACCCACAACCACCCATAATAAATCTTCACATGGAGCAGTCCGCGGACAGAGGCAAAGCTGTAAAATGCAGATACTCACTACCGCTGGCCTTACTCTGTGCCTATGGGGCTTTTTCCCCATCCCAGGGTAGCAATACGAGAAAGCTGCTGGAACCGCATAGCGTCACCTGCAATTGTATACTGGGATGGGGGGGGAGACGGTGAGTGCTGTAAGTTAGCCCATGGGGGGCTGCACCCAAAATGCCACCAGGTAGGGGTACTAGCCTGGCAATTCAAGCGCTCTATCTTAGTATTGGTAATTTAGAATATGGAACCAAAAAGAGAATAGGTTATGGAAAATCTAGCTCCTAACATTACCCACAGGGGTGATATTTCCAGCTCTCTTTCACTTTTTTTTTTGGCCTATCACATTGCTCTTCTTAAATAAAAAGATATTCACCAATGTCAGTCAGAAGAAAAAACAAAAAACAAAGACCCAAATATGAAAATAGTAATTCACATGAAACTAAAATCTTTCAAAAACTTGATATACTTAAATATTTATTCCAACTGTTTATTAGAATGGAAAATGGAAAAAGTGTCTAATACCCATCACTCCACAAAAGGAGCTTTGTCAGTAAGAAAGGGAGAAAATATATAATGGAATAGGGACATCTAGGAACTGTCACAAAACCAGTAGGAAAATCCCAACAAATATTTTCAATGGCCCCTTAACACAAAACAAATAAAGCATCATAAAAAAATTAAACCTAATTCATATTGGAAATAAACTTGAATTTACCAATGGATCTAATAGGTTTCAAAACATAAAGAGGCAAATTTAAAAAGAGATTTAAAAAATGTAGACGATATTATTAACTGATTTAATGAAAAATCACTACCTATTTATGTTATGCCATTGTTGAAAGACAGCTTGCAGAATTATTTCACCTCAATATTTATTTCTAAAATTAATTATAATTAATGTTGAACACCACGAGTTTGAAATGCACAGGTCCACTTTTACATGGAATTTAAAACATGGACCTGTGCAGTTTCAAACTTGTACTGTCCAAGGGTCAACTATATTTTTGATCTTCAGCTTAGTATTCATTTATGCAGAGGACTGGCTTAAGTTATATACAAATTTTCGACTGTGTGGGCAGTAGGTACCTCTAATCCCTGCATTTTTCAAGGGTCTGTTGTGGTAAAAATTCCACGTCCAATGATGCACTTAAAGAAAGAAACCTGGTAAACACAATTAATTTACAATTTTAATAACAACCCTTTAATCTTGAAAGTTTTCTAGGACATTGTAACTACATTAACTTACGTCAATCTTTCTCGTATTATTTACATTTTTAGTTCTTTTCTGTGGTAGTCTTCACATGTAAGGATGTGAGCCAACTGAAGTCTTTGCACACTATTTACATTCATGAGTTTTTATCCAGTGAGTCCTTTCATGCCTTCGAAAAGAATAGGGATGACTGAAGGCTTTCCCACATTCTTCACATTTATATGGTTTTTCTGCAGTGTGCACTCTCATCATGTGTATTCGAAAAATTTTGTTACAAACGAAAGCTTTTCCACATTCCTTACATTCATAGGGTTTTTCTCCAGTGTGAGTCCTTTCGTGTCTTTGTAAGGAACTGTGATCTCTGTAGGCTTTACCACATTGTTTACAGTCATAGGGTTTCTCTCCAGTGTGAGTCCTCTCATGTCTTTGATACAAACTAAGGCAGGTGAATGCTTTCCCACATTCCTTACATTGATAAGGTGTGTTTCCAGTATGCATTTTCATGTGTCTTTGAATGGTGGTGCGACAAATGAAGGCTTTACCACAATGTTTACATTCATAGGGTTTCTCTCCTGTGTGAGTCCTCGCGTGTGTTTGTAAGGAACGATAATATCTGAAGGCTTTTCCACACTCCTTACATTCATAGGGTTTCTCTGCAGTATGAGTTCTTTCATGTATTCGCAGGTTACTAGGAGTACTGAATACTTTACTACATTTTTCACATTCATAGGGTTTCTCTCCAGTGTGAGATTTTTTATGTATTTTTAAGAAACTGTTACATCTGAATGCATTTCCACATTCCTTACATTCATACGGTTTCTCTCCTGTGTGTATCCTTTCATGTATTTGTAAGGAACTATAATATCTCAAGGCTTTTCCACATTGCTTACATTCATAGGGTTTCTCTCCTGTGTGTGTCCTTTCATGTGTTTGTAAGGAACTGTAAAATCTGAAAGCTTTCCCACATTCCTTACATTCATAGGGTTTGTCTGCAGTGTGAATTCTTTCATGTTTTCGAAGACAACTGGGAGCACTGAATGCTTTATTACATTTTTTACACTCATAGGGTTTCTCTCCAGTGTGAGACCTTTCATGTATTTGTAAGGAACTGTAATATCTGAAGGCTTTTCCACATTCCTTACATTCATAGGGTTTCTCTCCTGTATGAGTCATTTCGTGTGGTTGTAAAGAACTGTATGATCTAAAGGATTTTCCACATTCCTTACATTCATAGGGTTTCTCTTCAGTGTGAGTTCTTGCATGTATTTGAAGATGACTGGGATATCTGAAGGCTTTATTACATTTTTTACATTCATAGGGTTTCTCTCCAGGGTGATTTCTTTCATGCCTTTGAAAACTTTTATAATATCGGAAGGCTTTTCCACAGAGTTTACATTGATAGGGCTTCTCTCCTGTGTGGGTTCTTTCACATATTTGAAGTGAAGTTGAAGAAGTAAAGGTTTTCCCACACACCTTACATTTATAAGGAGCATCTGCAGTATGCGTACTCATGTCTCTTTGAGGGCTTTTGAGGCACATGAAGGCTTTCCCACATTCCTCACATTTATACGATTTATCTCCATTGGGATTTCTTTCATGTGTTTCAGAAAACTGAATATAATTGAAGGCTCTCCCACATATGTTACATTTATATGGCTTCTCTCCATATTTCTGATACTCAGAGGGCTTGTGTCCAGTGTGACATCTGATGTCCCTATTATGTGATGATTCAAGTGTGAAGACCTTTTCACACACACTGTGTTCCCATGGTTTTACTCCAGGAAGAGTTTTGTTTTTCAGATTGAGATTTGCAATAAGGCTGAAGTTTTTTCCACATTGACTACTCTCTTTCCCTTCGCGGAGTCTCTCTACCGTATGACATCTATAAAAAACAAAAAGCACAATATTAATGATTTCTTTGTTAATGATTTTATATTTATTAGAATATTCGAACTGCATTTTAATGATTTACAGCAAAGTATACGTTTTCTGCCTTGTCTAAATTGTTGGACATTGAATACACTGAAATGCTCTGGAAGACAGCTTCAGCCTTGCTATTATCAAAACAGTGACATTCACATTTGGCTTTATTAATGTAAATTATTCCATGTAAACTATTTTGCAAACACTGAACATTTATGTCATATATAAGAAAACAATTTGGTGAAAAATTCCTGAAAGTAATTAATTTGAAACACAAGTAGTTTTGGTTGATTCTTTTTAAAATTCCATAGCATAACAGGTTTCTCACCTGAGATACTGCTTTCTATTGTGTGACTCACCTTCGTGTTCTCCCCTGGCTTTTGTACTGTTCTTCCATGTCATGATCGTCCCACTTTTTCCCTAAAATGCAGACCAAGAAATATGATTCCAAAGTATTAGAAATTTTATAAAAATCATACATTCTAGTTCTATGATGAGCTGTGACCATGCCCAGTTTATTGACCAATGGCCTCCCTTCCCACATTACACGTTAGAAAAATGTTAATGGGTAAGAAACACTTGTCTTCTAATTGACAAAGTGAAGGTAACTTGTCATCCTTACCTAGTGAGTCCAGGTTCCTGAAAGTTTCCCGCATCACATCTCTGTAGAGTTTCTTCTGTGAAGGATCCAGCAGAGCCCACTCCTCCAGGGTGAAGGTCACAGCCACATCCTCAAAGGCCACTGAGTCCTAAAACACCACAAATAAGTGTATAGTAAAATTCACAAGACTGACTGCACTGGACATCTATACTCCATTTACAGGAAGGTTACATATGACTCTCTCATTTCCAAACATTTATCCTATGACTGGTTATTAGAAACTTACACTCTGTCCACAATTACTTCCTCATAAATTTAATACCATCATGAAAACATGGAAATTATGTACACATTTTTACCATGATCATACTATATTTTATGTAATTCTTCTAAAGGCAGGGTTCACAGCATGTTGGAACAGACACAAATGCTATGAAAATGAAACAAACTATCATTTTAAGATGACCAATTCCATGTGAAAAAATTTTTCATCTTCTCCCTTATTATTTACAGCACTCCATGAGGCAGAGGGTCAAATCTGCATAAGGTTTCAGTGAATAAATACATACTAAAGACTAAAAGCTTTTTGTTCTATTGCCATCACCAAATACGAGAGTCCAGAAGGCCTATGACAATGCCAGTTTTAGCAAGGTCCAGCTGGCCATATCATCCTAAAGTTCCCCAGGCCATTAAAAGTCATCAGATGCTGCTGGATGAATGACAATATTCTCATAGACAAGCACTGCTTTTTCCTTGTGGAATATTTATTACAGACTCGGTTCTTTGTTTCTCTAGCTGTCCAATATTATGGGCTAGAGAGGTACAGTCAGGAGCACTTATCTATGAGGATATGTTATAAGATATGCATTGTTAGGCAATTTCACCATTGGGGAACATGTCGAGTATACTTCAACAAACCTATGTGGTATAGCCTATCACACCCAGTCTATATGGTATAGCATGTTACTATACTGGGTACTGTAGGCAACTGTAACACAAGGTAAGAATTTGTGTATCTAGATAATACCCTCCTTTCTTCTGTCATTTCCAAGTTCCCCCCTGGAGTAAAGGAACATGAGAACTCAGACCATGAGCATGGCAATCCCTCAGCTGATGATACCACACTCGGCCCCTAAGGTATGAAAGGGGTTATTGATTCCATAACTGAGGCCTCAGGATAGTAAGCAGGCCCCTCAGGAAGGGATGAAATAGCTTAGGAGAGCAAAAAAAGTGCATGAATTTCTTAGGCTAGAGTGAGGGTTCACACATAAGGGCAGGAGCTTGTGTGTATTCAATCCCTTGCCACCACAAAGAAGGAAGCACTAAGGCTCTCTTATCACCTTGTACAGATGTGGGGCATAGGGGAAGGAGGACGGATAAGGCTTTAAAGTTGTTAGCAGTCAATCATCAAAAACTGAAGTCAGAGATTTCCAGTGTATGGTCTGGCATTTAATTAACTTAGAATCTGTTATTTCCAACACTACAATAAAAAAGCAAAAACCTTGAAATGAACTCTTTTTAGATCTATCAGATAATTTAGGTCACATGGCGACTTGGTGTCTTCAAACTTGTGAAAGAGAAAATAAACACGGCATTTTGAAATATAGCCCCAATACTCTGTTCTTAACATGGACTGTACTTAAAAAAAAAAAAAGGTATATCTCAGAAAGTCTAATGCAAAGAAAAAAGAACAAAAAAGATAACACAATATCCATGAGTCCTAGGACAACCTTCTTTGAACAGAAAACTTAAATAAACATCATGAGAATACTTAAAGGAAAAGAAAGAAAAGGAACAGGAGAAACAGTAAAGTAACAATCATACAAGTTTTCCTAAAATTAATGATAAATGACACAGTCTAGATCCAGGAAGCTCAGAGATCACTAAATATGAAAACAACAAAAATGCACAACCAAGTATTTCATATTCACTGTAGACAAAAATCAAAGACACAAATAATATATTGAAAGAAGCCAAAGGGGAAAAAAACAACTTAAGTTATAGAGAAACAAAGATTAGGATTAAGTCAGTTCCTATCAGAAATCATACAGGTAAGAAGAGAGTAGAGTATAATCTTTATAGTTTTATTTCTTTTTAATACATGACTTTTAATGTATCTTTAAAATATCACAAATAAGTCTGAGGAATCACTCAACATCTTGGTGTTTCTATAGCTGGACAACTTAGATCTTATTCATCAGCCTGCTGAACTGTTCCATTTTCAGAAACACAGATACTACCCAAAATTTTTCTGACATCCTTATTTTTAACTGCTGTGGCTTGCTGAATTAAAGCAGCTGAATTTGATACAAGTTCACTATCATTTCCTTCAAGAATTAACTCATCTTTCTGGGCTTGAGATATTGAACAAGTAACACCTGACCTCATCTGAACACCGTGGATGTATTTTTCACCCAAAAAATTTCGGATTTCAACAAGAGAACCATTTTCCTGAATGACGATGTTGATGGGGAAGTGAGCACACACAGCCCTCATCTTGTAACGGACGCCCAGGATAACACCCTTGCCCGTGTTCTGTACATGACAACAGATAGTGTGGACAGGAGCCAGTTCCATTCTACTTCCCCACCATTTGTCACCCCGGAGCCTCTTCTTTTTCCTTCCAAGGAGACTGAGTTCTACATTGATGTGATTGAAGTCCCCCCACAGGGTGCCTCTGGGGCCCTCCACAATCACTGTGCGTCCCTTCAAAATGCTGTCCACATTTTCTGGAACATCTACAATCTGATTGCTGAGAATGGTCTTCATCCTTGTAGTAGATGCGGCAAAAAACAAAACAAAACAAAACAACAAAACACTAATTTTTATAGTTTTAAAAGAGAAACACCACTCTCCAATAATTCCGCGTAAAGCAAAATTATCCTTCAAAAATAAAGTAGGGCTTTCTTAGACAAAATTGAGGGAATCTGTCATGACTACACCAACTCTGAAAGAAACGTTCAAAAATTCATAACAAAGAATGTAAATGATGAAGGTGGTGAATTAGAAAAGGAATAAATGAAGGCAAAATACATTTTGTTTCATATCATAATATAACAAATGATATTTTCTTTAAAATAATATAACCAACAATGTATTTAGTAATTATGTGCTTATAAATAAGTAAAATAAATGGCAGCATTTAAGAAGGAACCAAGGCATCAAGGCCTCATGTTTTGAGCAATGGCCCCTTCACTTTTTGTGAGCCCATATTTAATATATTTGTGTCCTAAATATCAGAGTGTTCACAATGAAGAATTTCATGAATGTCATGTCTGCCATACCTGCTCTCCTGGAGCAAGGCAAACGGGTAAACGCAGTTCAGCTCTTGCCTGCAGAGACTGTGTGTGGTGGCAATGGTGCTGAGGTTCCCTGAGGAGAACCAGGTAAAGGCATGTTATGTCCCTTCAGAGGTTAAGGTGAATGGCATATAAGAGGCTGCTGACATCGGCACTGAGCAGACCAGATTTACCTAAATCTATGAGAACAGAATGTACCCGTTGCTGAGTGGATGGAGGCAGTCAGTTCCATAATGTTGGGGACTGGGTGTAGGAATATTTTTGGTGTGACCACAGCCTCAAGGTTGTGGTAATCCAGTGTGAGGTGGCATTCATTCTTTCCAGGTTTAAGAACAGGTCACATTCAGACGTTTAAAGGAGAAGCAGTGGGAATAATCACTTCTTCCTAAAAGGTTTCTTATAACAATTTTCAATCCCTCTAGGCCCTGTTTAATTTACACCAGGCTATATTAACTAATTTTACTAAGGGCTAAGGACCATGGAGTCTCAGTTCATGAAGCCAATTTGGAAGTAGCAAAGTTATTTTAGTTTAATTTCAATTTATGAATTACTAATTACTAATTTCCTGCTCATTATGGGATATTTAAGATATGACTATTATGACCATAAGGCAAAGTAAGGCATTCTGATGGTTAAGGCAAAGTACACAGATTTGTCCTCTATATTAAATTCAGTAATTCCCTTAAGATCATGGGGAACCTTGCCTCAATTTATTGAGATCCCAGGTATAACTGTGATTTAACCTAGCATTGAGTAATTGCATGAAGACTTGTGAATTACTACACTACAGGAAATGGTAACATTAACTCAAAATCAATTTTTAGAGGCTCTAAATCCAAGGCATGCCCTTTTATTTATTTATTTTTTTGTTATAAATTTTGAATTTCCAGTTGGGTTTGGTTGAGAATCTTTTTTCAATATATTTTTCCTCTTGTTCCCTCTCTCATGTCCTTTCTATTTTGTATTTCAGGTCACTGTGAATACTTCAGGGGGTAGGGTATCCTTTCTACCCAGATACTTAGAAACGTTTTTCCCCCAGGGAGCCCCAAATCAGCACCATCTGGGTTACAGGCCTCCCCCATGGAAATGGCTGCTGTGTAGGATTTAAGGACCCTGGGCTTAAGTCCTGTTAGAACTAACCCCTTTGCTGTGCCCCAGTGAGGCCATGGGTGTTGCCTCAGTAGCTCAGAGGGTCAGGATCTGGGCTGCAGTAGAGGCAGGGGCAGCAGCAGCAGAGGTACTTAGGGGTCTGGGGAGCCCTTTGTATCAGGAGAGTGGACTCAGTCCACCAGGTCTGAGCTGCTTTCCCTGTCTCCTCACTTTCTCTCTTTTATCTGAAATAACTGCTCTTTAAGAAATGATCACCTGATGGGCATACTTCATTCACCGGGCATGCCCTCAGTACTGTTGGGGCAACACCAGCCTCATTCACAGCTTCACTCTAAAGACACAAATAGGTTCCAGCCATGACATCAACCCAGGACAATGTTAAGTAGGACACCATTCCAGTATTTCTGTTCCCACAGGTAGATCCAACCCTGTCACACTGGGAATGCCATAGCCCACACCACAGCCTCCCCTCAGCCACTTCAGTGCCTACACAACCATTGGCTGACCTCAACCCACACCAAAGCACCTCCCAAGAGCCTCCAGAACAGGCACACCCAGTGGCTGGCCTTGGCACACACCAGAGTACCTCCCAAATGGCTCAAAACCCTGAGCACCTGGCAGCCATCCTCAACACAGACCAGAGCCCCATCCAAGCAGCTCCACATCAACACACCCAACAGGTGGCCTTGGCCAGCACTAACGCCCCTCAAAAGCAGTTCCTACTCAATGGGGCCAGTTCCCACACACCAATTGGTCTGCAGCAGTCACAGTTTGTCCTCACAGCCAGTCAGCCTGAGGGACAACCACATCCATAGTTGTGCCCACAGCAATTACCACCCAACTACAACAAGAGGGTGTGTGCAACCCACACAAGAGATACCCCTGAAACACTATACTTTTGGAGGGACTGCACCACCAGACGTCAGAGGACACCTACCATGTTTCCCCAAAAATAAGACCTAGCTGTACCATCAGCTTTAATGCGTCTTTTGAAGCAAAAATTAACATAATACCCGATCTTATTTTACTATAACATAAGACCAGGTATAACATAACATAACACACCATAACACACCATAACACAATATAACATAATATAATATAATACAATACAATACCAGGTCTTATATTAATTTTTGCTCCAAAAGATGCACGAGAGCTGATGGTCTGGCTAGCCCTTATTTTCGGGGACACATGGTACATAAGGTCACATTTTTAAGACTACCTGATGTGCCTACTACATAGAAACAAACAAAGGGAGGTAGGCAAAAGAGGATTATACTCGAAATGAAAGAACAGGCCAAAACCCCAGCAAAAGAACTAAATGAAGCAGAAACAAGCGATCTACCAGATAAAGAGTTGAAAGCAATGATTATAAAGATTTTCAATGAAATTGGGGAAAAAAATAGATAAACTCAGGGAGGATGCCAACAAAAAGATTTAAGAAAAAAAATATATAGAAGAACTTATCAGAATTGAAGAATGCAATAATTGAAATGAAAAAAAAATGCATTAGAGGGAATCAACAGCAGATTAGATACTGCAGAAAAATGAGTCAGTGGACTGGAAAACACATAGTAGAAATCCCCAACTGGAACAGCAAAAGGAAAAAAGCATTTCAAAAAATGAGGATAGTTTAAGGGACCTGTGGGGCATTACGTGTACTACCATTATGATCATAGGGATCCCAGAAGAAGAAAAGAAAGGGACAGAAAACCTATGTGAAGAAATAATGGCTGAAAACTTCCCTAAACTGGTAAAGGAAACTGACATCCAAATCAGGAAGCACAAAAGGTCCCACATCAGAAGAACCCAAAGAGATCCACAAGACACATAATTAAAATACCAATGGTTAAAGACAAAAAGTAATCCTAAAAGTAGCAAGAGAAAAGTAGTTAGTTACATACAAGGGAGCTCCCATAAGACTGTCAGCTGATTTTTCAACACAAACTTTGCAGGCCAGAAGGGAATGGTACAACATAATCAAAGTAATAAAAGGGAAACTTACCATGAACAACATTCTACCCAGCAAGGTTACCATTCAGAATTAAAGGAGATAAAGAGTTTCCCAGACAAGCAAAAACTTAAAAAGTTCATCACCACTACATCAGCTCTAAAAGAAATGCTAAAGAGACTTCTATAAGCAAAAAATAAAAGGACAGAACTAAAAATAAGAAAATATTTTTAAAAACTCAATGGTGGGCGCCAGCCCGGTGGCTCAGGCGGTTGGAGCTCCATGCTCCTAATGCCGAAGGTTGCTGGTTCGATTCCCACATGGGCCAGTGGGCTCTCAACCACAAAGTTGCCGGTTGAACTCCTCGAATCCCTCAAGGGATGGTGGGCAGTGCCCCCTGCAACTAAGATTGAACCTGGCACCTTGAGCTGAGTTGCCACTGAGCTTCCAGATGACTCAGTTGGCTGGAGCGTGGGCTTTCAACTACAAGGTTGCCAATTCGATTTCCGCAAGGGATGGAGGGCTGCACCCCCTGCAACTAGCAACGGCAACTGGACCTGGAGCTGAGCTGTGCCCTCCACAACTAAGATTGAAAGGACAACAACTTGATTTGGAAAAAAGTCCTGGAAGTACACACTGTTCCCCAATAAAGTCCTGTTCCCCTTCCCCAATAAAATCTTTTAAAAAAAAGTCAATGGTAAAGGCAAGCATATAGTAAAAGTAGATCAACTAATTATAAAGTTAGTATGAATAGTAAAATCATATGTACCTAAAATAATTAAGGATATACACATACACACACAAAGATGCAAAACATAATGTCAAAAAAAATATATGGGGGGAATGAATAAAGTATGTAGTGCTTTTAGAATATGCTGAACTTAACTTTAAAACATCAACTTAAAATAGACTATAAACACAGGTTATATATGAGGTTCATGATAACCACAAACCAAAAACCTGTAACAGGTACTCCCCAAAATAATGAGAAATGCATCCAAACATAACACTAAAGAAAGTCACCAATGCACGAGAAGAAAGGAACAGAGAAGAACTGCAAAAATAATCAGAAAACAGTTAATAAAACGGCAATAAGTCCATACCCATCAATAATTACTTTAAATGTAAATGGCCTAAATTCTCCAATCAAAAGACAGAGTCACTGAACAGATAAAAACAGCCACATATATTGGCTTACAAAGAATTACTTCAGATCTAAAGGCACGCACAGACTGACATTGAAGGGATGGGAAAAGATATTTCATGCAAATACTGAAAAGAAAGCTGGTGTAGGAACAATTACATCAAACAAAATAGACTTTAAAACAGTCTCTAATAAGCGCCAAAGAAGGGCATTACATAATGATAATAGAATCAATCCAATAAAAAGATGTAACAGTTGTAAACATTTATGTACCCAACACATCAGTGCCCAAATACATAAAGCAAAAATTACAGTCATAAAGGTAGAGATTGATAGTATAACAATAGTAGTAGGGGACTTTAACAACCCACTTATATAAATGCACACATCATCCCAACAGACAACCAACAAGGAAACATTGGCCTTGAAAGACACATTAGACCAGACGGACTTAATAAATATTTACAGAAACATTCCATCCAAATATATCAGAATATACATTCTTTTTCAAGTGCACATGGAACATTCTCCAGGATAGGTCACGTGTTACACCACAAAATGAGTCTCAATATATTTAAAATTGAAGCCATATCCAGTGTCTTTTCTGACCACAACAGTATAAAACTAGAAATCAATTAAAAGAAAAGTGGAAAACACACAAACACATGGAGGCGAAACTATATGCCACTAAATAATCAAGAGGCTAACAAAGAAATATAAATATGTGAAACAAATGAAAATAAGAACACAGTATTCCAAAATCTATGTGACACAGCAAAAGCAATTGTAAGAGGAAAGTTTACAGTGATTCAGGCCTACCTAAAGAAACAAAATTAAAATTTCAAATAAACTACCTAAACTTACACTGAAAAGGATTATAATAAAAAGAACACACAAAACCCAAAGTTAGTAGCAGGAAATAAAGATCAAAGTGGAAATACATGAAGTAGAGCCAAAAAAAAAAAAATAGAAAAGATCAATGAAACTAAGACTGCTTCATTGAAAAGATAAAGTTAATAAAACCTTAGCCAAACTCATCAAGAAAAAAAAACCCCAAATAAAATCAGAAATGAAAGGAAAGATACAACCAATATCACAGAAATACAAATAATCATAGGTGAATACTATAAACTACTACTCACCAACAAACTGGACAACCAAGATCAAATGGATAAAATTCCTAGAAACATTCACATTTCCAAGACTAAATCAGGAAGAAACAGAAAATCTGAACAAACTGATAACTAGTAACAAAATTTAATCAGTAATGAAAGAAACCCCAACAAACTTAATAGACATTTACAGAAAAGTCCAGGACCTAACAGATTCCCTGATGAATTCTACCAAATACTTAAAGAAGAATTATTACCTATACTTTTCAAAGTATTCCAAAAACTCAAAGAGAAAGAAACATTTCTAAACTCATTCTACAAGACTAGCATTACTCTGATACAAAAAGACACTATAAAAAAAATTATAGATCAGTATCCCTGATTAACATCGGTGTAAAAATCCTCAAGAAAAGATCAGCATACTGAATTCAACAATACATTAAAAGGATAATATACCATGATCAAGTAAAATTTATTCCAGAGATGCAAAAATGTTTCAATATCCACAAATCAATCAACAAAACACACCACAATAGCAGAACAAAGGATAAAAATCACATTATCATCTCAGTAGATGCAAAAAACACATTTGACAAAATACAACATCCATTCATGATTTTTTTTTAAAAAAACCTCTCAACAAAATGAAACTAGACAGAACATCTAGCGATATAATAAAGTCCATATATGAAAACCCACAGCTAACATACTCAATGGTAAACAGCTGAGATTTCCCCCTAACATCAGGAACACGACACGGTGCCTACCATTACTACTTTTGTAAGATTTATTTTTAATTATAGTTGATATACATTATATTCATTTCAAGTGTACAACATAGTGATTCAACGTTTATATACCTTAAAAATTGATCACAATAAGTCTAGTAACAATCTGTCACCACACATAGTCATTACAATATTATTGACTCTATTCCCTATGCTGTATATTACCCATGACTGTATATTCCCATGACTTATTTTATAACTAGAAGTTTGTACTTCTTAATCCCCTTCCATTTTTCTGCCCATTCCCTAGCCTCCTCCTTTGGCAACCATCAGTTTGTTTATTTGAGGTCTGACCATTATGTTCACGAACTTGTTGCAATGATGTTTCTAAGCTTTTTTTGATATCAGTGGGATCATTCATTATGAATTAGTATCAGCTGGACAAACAGTTAACCAAGTTTACTATTTGGAAGTGCTGAAAAGGCTGTGTGAAAAAGTTAGATGAAAACGACCTGAACTTTTTTTTTTTTTTTTTTTGAGAGCCCACTGGCCCATGTGGGAATCGAACCGGCAGCCTTCGGAGTTAGGAGCACGGAGCTCTAACCGCCTGCGCCACCCGGCCGGCCCAAACTTTTTGCCAACAATTCATGGCTCTTGCATCACGACAATGCACCAGTTCACATGGCACTGTCTGTGAGAGAGTTTTAGACAGTAAACAAATAACTGTATTGGAACACCCTCCTACTCACCAGACCTGGGCCCCAAGGACTTCTTTCTTTACCCGAAGATAAAGGAAACATTGAAATGAAGACATTTTGATTTTGATAATATTCAGGACATCAATGGTAATAACGATGACAGATCCGATGGCCATTCCAGAAAAAGAGTTCCAAAATTGGTTTGAAGGGTGGACTAGGCGCTGACGTCAGTGCATAGCTTCCCAAGGGGAATACTTCGAAGGTGACCACAGTGACATTCAGCAATGAGGTATGTAGCACTTTTTCTAGGATGAGTTTGCGAACTTAATTGTCCGACCTTGTATCTAGCACCTCACACCTGCCAAAATAGCTATTATCAAAAAGTCAATATACAACAAATCTTGGCAAGGGTATAGAGAAAAGGGAATCTTCATGCACTGTTGGTAGGATTGTAAACTGGTGCAGCCACTATGGAAAATAGTATGGAGGTTCCTCAAAAAATTAAAATTGGAACTATCATTCGAACCAGCAATTCCACTTTTGGGTATTTACCCAAACACAACAAAAACACTAATTCAAAAAGATATACACAGCCCTATGTTAACTGCAGTATTATGTACAATAAAAGATGTGATATATACATAAACATATATATATATATATATATATATATATATATATATATATATATATATACAGACAATGGAATATTAATTAGTCAGCCATAATAAAGAATGAAATCTTGCCATTTGCAACAACATGGATGGAGCTAGAGACTTTATGCTAAGTAAAAAGTCTGACAAGAAAAGACAAATACCGCATGATTACACTTACATGAGTATGTGGAATCTAAAGAAACAAAACAAACAACAACAACAAAAGAAACAGACTCACAGAACAGAGAACTAATAGTTACCAGAAAAAAAGGGGGAGGGTTTAGGGGGATGGGTGAAAAAGGTGAAGAGGAATAAGAGGTCCAGACTTCCACTTATAAAATAAATAAGTCACCAGGTTATAATTTTACAGCATAGGGAAAATCAGTCAATAATATCGTAATAATTTTCTATGGTGACGGTTACTATATTTATTTTGGTGATCACATTGTAAAATATATAAATGTAAAATCACTATGTTGTACACCTGAATCTAATATAAATATCATGTCAACCATACTTTAATAAAAATAAATTAAAAACTTTTTTAAACTAAGAGAAAACAAAACAAAACACATCTTTAAGGAGTAACCATCTGATGGGCTCACCTCACTCACAGGGTATAATCATCCTAATACACCTCCAAGACCCACCCTAATATCAAGGAGAACTCAGCCTAGTTACAATTTCACTCTAAACACACAGAGAGGCTCCAACCAAGACATGGATCCAAAACCACTGTAAGGAGGGCCCCATTCCCATATTCATGCTCTCAAAGGAATAACTAAAACTGTCAACTCAGAGTCCTCTGTATACAGCCCCAGGCTGGGTGGGTCCACGATACAGCGCAGGGCAGCACAGCTCACAGGAGGGCTCCCCAGCGAGCAGCAGCTCCCAGTGCAGGAGCCTCCAGGCTTCTCATCAGCCTGACAGGTAAGCAGGAGGGGGAAAGGGAGGGGTGGGGCTTAAGGCGTCAGTAAATAAACATCAAATACCAGAGTACTCATTACAAGAATAAACATGGTTAAGAAAAGTAGGCATTCACACTGTCTTGTTTTTATGTAAAGAAACACTAATGGCATGATCTAGAAGAGATTAAAACTATTGTTTTGAGGGTGGCTATACTTAGAGTACTAGAGTGAACCAGGATATGTAGGCAGGAAGTCTTCTTAAGTTAGATTCCTGTCTGAGAGACCTTCCAACACACTACTTATTTAAAATAAGGAGATGGGGTGGGGGGCAGTTGGCTCAGTTGATGAGAGCACGGTGCTCATAACACCAAGGTCACCAGTTCCATTCCCACAAGGTTCCAGTGTGCTGCGCCCTCCACAACTAGATTGAAAACAAAAAACAAAAAACAAAATAAAAAACAGCTCCTCTTGACTAGGAGCTGATGGGTCCTGGAAAACACACTCTCCCCCAATTAAATAAATATTTTTTAATGAGAAAATACTTATATTTTCTATAATCATATATCCTATGCTTAATTATTACTTTAAATTAACTTTTGTTTTAAAATTAATTTAATTTTAACTTTTCTACACAGAACACCACTCCAAGATTTAATCCTTTAATCACTAAAAACTGCAGACCATCAAAAACTCCCAAATCCCTTTCTGATAAAAAGTAGAAGGGGCAGTAATTATAATAGTTTGTCCATCCACTGTTTTTCACACTGGGAATATTTTCAGAAATAATAACATATATCATATTAGGGGTTTGCAATTAAGTATTGAAATGAACTAGAAAATTCAAAGGTCTCCGTAAGTTTTGAGTTATTTTCCTTTTAGCAATGAAAAAAAAATCAACTGCTTTTTTCTCACATCCATTGAAATACAGATTCATTTGCCTTAGGAATAGTATAGACTTTTAAGAGCAAAAGTTCTCTAGACATATGGACATACAAAAACTGACCTAAAAATGGAGTAAGCACGTGAGAACTTAAAAATACCCATCTCACATCTTCAGGTTCTCTTGCCTAAATGGAACCAAACTCTATTAATTTCCACAATCGTGCCTTATTCACACTGTATATCCCTCAGTCAAGTTATATTTTAAAAGCCCAGGTTTAAAACATAAAATATAATGGAAACGAGAATGAAATGGCTGTAATATTCAATGGTTAAAGAAATACAACGAAAATGAATACCAATTATTGGAATCAAAACAGATAAGCAGCCCACTTCCCTACAGTTCAGAAGGAAACCCACATTCAGAAAGGTGAACATAATCGCAAACTTGGCGTCTAGACACGGATTGAGACAGAACCCCTGGAATGGGTCAGTCCCTGGGGAAGAAGGGAGGGACACCAGAGCAGTGACCGCTACACACACACACACACACACACACACACACACCCTCCTGTAAGCATGGAAGCGCTCCCTCCCACAGGCTTCCATTCTCACAGTGAGGAAACTCTCAGCCTGATTCAGTTTAAGATCCTGACCCAAATGAACTCCCCAATTCATAAACCCTTCGTCCACCAGACAGAACACCGGATCGTCACAGACCATCTCACTGTGCACAAATTATACCCGCAATGCAAAGACCCACAACCACAACCTCAGAACGGGCATCATCCCCCACCCCCACCCAACCCTATGCAGTGACACCCCCATTTCCAGGGATCATTAGCTTTTCTCCGGAAATCTACTTGAACCATTCTGCTCCGCAATGCTCAGGCCTGGAACTGTATTTGGAAGCACCGAAAATAAACCCTCAGAAACTCACTACACCTGCTCAGAAAGTAAGAAGTGAAAGAACCCCATAAAAATGGAATGTAATACTAGAATGCTTTGTCGGAAGTCACCTCTTTCGTGCCTCTTTGGAAGTGGTTTACACTGTCTTTCAAGCTCTATCGATTAAATACACTTTATTTCTATTGAAAAAAATGATATTTAAATACGTCAATATGTTTTCAAGTGACAAACCCAGGAGGGACAGCGCTGATAGGACAGACCACCCAGGAAAGTTTCCCAAGAGGAGCCTCCACGCAAAGGACTTCCCAGAGGACGTCTGTGCCCAGGGCAGGAGGAACGGGGATTTCATACAGCGTATTCCACCCAGGTGCTTATTTTCGGCTTTCTTCTCATGAAAAAAAAAAAATGCAAAAATATAAATCTTTTAAGACAGAGCGTTCCGCTAAAATGATTCTGCTAAAAAAAATAAACAATTAAAATATTGAGTCTGTTTGAAATGCCCCCAGAGGACAAAGAGTTGATAATGATGCTGCGAGTCGCAGAAGGGAAGTTGGCTTTGGGGATTCGAGGTCGGATCTGGAAATTTAGGAGTTTATTGTCACTCCTAGGAGCAGCCGATCTGGGGGAACAGGGTCCTGGAGTTGAGACCCTGCTTCCCCAAATCTGAAACACTCAGGAAAAAAACGGGACCCCTGGGTTGAAAGGAGCTGGGGGGACCCCACAGACCACAGCTCCTCCCACGCACGAGCCGCGTAGACGGAGTCACGACTGTCCACTGACGACCCTCCCCGTGGTCACCGCCCCATCCGGGGAGACGCGGGACTGCGGGCGCAGAGCTGCCCAAGAGGCTCCGGGGCCGAAGTCGCCCGCTACCCGCCCAGTCCCCACGATGCGAGCCGGAGAGGACTGTGGTCTCAGCGGTGCCCCCGACGCACTCCATCGACTTCACCGAGGGGAGGCCGGGTCCCACCACAGCCGGTTCCAGCCGGTTCCAGCCGGTTCCAACCAGCCTCTCGTCCCCGTCTGCGAACCCGGCCCCGCACACTCACCATTTTTGGTTTCCTGCGTTTCCCTGAGTCCTGCCTAAACTCCCACTACCCGGGTAGATCACATCGCCACACAAACTACAACAGGGCCAGCAGGGACCGTTAATGACAGACGACGCACATTCCCTAGCCAGGCCTGAAGGTAGCTGGGAAGTCCACGCCCAGGCGGTATCTCGCCCCACCCACCTGCCCCAGAAGCACCTCTGATTGGATAGCTTCACAATGGCGCGCCTTCTCGAGCCTGAGTGACAGCCCTTAGGAGGACCCGAGACTCAGACTTGAAACAGAACTTTTGTCTGGCCTGGGGCTAAAGGTACCATATTTGCCCAGCTCTTCGTGAACATATGGGCACAGGTGTGCACAGGAAATTCTTGAATTTCCAAATGGAGCAAGTAAGTGCAGAACATGAAGGCAACTCGGCCAGGTGACACTGGAACAAGAGGCTCTTATGTCCTCTAGAGGTCAAGGGCTTGGTGCAAGGCTTTCAGACCACTCATGGAACTGTGACCCTTGTTTGGAAACACAGACAATGTGACCTCACCATCTGTAACAGAGTCTGGCTTCATTTCAAACTTTGATCCTTGACAGCAATGAGCTTTCCCTCATCCCTTCCCCACCCCTAGTCACTTGGTCCTTAACGGAAAGAATCCAGAGCACTTGGTTCTGGGGGGAAGTTGGAAACCACAGCTCCAGCCTGGGCGCAAGGACTCTTCTCAGTCTAACCACAGGGTGTGAGATGTGTTCATTACATTTCACACTGGAAGGAAATTTAATTTACATCAGTTTTTACCTCTGTCCCCAGAGAACTCTGAAATGTAAATGACTATAATAACCCTAAGACAACTGATTCCCATTTTTACTATATAAAAAAAACAATAAATCGTTATATAAACTAGGAATGCACCTTAAATTCTTTTTCTCCACCAGGTTTATAGAGGTATAATTGACAAATACAACTGTCTATATTTAAAGATTACAACATGATTTGATATACATATACTTATTGTACACTTGAAATTTGCTAAGAATGGATTAAGTATTCTCATCCCCCGCCCCCAAACACACACAGTAACTGTGAGGTGATGGATGTATGACCTACTTTAGAAACCCTTATATGCCTAAGTGTTGCACTGAAAAACTTTTAATGCATTTATTTATTTATATGAACAGCCTAATGGAGATAAAATGTACATAATATACAGTGCAACCCATGTAAAGTGCACAATTCAACAGTTTTCAGTGCATTCCCCGATGTGTGCAATCACGACCAAGTCAATTTTTAAACATTTTCGTCACCTCAAAAACAAACTTTTCTATACTTTTGCCATCACTGCCAATATTGCCATCTTCCTCCTCCAATCACCAGCCTTAGGAATTTCTAATCTACTTTTTGTCTTTATATATTACCTTATTTGGGACTTACAAATGAATGGAATTACATATGATCTTGTGATTGACTTCATTCACTCAGCATAATGTTTTTCAAGGGACAACCATGTTTTAGCATGTACCAATACTTCATTCGTTTTTATGGCCAAATAATATTCCATTGTATGGATAAAACACTTTTTGTTTACCTATTCATCCATTAAGAGACATTTTGTTTATTTTCATTTTTGACTACTATTAATAACACTATTATAATATTCAAGTAAAAATTTTTGTTCAAACATATGTGTTCACTTTTCTTCAACACATGCCTAGGAGGGGAATTGATGGGCCATATGATGATTCTAGGTTTAATTTTTGAGGAATTGCCAAACTGTTTTCCAAGTGGTTGCACCATTTATAGAATGAAATATTTAAAATGTTCACAGAAATAAACTAGAATTCTAAAACTTGACTAGAATTCTGTATTGAGCAAAATTATCCTTCAAAGGTGAGAGAGAATTAAAGACTTTGTGGGACGAGCATATGTTGAGGGAACTGATCACCAGTATACCTCTTTTGCATGAAATATTAAAGGAAATTCTTCACAAGGAAGGAAGATGATGAAGGTAGTGTTTGAGAAGGAATCAATGAAGGGACAGTAATATCACTTAAAAATTCTTTATTAATCCGACAGATAACAATTTGTTCAAAAATAATACTAGCAACAATGTACTCAGTAATCCTACCTTATGGATAAGTAAAATAAATGACAGCAATATTATGGCGCAGGGAAGGGCAGAATTGGGAAGACTCTGTTGTAAGAGATTTACACAATCAATGAAGTGGTTAAGTGTTATTTCAAAGAGAACTTGGGTTAACTATATACTGCAAAGTCAAGGGTAACCAATACAATAATAAATAAGGAAGTATAATTGTTATACTAAGGGAGGAGAAAAAAATGAAATCAGGTAAAATGCTCAAAGCCAGAGAAGCCAGAAAAAAGGTGGAAGACAAGTGGGAAACAACAAAAGCACGAAATAAACAACCCCCCAAAATTATGGCATATGTTAATCCAACTGTATCAATAACTACTTTAAAAGTCAATGTTCTAAACACAACAATTGAAAAACAGATACTATCATAGTGGATAAAAAACAACACCCAATTACATGTTGTCTGTAATAAAGCCACGTGAACAGTAAAGACAGATTAAGATTAGGGATAGAAAAAGTATACCATGTTAACATTGAAAGTTATCTGGCATATCTAGTAATTTCAGACAAAGCACAGGGATAAAGAGAGGCTTTACAGAATGATAAAGGGGTCAAGTACCCAAGGAGACATAGCACTCCTCATGCTTATGTGCATAACAACACAGTGGGAAAATGCACGAGGGGGAATGGCTAGAACTGCAAGGAGAAACAGATGAATCCACTATCATACTGCAGACTTCAACACCCTCTATTAATAGTTACGAGTTCAGCAGGAAGAAAATCAGAAAAGCCGCAGTTGAACAGTTGCATCAAACAAATGGATTTAATTGAAAACCATGAATACTTCATCAAACAACAGCAGAATACACATTCTTTTTAAGTCCACACTGAAAATTCATGAAGCTAGAACACATTCTGGGACATAACACACCTTGACACGTTTGAAAATATAGAAATCATACCGAATATGCTCTCAAGCCACAAAGGCATTGACCTAGAAATCAGTAACAGAAAGATATTGGGAAACCCTCAAATGCTTGGAGATTAAACAACACACTCCAAATAACTCACGGATCAAAGTAGAATCTCAAGAACAATCACATCATTTTGAAATAAACAAAAGGAAAACACAATTTACCAAAATTTGTAGGATGCAGCAAAACCAGTGCTGAGAGGGAAATGCATTGAAGACATACACCTGAAAAAAAGAGATCTGTGATCAATGATCTAAGCCTCTAGCTTATGAAACTAAAAAAAGAAGAGCAAATTAAACCCAAAGCAAGCACAAGAAGAGAAATAATAAAAATTAGAGGAAAAATAAACAAAATTACTGTAAATCAATTGAGAAAAATCAACACAACCCCAAACTGGTTCTTTGAAAAGATTAATGAAATTGAGAACGGTCTATATGCAAGCTGAGAGTAAAAAAGACAGAAATTATTCATATCAGGAATTAAAGGGGAGAAAATGAAAGTGTGAAAGCATTTTTAAAAATCCAAAACCTATTTATGATAGCAAACTAGGAACAGAGGGGAACTTCCTCTTTTTGAGAAAGACCATTATAAGGAACATGCAGTTAATAACAACATAATGTTGAGAAACTGGGTACTTTCTTGGTCAGATCAGGAAGAAGACAATGATGTGCCCTCTTACCAGTTCTAGTCAAACTGTCCTGAAAGTCTAAGGAAAGTTCTGGTAAGGACAAAACTATGAGGTAGTGAAAGATCTTCAGTTGCCAGAGATTGGGGGTGGAAGGGAAGAATGAATGACAGGTGGAGTACAGAAGATTTTTAGGGCAATGAAAGTATTCTATATGATACAGAAAAGTGGACACTTGTCATTTTATATTGCCAAAGCCCAGACATTACATAATTCAAAGAAATCAAAACTAATGTAAGTGTCCTAGTGAGGCCTTGTATTGTGGCCTTAGTATACACATAGAGACAGGTGTTACCTTGATTTGTATTATGGACAACTGTGAGGCAAGGTAGTCCCAGAAATCTTTTACCACAAAAGGACAACTCTTAGACAATGATCAAAGTCTGGAAACACAGGTGACAAAGCCAATTGCTGGTCACTGCTAAGATGACTGCCTGATGTTTGGTCAGTCCTGTGGACCCAAGTCATATCTTTTAAAAGGATGTTCCAATTAAAGGACAAAAGCAGCAACTCTGCCTGAACTCCATCATGTACTAAAGAGGTGATATCGACCCTAAAGTCTATAAAGTCTCATTGCTTTTCACTCAGGGAATCCTAAGGAGCTCTCCAGGGAGCCTCGGGGTCTGGGACAGGGTGACCTCTTCGAGCTCCACGGCACCTGTCAAGGGACTGAGGAGAGGGGAGGCCACCAGCTTCTGCAGGTAGAATATGCCCGAGGGCCCAGGTTTAGCTATATCTTGTTTCAAGGGGTCTCAATAGCTGAGCTGAGTTACAGGTCCCAAGGCATAATGGGTAGCTTCCTAAGGGGTCACATGCTCAGGGCTACTTTTAGGAAAGCCCTATAAGCAATGGCAACTGCAGCTCTAATGGCATGCAGTTTGGAGCCTAGGGCAGTTTCTTGCATCAGAAGCCTATGGAGAACTTAAGGTCATCATGGGTAACTCCAGAAGGTCCCTGAAGCCTCTATTGTGAAAGTATCTGATGGCACTAATGGGAGTGCTTGTTGCATGGCAATTTGACCAAGTCGGGCCTTGTTGTTTTGTTGTAGCCGTACCAATTCAAGGTGGGCCAGTTTGCAAGTAAAAACATAAATGGAGTCACATTCAATGTGTAAGGGATATATTGCCTCCAGAACACCAAAAGAATCTAGACAGTGTCATGGGTGCTGAGAGGGACAATAGCTATTTCTTCACCAGGTCAAGGATGGAGCAAGACCCAGATTACCAACTACTTTTTAGGAATTTAAACAAGGTGCCAGGGTCTCACCTCATTTACGTAGCAATGGCCTCTCACCTTTTGACAAGCTCTTTTTGTCAATATTTTTTATGTTCTCTGAGGGTCCTCACAGGAGGATAAAATACCCTCAGAGGATGATGTCATTAGTTTAATGTCATACTTGTGCTCCTGGAGCAAGATGGATACAGTTCAGCTCCTGTCTGCAGAGACTGTGAGTGGTGGTAATGGTGCTGAGGTTCTCTGAGGGGAACCAGGTAAAGGTGTGTCCTGTCCCTTCAGAGGTGAAGGCCAACTGCAGCTGAGAGGTTGCTGACATAGGCACTGAGAAGACCAGACTTACTTAAATCTATGAGATCAGAATGTGTATCAGTTGCTGAGTGGATGGAGGCAGTAATTTCCATAATGTTGGGGACTGGGAATACGGGCTAATTCGCTGCGACTACAGCCCAGAAGTTGTGGTATTCCAGTGTGAGGTGTCATTTATTCTTTCCACGTTTAAGATCAGGACAAATTCAGCTATTATGAGGAGAAGCAGAGAAGATAATCACTTCTTTATTAAATAGATATTGTTCAATGGTTTTCAATCCTTCAAGGTCCTGTTCGATTTACATGGGGTCATATGAAGTAATTAACTGGGGGGTAAAGACTGCGTGGTCCCATGTTGTCAATGTAATTTGAATATGCCAAAGGCTAAATTAAAATTTATTTTTATAATTCATTTGTTCAGACCATTGCTGCTCAATGTGGGATATTTTAAGACAATGGGTGCTATGATCATGGGGAATTTATGTAAGACCATAGTTCTCATGGTTATTGTAAAAGATCTCTATTTCTCCTCTATATTATATTCAGTAACTCCTCTAACATTATCGTGGGTACCTTGCTTAAATTTAGTAGGATCCCACGTATATGAAATATGAGTCCTAATACTGATTATTCGCATGGAGGTTTGTGAATTATATCAGGGGATAACATTAATTCAGGACCTATGTCGTAGAGGTCCAAAAGACAAGTAGTTCCCTTTCATATAGGTTCTTTTTTTACAGTTTTAAATTTAATTTTTCCTTTCATCTTTTTTGTTGTGTAACTTCTTTTGGTATATTTTGCATTTCCATTGGATCCAACTGTTGACCTCTTTTTCAGTATTTTTTGTTTTCTCCCTGCTTTCTTTCGCTGTTACATATTTTTGGTGACTAAGTATACTTCAGGGAAAGGGGTGTTCCTGTGCATTTATTAATTTTTTGTAAATTATAAAATTTATAAATAAATACCCTGGTATTTTTCCCCCTCTACAGAGCCGAAAGAGTGCCATCATTGGGTCCTCTCCATTGCTTTATAGTTTAAGGACTCCAGGTTTAAGATGACTTTGAACTAATCCCTTGGCTGTGCCCCAGTGAGGCCATGGTCTTTGTCTCCCTAACCCCAAGGGTCAGGATCTGGGCTGCAGTAGAGGCAGGGGCAGCAACAGCACAGGCACTTAAGGGTCCTGGGGAGCCCTCTGGTATTAGGAGTGTGGGCTCAGTGGGATTTCCAATGGTAGCCTCACTCACCCACCCACCCTCCCCCATTCTTTTTCTCTTGTTAAATACCTGCTCTTTCAGGAGCTACCAGCCAATGGGCCCACCTCTTGCACAGGCTATAGTCCCCCTTTCCCACCTATACAATCTCTATATGTTGGGGCCAACCCAGCCGCTGTCACAGCTTCACTCTAACACACAGAGAAATCCCAGCAAAGACATCCACCCCGGATCACTTTAAGGAGGGCTCCAATCCCATACGTCTGCTCCCAAATGCCTGGAAATTCTCGAAACTGCCCACTCTGGTTGATTGCTCATAGAACTGGGGTTTGGTGGGGTCAACACTGCCCCACGGGGCAGCACAGCTCACAGCACCAGCTCCCCAGCACCCAGTAGCCCACAGTGCGGCCATCAGCAGCAGAGCGGGTGAGCAAGTCAGAGCAAGAGAAGACAGACCCAGGTAGGTGGTCACGTTGAGACAACTGCAGAGGTATGATTGCCATATTGAGAATGATGGTGCCCTCTCCTCCCCACCACCACACACATACCAAGTGTAGGAAAAAGCTTAGGACTTACATAATTGAGGTCTCTGAAGGGCAGGGCGGCCTCTCAAGCAGCTCTGAAATGGCGTGAGAGAACAAGGAAAGGAGACCGGCCTGGGTGTCCATTGTGATTGGGGGTGGGACTGGGACAAAAATTCTTGCCCAAGGACAGGGTTTGTTTGATTTGAATCTCCTGCCATCTCTAGAGGAAAGAACATTCAGACTTTCTCATCAGCTTGTTCAAGTGGGGGCACAAGGGGAAGAGGAGTGAAGCTTCAGCGGTAAGCCATCAGATAAAAAGTGTGGGGTCCAACTGCTCATTGCAAGACAAAGGTGAGTAAGAAAAATATGCATTTTCAATTGCTTCTTTTTATATAAAGAAACAAATAATAGGATTCTCAAGAAATTCAACACTGGTTATTGGGGATGGCTGAAACAAAAGCACCGGAGGGGGTGTTCCAGCAATTAGTCGACTTACAGATTTTTGCCAACCTTAGCATGTATTGTTATTTAAAATAAACTGAGTAATTTATGTGAAAATCAATAAAGTAGACCTCAACCAAAACTGGAATCCGGAGGGCCTATAGGGGGAGCTTGCACCCTGCATGGATTGAAAAGCCCAACAGGAAGAACTCTTTATAATCCCCCTCCTAACTTTCTCTTCTCCCCTATAAATTTCATCTCCATTGTTTTAGCAGACTTGAATGTGGCTCACCATGGTTGCCTGTTCTGAATTGCAATTCTTTGTTGTTCCCAAATAAACCCATTTTATGTAAAAAATATCTGGCTGACTTTTTGCTTAAGGTCAACATAGTATTTGGTGGGCGTCCAGGGAAGACCCCTGATAACTCCAAGGCTGGTGAACAAACAGGCACGATGCCACAAACCCCTTTGAGCCCACTGCTTTCTCACCAAGTCTGAATTTTGAAGGTAAGTTTTCTCTTGGATCTAAGCTCCTGCTTTGTGTTTTGAAGTACTAGAGATTATTGAAGATCTAATTTAAGACTGTCCTTTTCTGGTTAAGGCCTTACTTGTCTGTGAGTATTCCTTTGCCACTTCAGCCTGACTCCTTCAGGACCAGGTTGTTCCTCTAGAATTGCGTTATTCGTCCTTTGGACTCCATTGGGATAAGACAGTTCCCATGGGAAAGGTATTGGTATTTGGCCTGCAGACTGTTTGGACTTTTTGCTCTTAATAAAAACCTCTCACAAACAGGATCCCAGTTATCTAAATAAATTAAGGACAACCCCCCTACAGGGACTGCAGCTGATTTTATGTTTAAAACCTGTGGTCTCTCCTCATGCACATTTTAAACTAAATGGACTGATTTGATCAAAAGTAATTTAGAATACCAAAGCTCATTAAGGGGAACTATTGAAATCCCAAACTTACTTTTCTTAAAACCGAATTTGACAATCATAGCTCTGAAACTGGCAAAACTGAATGGAATACCTATTTCGATAGACATTTCAAAGCTTCCAAATGTTACCAGCAAACTAAAATTACCTTTTGCAAAATAAAAATTTAATATTAACTGAGGAAAACAAACATTTAAAGAAAAAAATGGTTTCTGAAGCCTCTAGTTCCTCTTCAGTGCCATTTTGTATCTCTCCTTTGGCTGCTTTGTCTCAGTCTCTGCCACCAGTACCATCTTGTTTTTCTTCCTGGATTCCTTTTCTTTTCAGGTTTCACCTCTGCTGCCATCTTTTCCCTCCTTCAAACCTCTCCCCATTCACTCCTCTTCTAAACCTATCAGTACCTGCCCTTTTGAAATTAAGTCTTCTGAGGAACCTAACAAACCTCAACTTTCCTAAGTTCCCCAGAGTAAGGCCGAATTTTGAGTCATAGCTGAAAGATTTCCTAAAGTAACTGAAGACTCCCATACATTTGCTGAAGAATTTGACATAGTTATTCAAACTCAACAATCTGGTTTCTCAGATTTATATCAGTCTACATGCTTGTTGGTGAGGGTTAAGCCAAACACTAGATAGATGAAGCTTGTGCGAAGATAACATCCATGAAAGGATTTAGAAAAACAAACCCCTAACTTTTGGCAAAATACTAAAACACTTTCTGGAGAACTCCAATGAGCAATTACAGGAGGCTTTCTGAAGCCTGTTGACTGGAACAAAATTCAGGATTATTAACAAAAGTTTGATGAACCTGATAAGTGATGTTGGGAAAACTGGATAGACACATGCAAAAAAGAAAAAAAAAGAAAAAAAGAAAGAAAGAAAGAGAGGAAGAAAAAACCAGACCACTTTCTTTTACCATATACAAGTATAAACTCAAAATGGGTTAAGCACATAAATGTAAGACCTGAAACTATAAAACTCCTAGAAGAAAACATAGGCAACAAACTCTTTGACATTACTCTTAGCAGTATCTTTTTTTTCTTTTTTTGATATGTTTCTTCTGGCAAGGGAAACAAAAGGAAAAATAAACAATGTGATTACGTCAAACTAAAAACATTTTGCACAGCAAAGGAACCATCAACAAAACAAAAAGACAACCTACTGACTGGAAGTAGATAGTCACCAATGATACATCCGAAAGGGGTTAATATCCAAAATTTATAAAGAACTCACACAAGTTAACACACAAAAAAAACAAGCAATCCCATTTAAAAATGGGCAGAGGACCTGAACAGACATTTCTCCAATGAGGACACACAGATGGCCAATAGACATATGAAAGGATACTCAAGGTCACTAATCATCAAAGAAATGCACATTAAAACCACAATGAGCTATCACCTCCTACCTGTCAGAATGGCCATCATCAATAAATCAACAAACAAGTGTTGGTGAGGATGTGGAAAAAAGGGAAGCCTCATGTACTGTTGGTGGGATTGTAATTTGGGCAGCCACTATGGAAAACAATATGGAGATTCCTCCAAAAATTAAAAATGGAACTACCATAAGACCCAGCAATCCCACTTCTGGGTGTTTATCCGAAGAAATTCAAAACACTAATTCAAAAAGATATATGCATCCCTACGTTCATTGCAGCATTATTTACAGTAGCTAAGATGTGGAAGCAACATACGTGTCCATCAATAGATAAATGAAGAAGTGTACATATACACAATGGAATATTACTTGGCCATAGAAAAGAATGAAATTGTACCATTTGCAACAACATGGATGGACCTGGAGGGTATTATGCTAAGTGAAAAAGTCAGACAGAGAAGACAAATACCACATGACTTCACTTATATGTGGAATCTGAAAAACAAAATAAGTGAACAAAACAGACACACACTCACAGATACACAGAACTGATAATTGCCAAGTGGAAGCTAAGGGAAATTAGTTTGCTGACATTCTTACAAGGAAAGCTGTCCTTAAAGGAACCAACAATAGTCAAACCTCTGTCATGGTCCAAAAATGTATTTCCACAACTGATAACTTAGAAAAACTGGTCAGAGAAACCCAACAATTAGCCTCTGAAAGGGAAAAACAAGATTGGAAATCCAAGAACTGTTGATATCATAAAAAGAGAGAACAAATAACAACCTAGTCCTACCAGAGACTCTAATATTTCCACTCCTGACCACTGTACATGCATTAAACCACTGGTCCACTGACAAAATGATAGCATTCATGAATCAACATTGGTGGGAAATATTAATAAGGTAGTAGAAAGCACCCACTTTAAGTGACCCACCTGTCCAAAGTACAACCCAGGGAAGCCTGTTTGCACTGCCCCTGGACATTTCAAATTGCCTAACAGAAAATTTGAGGCATGGCAAATAGATTTCATACAGCTTCCCCCATCTCATGGATACAAATACATTTTAGTCATGATATGTACTGTGTTTCCCCATACCATCAGCTCTAATGCATCTTTTGGAGAAAAAATTAACATAAGACCTGGTATTATATTACATTATATTATATTGTATTGTATTACACCACATAAGACCAGGTCTTATATTAATTTTTGCTCCAAAAGACGCATTAGAGCTGATAGTCTGGCTAGGTCTTATTTTCGGGAAACACGGTATGTGTTCTCACTAGACAGAAGCTTTTTCTCTTGTAGGCAGACTATTGCCATTTCTGTGGCTAATGTATTTTTGGAAGAGATTATATTATGCCTACCTGGAGAATCTCTCCTAAACTCCAACGTGATCAGGAACCCATTTTAACAGGTCAGGTGCTTCAACAAGTCTGTGCTGATCTTATAACATTTTCACAGCACTTACCACTCTCAATCCTCAGGTTTAGTCGAATGCACTAACATTATTAAGACTCGACTGGCTAAATTTATAGAAACCCTCCAGATGTCTTAGCCAAAAGCAATGCTACTAGTCCTTTTAAATCTGAGGTCTACCCCTTTGGGACTCAAACTCTCACCTTTCGAGATAATTACAGAACGTCCCATGTGCTTGGCTCCTGCTTCTTTCAATCCATAGTTGACAAAGGAAGACACACTTCAATACTGTAAAGGCCTAATTGCTTCTATTGAAAATAAGCATTCTTTGGTAGAGAAATCTTACCACAGAGCACTCCAGGAGACAAAAAGCCCGAACACCGCATGCTACAACCTGGACATTTGTTTACTGGAAAAGACACCTCCAAAAAGACTTGCTCCAGCCTCACCTGAAAGGGCCCCTCTCAGGTACTGATGAATAACCCATGTGCCCCTGAATTCCAGGGAGTTGACTCTTGGATTCATGTGTCACACCTAAAGTAGGCACCAAACCTGACTGGACTTGCACACTGTCTGGTGACCTGACTGAAATATGTCCAAAAAGTGAAGCAGGTGGCATCTGAAGGGGACAGTATTGCCAAAATGACAGGACCATGACTGTACAATGAATGCTCTAGGGAGTTGGGCCTAATCCACTAGATGTACTAGGATTTTCAAAGACTCATGTAAGTTTTGAGTAGTTTTCTTCCTATCAATTAAAATAGGAATGAATTTGCCTTAGCAAAAATCACTTTCAAAGCTCTCTAGGCACAAGCACATACAAAAGTTGACCTGAAAAGAAAAATCTGATAACTCAAATACACCCACTTCATATTTTCAAGATCTCTTGCCTAAAAGGAACAAATACTCTGGTTCCAGAATTTCTTGCTCAACACTTATTGTATCAACACTTATTATTGTATCTTCTAATCAATTAACACTTTTGATACCAAGCACTAAAAATCTTAAACTCACCCAGGAAATAATATCACAAACTGCTAAGGAAAACTAGAGTTCAGAGATGCAATATGCAATATTTGAGTGCAAATATTCAAATCAGGAGAGATAAGCAGACTGCTTCAGAAGAAAAATCCATACTCCTAAGCTTGAAGTCCACACTCCCTCTGTTGGGATACGATCCCTAAAGTGGGTCATTCCGGGGGGAAGGAGTAGCCCCAGGAATGAACTCTGGGAGCTCCCACAACCTCATCTCAGGGTGTAATGAAAACCCTCCTTTTCTCAGGCCTCAATTCTCAAGAATGAGGAAACTCTTGGCCAGATTCAGTTTAAGGTTCTGACTCAAAAAAAATCCCAAATTCATAAATCCTTTGTCTAAAAGACAATACTACCTACCTTCACAGACCTTCTGAATGTACTCAAATCACTGAGTACACCCACACTGTGAATTCCCTGCTCAAACCTATGTCTAGAAACAGGCTCAAGGGAACCACTGTTACAACCTCAGAAAAGGCATCACTGCCCCATCTGCCCCACCCACAATCGCTTGTGCACCCCCAGCGCTCCAGGGCTGCAGCTTCTCTTAGTGTGAAGGCCCCTTCACTGTGGGTGTGAGCAGGTAGGACACCTGCAGGGGAAGCTCCCCAGGAAGAACCACTGGGCCTTCAAGTACTTCCCTTTGCAGCTCAAGGGGCCTTAGCCTGGGTCACTGACCACAGGCTTCAGCTTCCCACTCTGGATCACCATAGATTTTTCTAAAGTGATAATTGCAGTGCTTGAACAATCCAACAAGATCACTCAAACCCAGTATTTATGTGGGAAGGAAGAAAAATGTAAGGCATTTTTCTAGTTCAGTAAGAAAACCCACAAATCTATTTCTTTCAGAAAATAAATGTGAGTTAATTATTATTTCCATGGCAAAAAAATTGTCTGGAAAACAACCATACCTGAACATACTTCTAGGTGCTGCAAGTCTAAGCCCTGATACTGCATTTGAAATCACCCAAAAGAAAAGAACTGATCTCAGACTGTTACTATACCCATTCATGGGAAATGAAAGGAAACAAAAATTTTTAACAAATGGACTGGAATCAAGGAATATTTTTTCTTAAATTTGTATCTTATTAGCATCTTTGGAAATACTTTATACTCTCAAGACCTATTCATTAAATACAGTCTACATTTATTGAAAAACGGAGACTTAGAGAAAGGTAGTAAACTCAAGGAGAGACTGTTCTGATGGGAAACTGTGATAAAGGGATAGATCACCGAGCAGTTTCCAAAGAGGAACCTTCACCCAAAGGACTTCCCGTAGGACATCTGTGACCAGGGAAGGTCTTGGGGGTAAAGGCACAAGATTTTATATACAATGTAGTTCCACGTGGTTATTCTTTGCTTTCCTCATGTAAAATATTCACAGGGGAAAAAATCTTTAAATAAATCATCTATGATTGTGTAGAGAAATGATAGACAATTAAAATATTGCAAAGTTTGAAATCCATCGTGGAGGACAAATAGTTACTGAAGAGTTTGAAATTCACCGTGGATGCCATAAACTGGAGAGGGTAAGATGGCATTTGAGAATGCAGGAAAAGTTCTAGAAATTTAGCCATTATTGCCAGCCCTAGAAGGAGTTAGGCTGGTGCGACAGGGTCGTGGATTTGAGACCCTGCTTCGAAAAATTTGGAAAAGTCAGGAAAAAATAGATGCTCTGGGGAGAAAGGAGGGCCTGGAGACCCCCCCCTCCCCACCGCACCCCACTCCCACACCACATTCTCCCACACAGGAACCTCAGAGACCAAGTCACAGTTGTCCCCTGATGACACTTCCCGTGCTCACCGCATATTCTGGGGGACACGCAGATGAACGGAGGACGCTGGGTCGCTGTGTGCAGCGCCACCCACGGACTCGGAGTGGCGGTGGGGAATGCCCTGATCCTCTCACCACTGGTTCAGACCCGTCCTCCCCACCCCTTCTCCTGATACTCGCCCAGCACACAAACCATTTCTCAGTTTGGGGGTGGGGGAGTACCTGGTCGTCCACCCTCCCAAGCCACGGCCAGTGCAGATCACAGCTGCAGGCAATGTGGGAATGTCACTTGTGGCCCTCGAGGGCAAACAGAAGCTGATCTGGAGGCGGCGGAGTGAGCAGCAACTAGCAGCAACGGACACGCCGCCCATGCCCTCATCCACGTAGCACAATGCCTGTTATCTGCGACTCCCCTGATTGGACAGATCGCAAGGCCTGAATGACAGCAAGCCAGAGGTCACTTTTTTGAGCCAACGTTGTCTTGGCAATGGCTCTGAACCCATCCTCTCCAAGGACACTGCGTTTAACCATAAGGCCGCCAAGCACGGAACTGTGACCCTTCTTCACAAACACAGACACTTAAAAGTGACCTCACCATAGGTAATGATGAATCTGGCTCCAGTTTGATCTTTGATCAGTTCCAGCGGGGAGACGTCACCCTTCCCTCCCCCATCCCCACTCCTCTGGTACTTTTTATAGAATCCTGCGGTCTCAGGGGCACTTGGCTCTGGTGGAAGTTTGACCCCAAAGCCTAGACCGGGTCCGAAGCCTCAGATGACAGCATGTGTGAAACAAATGAGGCAAAGCAACCACCAGAAAACCTTTTCAAGGTACTCTGTTAATACTCATTCCTTGAAAGGTCAAAAGAGGCAAAACAGAAAGAACACTGCTTGGTGAAAAATAGTCGACGGCAAAGGTATGAAGAATAAGGAACCAGGACAGTGGTCATCTATAGGCAGGGCAGAGATGAGTCAGGGACGGGAATATCAGGATAACCCTCGCCACTGCCCACAGGCGATTTATGAATCTTGATGATGATTCCAAGGCTGTTCATATTGTTATTACTAAATCTTACTACAACACAGTTATTGATATGAAAAGATCTGGAGAATTTATCAATAGAACAAATAAGCAAAGTGTATTGCAATATATAACCTGCAGAGACAGGTGGGCCCCTGATACCACCCAAGGTTTGGTTGACTAGTGGGGACCAACACACACACCTACCAGGAATGTGTGAAAGGAGTGAGCAGCCAAGCTCTTTTATCACCTTGTACAGATGTGGGGCACGTGACGAAGAAGGCGGGGTAAGGCTTTAAAGTCGTCAGCTGTCAGATACATAGAAAAAATACATATTGTCGCTGTGCTTGACACTTGGCAGAGAGTTTCTGAAACCCTTGTAAATTCCGAAACGATAAGAGCAGTAGGAACATCTTTTGTTCTAATGAGGCGACTCTGGTTGGGCTCCCAGATGGTTCCTGGATGGGGGTTGTCACCAGAAAGACCAAGCCATGATCAGGGTGTAGGAATTTTCAGTCCCACCCCGATCCTCCAGAGAGGGGAGAGGGGTTGAAAATTGAATTAATAACTAGTTGATCATGCCTATTTGAGGAAGCCTCCATAAATTCCCAGTACGATAGGGTTCAGAGAGATTTCAAGTTGGTGAGCACATCCACAGACTGGGAGATGCACCCCAACTCCGCAGAGACCTCAGCAGACCTTGCTTGGTGTATCTCTTTATCTGCCTGTTCATCAGTATCCTTTATCACATGCTCTAATAAACTGGTAAACGTAATTGTGTTTCCTGAGCCTTACGAGCCACTCTAGCAAATTAACAGAACCCAAGGAGGAGGGTGGGAACCTCTGATTTGTACACAGCTTGGACAGAACTTAAATGAACCCTTTGGGACCTGCTACCTGTGATTGGCGTCAGAAGTGGGATGGGAACAGTCTTGTGGGACTGAGCATAATGTCATAATCAGGGGGATATAACATTATCTCCAGACACATAATGTTATGACTGAGTTAAGCTATGGAACACCCAGCTGGTGTCACAGAGAATTGCCTGTTGTGGTGAAAAACCCTCACACATTTGGTGACCAGAAGTGTGCGAAGTGAAGTATTCTGAGTGAAAGTAAAGGAGACACATAGGAGGGAAGAATTGGATTTTTCCCTACTCAGGAAGATTACTGGGTTTTTCCAACACACCAGAAGGCAATGTTAAAACATGGAGTCAGAGACCTCTGGTTTCCTTTCTGGTGTTAGAAGGTGACATTCCCATCCTCATCCAAAAAAAGCAAACAAACTTAAAATCAACAAATCTTTTTAGAGCTATCAAAGAATTCAGATCACGGGGTAAACCACTGTCTAAAAAGTTGGAAAGAGGGACAGAAAAATAGCCAGTTTGAAATATGCCCACAATATTCTGTACTTAACAGAATGTCAAATGACCATCTTTAGAGGAGAATGTCCTTAATGTAATGTCATACCTGTGGCTCCTGGATGCAGGTCAGATCCTGCCTGCAGAGACTGTGTGTGCTGGCAACGATGTTGAAATCCCCTGAGGGGAGCCAGGTAAAGGTGTGTCATGTCCCTTCAGAGGTGAAGGCCAACTGCATCTGAGAGGCTGTTGACATAGGCACTGAACAGACAGAATTAACCAAATCTCTGGGTGCAAAATATTTACCAGTAGCTGAGTAGATGGAGGCAGTAATTTCCATAATGTTGGGGACTAGAAATAGGGGCTTATTTGGTGTGACCACAGCCCTGAGGTTGCGGTAATCCAGTGTGAGGTGTCCCTCATTCTTTCCACGTTTAAGATCAGGACAAATCGGAGCATTAAAGGAGAAACACTATAAATAATCACTTCTTTATAAATAGGTTTCTTGTAAGAGTTTTAATGCTACCAGGCCGTTTACTTTACATAGGGCCATTCTAAGTAATTTAAATGGGGGGTAAGATCTCTGGGGTCCCTTTGTGTGAAGCCAATTAGGAAATGGCAAAGACTTCATATAATTTTAACTTATAAATCATTGGTTCAGAGCTTCTCTGCTCAGTGTGGGATATTTTAGGACAATGGTTGCTTTGACTATGGGAAATTTAGGCAAGACCATAATTCTGATGGCTAAGAAGGAACATACCTACTTATCCTTTATTTTATATTCAGAAACTCCTCTAAGATTATTGAGGTATCGTGCTTAAATTTAGTAGGATCCTGGGTATAACTGCAATTTGAGTCCCATTATTGATGACTTGTATGAAGGTTTGGGAATTAGTGCATTACAGCAGATGGCAAAATTAATGCAGAACCTGTGTTTTAGAGTCCCCAAAAGCCAGGCAGCGACCTTTTATTTATTTATTTATTTTCTTGTGTGAACTCTTTTAGTACATTGTGGATTTCTAATTGGTAAAATTGTACATCTTAGTTTTAGTTTATTTTTCTTTTGCTCCCTCCCTCCTGTCCTTCCCTGTTTTTCAGTTTTTGCTTTTTTTCTTGGTCACGTTATATACTTCTTGGAAGAAGGTGTCCTCTCTACCCTGGTATTTATGTATTCTTTTCCTCCAGAGGACCTCACATTGGTGATATCAGGTTGGAAGCCTCCCCAGGATTACTGGTTGCTTTATAAAGTGTAAGGACCCCAAACTTAAACTGGTTTGAACTGATCCCTTGGCTGTGCCACTGTGGGGCCATGGGTGTTGTCCCCTTAACCCAGAGGGTCAGGATCTGGGCTGCAGTAGAGGCAGGGGCAGCAGCAGCAGAGGCACTGAGGGGTCCTGGGGAGCCCTCTGGTATGATGTGGATCAGCGGCCACCTACTGGCTTTCTTCACCCCTTCTCTTCTCTTTTTAAATAACTGCCTTCTAGGCATAACTACCCCATGGGCCCACCTCCCACACAGGGTGTAGTCCCACTCTCCCACCCCATCCCCGGGTATGTCGGGGCCAACCCACCTTCTGTCACAGCTTCACTCTAACACACAGAGAAATCTGGGCGAAGACATCGACCCAGGACTTTAGAGAAGGCCCCAATCCCATATGCCTGCTCCCAAATGCCTGGAAATTCTCGAAACTGCCCACTCTGGTGGACTGCACATAGCTTTGGGGTTAGATGGGGTCAACACTGCCCCGTGGGGCAGCACAGCTCACAGCACCAGCTCCCTAGCACCCAGCAGCCCACAGTGCGGCAGCCATCAGGCAGCAGAGCAGGTGAGCAAGTCAGAGCAAGAAAAGACAGACCCAGGTAGGTGGTCACGTTGAGACATGCTGCTCACAGTGCCAAGTGTTATGGTCACTCGCAGAGGGATGGTTCTCATATTGAGACTGATACTCGTGTGTCTCCCACACATACACAAATAGAGGGTAGGAGAAGGTCTATAACTTTACGTGTTTGAGGTATCTGGGGAGGGCAGCTGTGAAATGGCTTGAAACAGCAAGGAAGGAGCCTGGCCTGGAATTTCATTGTGACTGGGGGTGTTACAGAAAAAATATTCAGCGCCACTTGTCAAAGATGATAAGGCAGGTTTTATCAGAACCACTGTGATAGGTGTAGAGACCATTGTGGAGGGCTTTCCCAATGGGGAGAAATGAGATTGGGCTACCGTCTGAGTACAGCAAGGAAAAGTGGGAATTCACAGCCAGACAACAGGTGGGGGTCAGTGCATGGAAAATAACTAAGAGAAAAATCCGGGGCTTGGGGGTTCCTGCTAAACCGACCTAACAGGATTCTTACTGCAGACAGGCCTGGGTGATCAGACATCACCAGATGGTGCAGGAGGGGGAACCTGATCAGATATGGAGGGGTATGAGACAGGAGGGTGGGGATTCTGGTTCACCTGACATCAGGGTTCCTGCTAAAACTGGATTATACAAGCATGTGCACAGGTAGGCCTGGGAGGAGGCTCAGAGGTTGACTAAAGTTCCAGCAAAGAATCCTTGTCAGGGGCGGGGCTGGGGCAAGAGTCCTGCTCACAGGCAGGGGCTTGTGTGGTGGAAGATGACAGTGCCAGAGGAGGGAGCCCTGGACTTTGTCCTCAGCCTGTCCAGGTGGGGACACAAAGGAAGAGAGAGGAGGAGGCTTAAGCCATAGCAAATATCAAACAATTCAGAGTCTGACTACTCATTACAAGGACAAACATGGGTAAGAAAAACAGGCATTCTCAAGGGCTTGTTGTTATGTAAAGAAAGAGTAAGAGGAGGCTCAAGAAATGACCAAAGCTGTGTATGTGGGGGTTGCTGGACTAAAGCACCGGAGCGACCAGGATGTGTAGGCAGTGAGTCCTCTTAAGTTAGACTTTGCGATCTTACAGATTTATTTAAAATAAACAGAGAAATTTATACACACCATGTTTTACTATCTACTGGTCTTTGTTTTTTTAGGAAACCATCCTAAAATTTAATTCCTTTAAACAAAAACAGTTACAAAAGTGTAAACCATACAAAATGAAAATTTGCAAATCTCCTGATAACTAAAAAACAATTTATACCCTAGTTTGTCCTTCCCTTAATCTCACATGGAGATATTTTAAGAATAAGTACCATATTATGAGGCAATAGGCATTTGGGTTTAGCTTCCTACACACAGTAGGCTTTTCAAAGATTTACATAAGCTTTGATTTCAATTAAAATAAAAATTCAATTACTTTAGCCTTTTAAATTTCACTTCTCCAGGGAAACGCACATACAAACACTGATGTAAAAATGAAAAATTGACCTGAGAGCTTAAATACATTCATCTCACATCTTGAGTTTCTCTTGCCTGAGAGGAACAATTAGTTCCACTATTTACGTGCCTTATCAATAACAACTCTCTCAGTCAACTTACATTTTTAATTCCAAGAAACTAAACATGTTATTTCCTACACAAAGAATAAAATTACAAAGTGTCCAAGGAAACCAGAGCCAAAGGGCTGCATTATTCAGTCAGTAAAGGATCCAAAGGAAAGAAACAGAAGTATTGGAATCAGCTCAGATGAGCAACATGTTTCCCACAGGACAGAAGGAAAGCCACTTTCAGAAGGTTCCACATTCTGGACTCTCCAGGTTGAGATAGGACCCCTAGTGTGGGTCAGTCCTTGGGGAAGGAGGGAGGGACACCTGAGCAGCCCCAGGAATGAACTCTCAGAGCTCCCACACCCCCCTCTCCCCAGGGAATAATGGAAATGCTCCCACTTTCAGGCTTCATCTCACAATGAGGAAAATCTCAGCTGGATTCAGTGTAAGGTTCTGACCCAAATGAACTCCCAATTCATGAACCCTAACCCAGGACAGAGAACTCCTTTCACCGACTTTCTCAATGTGCAAATTACACTCTGAGCTCACCTGCACTGTGGACGCAAAACTCCTACCTATGTCTAGAAACAGGCCCCGGGAAACCACAACTAAAACCTCAGAACGGGTATAACTCCCCTCTCCCACATGTACCTGCACCCCCAGCTCTCCAGGGCTGCAGCTTCTCTCAGTGTAAAGGCCCCTCCACGGTGGGTGTGAGCAGGTAGGACACCTGCAGGGGAGGTTCCCCAGGAAGAACCATTGCGCCTTCAAGTATTTCTCTTTGCAGCTCAAGGGCCTTAGCCTGGGTCACTGGGTACAGGCTTCTGTTCCCAGTCACACTGCTTTGGATCACGTGGATATTTTAAATGACACAAACCCAATATTTGAAGAATGCAGTAAAATCATACTAACCCAACGTTTATGTGTAAAACAAGGAAGAAAACTGTAAGGCATCTTTCTAGTTTAATAAGAAAAACCTGAAGTACTTATTACTTTCAGAAAATAATGATATTAATTGTTATTTGCATGGCAAGAAATTGTTATTTCAACAATCATACCTGAACACTTCTGGTATTCAACTCTAAGCCCTGAAATTCCATTTAAAAGCACCCTATCCCCACACAAAAAGAGAACAGACCTTGGAATATTATTACACAAACTCAGGGCAGAAAAAAAAGAAAACAATTTTCAACACATTCAATGTAACACTATTTTCTTATTTTCTGAAATTCACCGATTTCTTGCCTCTTTCAAGCTCTTTTATTTATATAATTTTTAAATATTTGAAAAACTGAGGCTCAAATAAGTGAGCAAATCTTTTCAAATTGACAAACACAGGAAAGACAGTGCTAACAGGACAGATCACCCAGCAAATCCAGTGCGAGGTGTCACTCACTCTTTCCACGTTTAAGAACCTTCCCAAATCAGCTCTTTAACAAAGGAGAAGCACTGGGGAGAATCACTTCTTCCTAAAAGGTTTCTTATAATAATTTTCAATCCTTGAAGACCCCACTTATTTAACACTGGGCCATATTAACTAATTTTACTAAGGGGTACAAACCATGAAACCCCATTTTGTGAGTTCAATTAGGAAGTAATGAGGACTTAATTTAAAAGCACGAATCACTGGTTCAGAGCTGTCCTATTCACTGTGGAATATTTTAGGACAATGGGTGCTATGACTAAGAAAAAGCAAAGATTGCTGATGCTTCAGGCAAAGTATACCAACCTGACCTCTATATTATATTCATTAATTCCCCTGAGATCATGGGGGATCCTTGCTTAAATTTACTGAGATCCCAGGTATAACTGTAACTTAACTTACTATTGAGTAACCAAATGAATGTTTGTGAATTATTGCATTTCAGGAGGTAGTAACATCAATTCAAAACGTGTATTTTACTCATAGACATAGGCAATAGTTTAGTGGTTACCAGAAGGTAAGGGGGGAGGAGGATGGGAGATGAGGGTAAGGGGGATCAAATATATGGTGATGGAAGGAGAACTGACTCTGGGTGGTGAACACACAATGGGATTTATAGATGATGTAATACAGAATTGTACACCTGAAATCTATGTAATTTCACTAACAGTTGTCACCCCAATAAACTTTTAAAAAAACAAAACAAAACAAAACAAAAAATACGTATGTTTTAAATGTCCTTTTATCTTTTTTTTGTTTTGAAATTCTTTTAGTATATTTTGGATTTCCAACTGGGTCAAAGTATGGACCTCTTTTTGATACATTTTCCTTTTCTACCTTCTCTTGTGTCCTTCCTCGATTTGTATTTTAGTTCACTGGATAAACTTTGGGGGAGTGGGTGCCCTCTCAAAAAAAGATGGTATTTATCTTTTTTTCCCCCCAGGGAGACTCAAATCAGCACCATCTGGGTTACAGGCCTCCCCCATGGAAATGGCTGCTGTGTAGGATTTAAGGACCCTGGGCTTAAGTCCTGTTTGAACTAATCCTTCGCTGTGCCCAAGTGAGGCCTTAGGTGTTGTCCCCAACAGCCCGGAGGGTCAGGATCTGGGTTGCAATAGAGGCAGGGGCAGCAGCAGCAGGGGCACTGAAGGAACCTGGGGAGCCCTCTGGTATTAGGAGAGTGGATTCAGCCCACCAGCTCTGGGCTGCCTTCCCTGTCTCTTCTCTTTCTCTCTGGAATACCTGCTTTTTAAGTAGTGAGTATCTGATGGGCTCACCTCATTCATGGGGTACAATAATCATTGAACCACCCTTAGATTCCTCTAATGTTTGTGCGAACCCAACCTCACTCACACTTTCACTCTAAAGACCGGTTCCAGCCAAGACATCTACCCAGGCCCACTGTAAGGCATGTCCCATTCCCATACTCCTGCTCCCAAAGAATGAGGAATTACCTAAACTGTCAACTCAGAGTCCTATGTATACAGACCCCAGGCTGGGTGGGTCCACGATACAGCGCAGGGCAGCACAGCCCACAGGAGGGCTCCCCAGTGAGCAACAGCTCCTAGTGCAGGGGCCTCCAGGCTTCTCATCAGCCTGACAGGTAAGAAGCAGGAGCGGGAAAGGAAGGGGTGGAGCTTAAGTCTTCAGGAGTCAACATCAAATACCTGGACCCTGACCACTCATGACAAGAACAAACACAGGTAAGAAAAACAGGCATTTTGCACTGGCTTGTTTTTACATAAAGACACACTAACAGGATGATCAAGAAATTATCAAACCTGGTTATTTGAGTGTGGGTGGGATAAAAACACAGGTGTGGAGCAGATATGCTCGCAGGGAGTCTTCTGAAGTTAGTTTTCTATCTTAGTAATTCTTTTAAAACATTCTAATGCATTATTTATATAAAATAGAGAAATTTATATACACCATATTTTTCTATGCTTAATCATTATTTTTAATTAACTTTTGCTCTTTAAAATTAATTTAATTTTAATTTTTCTAGATAGAAAACCACTGCAAGTTTTAATCCTTTAAGCACTAAGGAATATAAAACTGCAGACCATCAAACATTTACAAATTCATTTCCAACTACAAGGACAAGGGGCATTATAATAATTAGTCCCTCCACTATATTCCTCACTGCGGATATTTTCAGAAATGAGTAGTATACTATAATGCATTTTGCAATTTATCCCTGAAATGAACCAGAAATTGGAAAGGCAGCAGCATTGAGACGTTTCCCTCATATCAATGAAAATAGAAAATCAATTGCTTTTTCCTCACATGTTTTAAAATAGGTCATCATTTTCTTAGGAAGAGTATAGCTTTTTGATATTGAAGTTCTCTAGAGACATGGACCTACATAAACTGACCTAAACATGGAAAACACACCTTGGAACTTAAATACACCCATCTTACATATTGAGGTTCTACCAGCCTAAATGGAACCAAAATTCAATTTGGTTCCACAGCTTTCTTGCCTTACTCATACTTTACCTCTCCATCAACTTACATATTAAAGACCAAGTGCTAATGGAAACTAGAAGTAAAAGGCTGCAACATTCAAGGGAGAAAAGAATTCAATGGGGAAAAAACACATATATTGGAATGAAAACATAAACAGACAGCTTCCCTACAGTTCAGAAGGAAACTCACACTCAGAAAGTTGAACACGTTCCCAACCTTGGGGTCTAGATACTCCCCGCTGAAACAGTGGATCAGTCCCTGGGGAAGGAGGAGGAGGACACCTGAGCAGCCTTAGGAATGAGTTCTGGGAACTCCAAACACACTCTCCCCCCTTCCGTTAAGTATGGAAACGCTCCCTCCCGCAGACTTCCATTCTCACAGTGAGGAAACTCTCAGACTGATTAAGGTTCTGATCCAAATGAACTCCCCAGTTCATAAACCCTTTGTCCACAAGACAGAACTCCTGATCTTTACAGACTTTCTCAATGTACACGAATACACTCTGAGTGCACATATATCATGGATACAAAATTCAAATAAATTGTCAAAAAATGTCAGCCTAAGGAAACCACAACCTCAGAAAGAGTGTCGCTCCCCGCCCCACCCCCAGCCCCTGCCAAGTGCATGTGCACCCAGCTTTCCAGGGCTGCAGCTTCTCAGGGTAAAGACTCCTTCCACCATGGGTGTGAGCAGGTAGGACACCTGCAGGGGAAGCTCCCCAGGAAGAACCACTGGGCCTTCAAGTACTTCCCTTTGCAGCTCAAGGGGCCTTAGCCTGGGTCACTGACCACAGGCTTCTAATCTCATTGGAGCTGCTTTGGACCACAGTTGCTTTTGTAAATGACACAAAGCCAGTGTTTGAACAATCCATCAAAATGACTTAAAACTAGCATTTATGTGGAAAGGAAGAAAATTGTTAGGCACTTTTACTAGTTCAACTAAAACCCCCAAATACCTATTCCTTTCAGAAAATGGATGTCAGTTAATTATTATTTCCAAGGCAGAACTTGGTTTGTAAATAATTAATCATACTGGAACACTTCTACTCAGAAATTCCAAGACCTAGAATTTCATTTGAAAACACTCAAAGGTAAAGAACAGACCTCAGAAACTTAATACACATGCTCCGGGAGGTGTGAAAGATGAATTCTATACAAATGGAATGTAATCTTGGAATATTTTATTTGTTCTAAAATTCACCTCTTTCTGACATGTTTGGAACTATTTTACCGTCTTCAAACTCTAGTGGTTAAACATATTTTACCCGTTAAAAAACGGACACTTTAAATAAGCGAAGAAATCAAGGTGACACCAACGGAGGGGCAATGCTGACAAGACGCAGCATCAAGGAAAAGGACAAGAGGAACCTCCACCCAAAGGACTTCCCATAGGACGTCTGTGCCCAGGCCAGGTCCTGGGGGAGAGGAACGGGGATTTCATATAACGTCTTCCAGGTGGTTGTTCCCTGCTTTCCTCTCATGTAAAATATCCTCAATACACAAATCTCTACAAAAGAATCATTCGTGGCGCTATGGGAAAAGCATAAAAAATTAAAATACGGGGTGTGTTTGAAATGCATCCCGTAGGACAAATAGTTGATAATGATGCCGTGAATCGGAGAGGAGGAGTTGGCTTGGGAATTAGAGAATCTGGAAATTTAGGGACTTGTTGCCAGTCCCAGGAAGAGGGACAGGGTGGTGGATTTGAGACACCGCTCCCTAAACATTTGGAAAACTCAGGAGAAAACGGGTCCTTTGAGGAGACAAAAATGGGCTTGGGGACCCCACAGACCTCAGCTTCTCCCACATACGAATCCCAGAGACCGAGTCACGATTGTCCCCTCTGACCCTCCCCTTGGTCACCGCACAATCTGGGGAAGTTAAAGCCGCGTGCAGTGATGGGACGGGACGCCCCGGATCCCGGCAGCCAGCCCAGCCCTACGGTTCCTGCGAGAGGGGACTGAGGTCCGCAGGTTCCAGAGCTGACGACGGGGAGACCGGGTCCCGCCACGCTGGTTCCACCACCCCTTGTCCTGTCTCCGCACCCGGCCCGAACACTCACCATTTCTAGGTTTCCTGTGTCTCCCTTAGTCCTGCCTAGACCCCCACGACTAGTGCAGATATCAGTGCGACAAAGGCTGAGACCGACAGAGCACCCAGGGACCGTTACCAGCACGCAACAGGCATCCCCAGAAAGGACAGATAAGGTAGGGATGTCCACTCCTCTGCAGTGTGTCGCCCCACCCACCTGCCCCAGCGACTCCCTGATTGGACAATTTGCAAAGGTCCTGTGTGAATGACATGGGGTGGGAGGACGTGTAGCTCTGCAGAACCAGCCTGGGCTGGTGGGCGGGAACCTGACCCAGCCTGGCACATTTGACTTTAAACAGAAGTTTTTCCTTGCCTGGGGCTCCCTGTGTTGTTTTCCCCCAGCTCTTTGTGAAGGCCCGGGCACCGGTGTGCACAGGGAATTCCTGATTCAGTTTCTAGATGGAGCAATCATGAACAAGAGGGTAGACCAGGCCAGGGCTGATTGGAACTGAGGAAAAAGAGTGAAGACAGGGAAAACACAAATTGGAGTCATTTCAAGAAAGCTGCTAAATTATTAACATTAAGAAGGTCGAGGCCTTCAGGAAAGGATGCTTTTTCCTGTCTTAACTAGTTTGGGAACTTAAACTTTTGAACTTCCCAGCCCTGTGTCAATACCCGGACATTTATTTACTGGCAGATAACCTTCGCACTATCCACTAAAGGATGCAGGACGTCACCAGACCTCCTGGCGTCTATCCTTCAGCCCACCTGGCAATCATCATCCAGACCGCCTGACATCTCACTGATAACCAATCCTAGGGCTACAAATGTAGGACTGATTTTTTCCCCAGGATGTGACTTTACTCTAAGAACTCTTAACTTTTATTTCTTTTTTAAAACTCTCCTGGGATTTTTGCCCAGCTGTGTTTCCAGTTTGCAAACTGTAAGACCCTTGAATAAATCTTTATCATTTATTTCTAGTTTTATTCATTTCTGCTTGGTCGACAGAACAAGAGGGTCTTACGTCCTCTAGGGGTCAACGGCTTGGTGTAAGACTGTCAGGCCACTCATGGAACTGTGACCCTTGTTTGGAAACACAGACAATGTGACCTCACCATCTGTAACAGAGTCTGGCTTCATTTCAAACTTTGATCCTTGACAGCAATGAGCCTTCCCTTCCCCACCCCCAGTCACTTGGTCCTTAAGGGAAAGAATCCAGAGCACTTGGCTCTGGTGTGAAGTTTGAATCCGCAGCCTCAGCCTGGGCATTGGGACTCATCTCAGTCTAACAAGAGGGTGTGAGGTGTGTTCATTACATTCTCAGGTGTACATTTTACATTAGAAGGAAATTTAATTTAGGTCAGTTTTTGCCTGTATCCCTAGAGAACTTTGAAATGTAAATGGCTATGATATCCCTAAGGTATTTGAATTTCTATTATTTTTAATACTCATTATGTAAATTTGAGATGCACCTGGAGACTCTCCCAAATTTTATTGATGTATAATTGACTAATACAATCGTTTTAAAGATTACAATGTACAATGTGATGATTTGATATACATATACTGAGTTGTATAATTGACATTTGCTGAGAGAGTAGTTCTTAAGCATTCTGATCTCTCTCTCTCTCTCTCTCTCTCTCTCTCTCTCTCTCTCTCTCTCAATAATACTGTGAAGTGATGGATGTGTTAATTAACCTGGAAACACTTATGTGCCTATGAGCCTGAATTGCAAAACTCTTTTGCATTGTGTGTTGGTACTGAAATTTAGATGTCTGCCTTTTAGGCTATTTTTGGAATATTACTACTCCTTATTGCCTTTCTCATGCTAACTGTCCTATTGAAACTTGTTCACCTTATTAATTGGGGGTTTTGGAATACACCCCAAGAATCCTTCCTTTGCAGAATACATTGCAGCTACAATACTAGTTATTGGACTTATTTTCTTTTGGCATATATTTTGATGAATCCCTTTCTATCACGCAAATGAGGCATATAAAAGGTATTAATATGGGAGGCCAAACACCTGCTACAATAGTTGTTTTCTTTTTCTTCTTAGTTTCTCCTAGAAGGACAACTGCCTAGTCTGCATAGCCCAATCCCTTGCACATAGAGGAATTCTGACAAACTGTTGGATTTGCATCTGAAACCTCTCTCTGTACTGGAACCTAGAGATCCTTTAGAACATTTAAGTCTCAATTTCTCTGCCATTCCTCCTGTGTACTAATTGTACTGTTGAACCATCAGAGTAGTGAGACTTCTCTAGGACTTTCTACAGCTCCTTGCCTAATCAATCAAACCTCCAGAAATTTAAGAGGTAACATTTGTAACATGGAACGGTAAGCCTGCCAGCCATCCCAGGTTTCAACAGTTGTCCTATGCAACTTTTCCTTCTTATGCCAATATGATTTTACTGCACCCACAGATAAACTTAACTGCCCAGATCCTTCAGATCCTTGGTTCACTCAGTCTCATTAGCATAACTCCATTATCTGTGCCCCATTAGGATTTATTTTTACTTGTACTTGGCAGACAAATCTATGGAGGACACATTGCTTAAATCCTTATCAACTTGGAAGGTATTGAGCAGTCAGATTATTGGTGATGCCTATTTCAGAGACTCGACATTGGATATCACCCTTCAATTTACATCACAGATTACAAGAATTGCCTGGTGGTGTTTCTGAAACTGAAGAAATGAGATTTTTGAGCATTTTATTTCTATGGTAGGATGTTGGCACAAATAAAATATATGTGTCTAGAAATTTGTCTAGAACTTTAGGAAAGATTGCTCAAATCTACCACCAAAGCAATAGCTGCTCAAGGAAAATCTTTAAATTCAATTGCTCAGGTTGTTTTAGATAACAGAATTGCTCTTGATGATAAATTAGCAGAGCATAAAAAGGTGGTGTCTCTGCCATCGCTAATACCACCTGTTGTACTTCATATATTCTTCAGGATTAACTGAAACACAATTACACAAAATCAGAGACCAGGCCCACTGGTTACAACAGAGGCCTCTGAAAGCTCCTGGTCTTTCCACCTGTTTAGTTGGCGACCTTCAGGTATAGCCTCATGGTTTAGAACTATTCCAGATTTTGGAATTAGTGACCTCCTTGTAAATTTAGGAATAATGGTTATTATTAAACTCTGCTTCTACTCACTTCCACAATGCTATAATAACTCTGTGCAAATAATGGTAGCCTAAAATTTCGAATTGATTCTAATACTTATGAGACCTCACATGGATAATAAAAGATAACACAGAAAATTATTGGAATACCTATGCTGAACTTCACTAACCTTTGTTTATTTCATAGGCTTTGATGACAAACATTCCTCCATTTTGGTACTCTTGTTGCTCAAATGTGGCCTAAAGGCTCTCAACGAAGCCAGTTTCCCTCCTATATGGGATATGATACATCGGGAATGGACCACCTGACAATGAGGTATCACAAACAACCCCAGTGGTTGATCTTGAACAAAGATCTTGACAAAAAGGGGGAAATGAGAAAGTTAACATAAAAGAAGTGTTTTTAAACGGAGCCAGATTTTCCATTTCAGAGGAACTGCTTTGCACATCTTGTTCCTTGAACTTTTGAACTGGGCTGAACCACAGTGAACAAACATCCTAATCATAAGGACTGATGAGTACAGATTTCTGCCTAGAGATAGAATCAGTAACCAAGCATGTATAGCCAAGACTAGCTTAAGCTTGCTAGCACCAAGAGGAAATTTTTATAAATAACTCAAGTGGTTTGCATCTTGAAAATTCCTTGCTTTTACCCTGTAATCAGGACATATTTGGGGTTTCTACCTAAACCTGGGGCATGTGTCAACATTCTAATTTAGTTACCCATCATGGACCCATCAAGGAGAGCAGGTATCTAAATCTCATTAACAGTTAAACATCAAAACAGAGTCAGTGTCTTCATTTAAGTTCAGTCCTGATGTTTGTTGACAGAATGATGTCCCATCTTATTTAAATGAATTTGAATATTCAATTGTTTGAATATGAATTTTAAAGGCCATGTGAAAATCAAAACCAACTTACAATTCAGTAGGAGAAACCTCAAATGAAATTTAATCCAGCCATCCCAGAATGCTGGAGAGATCCAGGAAAATATGTCGGTAGGGTTCCAGAGGTCTGTTCAATTATTTTATGACTGTCATTGTTTGTTATTGTTAACTTTATTTAATTTGTGGTTCATTTGTAATTAGTTGCCTCACTGTGGAGTTATTGGTGGCACTTTGCATGGTTTACCCACATGCAGCAAGCAGCCCCTTTTCAGTGCTCCCTGCTGGCTAACAAATATTCCAAACCAAAGCGGTCATCAGTGACCATAGCTGCCAGGGAGTTTTCCTTCATAGAAAACCTCTAACACATGAACTGTCTGCTGCATGGGTTTTCAGTGTTTGGATATTTCTTGACTGGCATTAACGACGTGAGATTGTTGAATGACATGATGGCAGTGCCAGTGACAAGTGAGTGCAATTGGTAGGAAAGCAGCACGTTTGTGTTGAGATGGGCCACAGGGTGTTTTGAAGGTGGGTGCTGCAAATAAAAAACTGGTATCGAGGGTACCAACTACGGGTGATGTTAGGAGGAAGACCCAGGAGTTGGATATAAGAATAGTGGGTATGGACGCTATTCCATTTAACCAAAGACCTGGGAGAGTGGCCATTTTGACAGAAATGAGAAAGGTCTTTACCTATAAAGTGCCATCAAGCCTTCTGATTAGGACACAGAAGTGGGCCCTAAAGACTGGGGGTGGAATCTATGTCTTGAAAGACCAAAGACCCATTTAGAAGGTAGCAAGATTTGTTTAAGTAATCCATTCTGGCTTCTAATAGGGCTACAGGCTGAGGTCCTGAGAGAGATGTAAGTTCCATTACACACTTTGTGAAGAGCCCAGTGTTGTATATTTGGAGAAATGAGTGGTTCACATCATAATGTCATGGGGCATCCTGCATTTTGGCTTCAGATAGGATAAGTAATATGTCTATATGAGTATCTAACATGGACTGATCATAGAGAATAGCCCACAGAGGGGGTAAGGGGCCCTATAAAATGTATTGAAATCAGCTATAGGGACGCCTTCCTCATCCTGGGAATTAAGTTAATTGATTATATTACTAGAGGTGTGTTTTCTTATATCAGGAGCACTGGCCAGTCACTAAATTAGCCATGGGAAAGGAGGAGGGAATTCCTTTGCTTCTGCCTAGACCTTTATGGCAGAGTTTCCTCAATGATTTTATATTACATGGGCTTACAGGGCCAAGGTTAATACCATAACGTTTCAGCATGAGTCAGAAATTAGAATCAACTTTTCACTCTGAGGGTTGAAAGGAGCCTCTGAAAATTAAGGTTTAATATGTGAGAGTTAGGAATAATACTTCGTATTTGGGCAATTCTGAGCAACATAATCAGAGAATAATTTATCCCAAAGGGGGACAACCTTGGATGAAAAGTTCCTGTTGCTGATGGTGCGACCAGACAGCAAGATCACTGACAGTGGCCAAAGGATCTGGAGAAAGTGCAGATGATGTTGACTCTTGGCCAGGGCATCCTGTATTGCTAGCATGAGTGCCAGAATTTGACTAACTGAGCTGATGCTTGTGTGCAGTTTTTGTCCAGATGGCTTGTTTGATCTGGGGACAGAATGTAGCACCTCTCTACTGGAGTCCATTAGCTGTCTTGGTGGCACAACACTGTCCATAAGTATATGAATTCTCCTGGTCACACATGTGATCTCAAAGGACTTCCCCAGTGGCCAATGTGTCTAGAAAAATTGGTGATTTTCTCCAGGATGAATGTATCCATCAGAGGACTGGGAAATACCCTCCCTCCTATAGGTGGGATATACCAGAAGTCCCATTTTTGGCTCTGTCCTGCGGGTACCAAAATCTGTTCAATGAGGAGTCCTCTGTAAGCCTAAGGGGTCCTCCTTTCATGACCCAAGGAAAACATGGAAAGTTTGGTACATTGGATCATCAGTTCAGGGCCTTGAGACTCTCCATTTCCAGAAAGACTGTTTGTTGCAAGCAGTTGCTGCTCTAATGTGTTTAACACCAGGCTGAGAATAGTTTTTTGCAAGTAGAGAAAGTAATTATGAGACAGCTGGGTTGTTGAAACTGAGGGGCCTGTGCCCATGACAGGGTTCTGCCACTGCTTTTTCTACCCTCTCAGGTCACAGCCCGCAGGTGGGCCACAGAGAAATTTACTGGAGTAGGACAGGGGTGGATTTCTAAAGATGTTTGCCAGCAGCCAGGCAAAAGGTCGACTTGAGCTGAGAAAATACAGCTGGAAAAGGTCCCAGGACTACCATGGAAAGACATAACGCTGATGCCCATTTTTGATTCCACTCGGGGAAAACTGGGATACGCTTTTATGTTTCAGAGCCACATTACGTCCAGAGGTCTGTCTGAGGAGCCTGATTTAAATGCAAATACAGACCTGGAGCTCTCCCACTTCACTCTTCCTTATGTGCATGAGATGAGGAAGGTGCAACCCTAGAGAGCATTTTCTCAGTTAAGACAGGGCTGCAAGAAAGGCCCAGTGGGACTGAGTCCTTCTTCCCAGTTCTTCAACTCTTCCCGAGAAGGATCCTGCAGTTGTACAAAGGAGAGTGGAACGCATGAAAATCAAGGTTCAGCAGAGCTCAACATTCTCCTGGAACATAGAACATTTTGCTTGTTTTCTATTATTTTGAATATAGATACATACTATTTTAAGTGTAGTTGTGAGTTTTCACTATGTCTCCTTTTACAGTACCTTAGGATATTACTCAAAATGATACAATCTGTCTGCAGCTTATTTTAATTATTTCTTGGATGATTACTTTCTAAATATCCATAGCTCTTTCTGGTTTCCACTGAGAAGTCACATTGGACATGCATTGTTTTCACCCTACTCAGAGCATAAACTCAGGATGGGTTAGAATGGTGCAGATGATTGTAACTTGCTCTAATTGGGAGGAACTCCATGGGGTGTACACTCTATGGCACCAGTCTGAATGGCAGCACAAAAAAGGCCCACTACATTAAAATTTAAAATGTATAAGTGTATATATTAAAAATCCTCTCAAATAATGCTAAACACAAAAGAACACCACAGGTATCTGTGGCTCAAGTCGGTGGGAGGTCTCAAGTTCCAGATCCCCAGGTTCAAATTCAAGGTCATATATTATATAGAGAAAAGACTGAACAACTGGAAAGATGCACCATATGTTTATCTCTATCTTTAAGGGGAATCATTACAGTTAATCACAGGAAAGGAGGACTTCCGGTATTCCTGTCCTCTGGTCACATCACACCCAAACAGTTCCTGAGTGTGTTAACATGGATTAGTCTGTGAGGCGAAAACAGCCGTTCTGAGTGCTGCCCAGGCGTTTCATAGTGTGACCATCGTATTCACACCGAGGGTCTCCGCACTTAGATCAGGACCTGAGCTTAGGTGCCCATCCCAAGTTCCTGCTTTGCTTCTCCCAGGGTACCTTTTAAAATAAGCACTTGGAGTAACCTGTGAAAAGTTAGTGATGTCCACCCCAACCTGCTTATAATTAATAGGTGCACGCTCCCCTGCTCTCTAGTGACCTGGGACAGAAGACTGCCCTTACACCGTCTCAAATCGCTCCTCCCCACCCATCCACACTTCTCGGACCTATAAGTAATAAATCTTGTGACTGTACTTTGTATGGGTGTATTGAAACTGCGCCTTTAATCAAAACGACCGTGGAAGTTTCACTGCGTCAAAGTGGGATCACAACGCTGAGGGAGCACCTGCTGCCCCCGTGTGGCTTCATTTAGCAGGTCATATCTGGCTGCTCTGAATTTAATACACCAGCTCCGGTTTCTCAACACAGAGGGAAATGGACGTCACTAAAATAATCCAGTCAGTCACTGAACAAATAAATACGCAAATTACAATAAAAAGCCCCAGCAGGAAGGGGTCCAGTACCCAGAGTTGCTACAATGTATTACCTAAAATATCTAGTTTTTAACAAAAGATGAGACCTACAAAGAGATAGGAAAGCAGGAGCCATAAAGTGGAGGAAAAACAGCAGTTGGAAAATGACTGGACTTCTACAAGGAAAGTGCAGTAAAATTAACAGGTGACATCTCAGGAAAAAAAAAGGGGGGGGCAGGGGGACGTCAGAAAACAGAGGGATAACATATTCAAAGTGCACTATGGAAAAATAACAAACAAACCTGTCCATCCACAATCCTATATTCACCAAAACTACCTTGTAAAAAATGAAGGTGAAATCAAGAGCTTTCCAGATCAACAAAAACTGAGAGAATATATCAATAGCCATCTGCCTTACAAGAAACACTGAAACAGTTCTTTGGGTTGAAAGCAAGGGACTCCAGATGGAAATTCATATCCACGTAAAGAAACAAAAACATCTGCATAAGTGATTATGTAATTATAAAATAATCAATACGTATTTTCTCCTTTGTTTTCTTAACTGTTGTTAAAAGGATTGTATAAATAGTATATATGTATGTATGTAATGTGCTATCGGGACTATGATATAGAGAAATGTAATATATTTGCACTATGTTTGCCATTAACAGCACAAAGGACAACGGGTAGGAACAAAGCGATATTGGGCTAAGGAAATGACTACGGATGGTAAATAAGTGAAAGAAAATATATAATTGGGTTATATATCATAAATAGATATAATCTGTATAACAGTAATACCACAAAACTTGCTAAGGGGAATAGATAGGAGTACCGTGTTCATATATCACTGTAATTAAGCTAGTATAACTCTGAGGCTTGTTCTAATAAATTAAGAAGTATATGTTCATAGAGCAACCTCTAAAAAATAGGTTTAAGTGTATAGTGTAAAAGTCATTTAAATATTAAAATCCTACATTTAAAAATCTTCACTTAATACAAAAGAAAGATATAAAGGACTAGAGAACTAAAAACAACATGAAAACTGTTGGAAACAAACAGTAAAATGGCAGGTGTAACTGCAATTAGTCAGTAATACTAAATGTGAATGGATTACATAATCCAAACAGGAGAATGAGATTGTCACCCCAGATTAATAAAACAAACCATGACCTACATACATGATGTATACAGGAAGCATATTTTAGATTCAAAGATACAAATACATTGAAAGTTAAGAGCATGAGAAATGATACACCTGTAAATAGCACCCACATGAAACCTATAAAGATTATACAAATATCTGGCAAAATAGACTTGAAAAAAATATTACCAAAGCTATTGAGGGACATTATATCATGCCCAAAGTGTCAAGTTTGTGGTCTGCATCTAAAACAAAACAGAAAACAATGTATAGCCATTTATGCCTATTCTAGTAAAGTATAAAGATATCAAATCACTAACGTAACAGTTCAACTTAACAGATATAAAAAGATGAGGTACCAAACCCAAAGCAAAATGAAAAGGAAATTTAAAAAGTAGAGCAGAAATGAAGGAATAGGGAATGAAGGAATAGAAAATAGGGAATAGAAACCCTAGAGAAGATCAATGAAATCCAAAGTGGGTTTTACAGAAAAATTAGCAAAATTAAGAAATCTTTTGCTAGATTGATCTAGAGAAAAAGAGGGAAGATTCACATTCGTAGAATCAGGAAGAAAGCGGGATATTCATTGTGTGCCTTTGAGTCAGTTCTAACTCCTGATGACCCTATGAATGAGTAAAGTCCACAATGTCCTGTCCACAATGTCCCAGCTCAGCTCCTGTAGACTCAGCCTATGGCTTCTTTTATTATTATTTTTTCAATTTTTTATTGGGGAATATTGGGGAACAGTGTGTTTCTCCAGGGCCAATCAGCTCGAAGTCATTGTCCTTCAATCTAGTTGTGGAGGGCACAGCTCAGCTCCAAGTCCAGTTGCTGTTTTCAATCTTTAGTTGCAGGGGGCGCAGCCCACCATCCCATGTGGGAATTGAACCGACAACCTTGTTGTTAAGAGCTAAGCTCTAACCAACTCAGCCACCCAGCTGCCCCTATAGCTTATTTTATGGAGTCAATCCATCTCATATTTGGTCTTCCTCTTTTCCTGCTGCTTTTTATTTTTTTCCATCATTATTGTCTTTTCCAAAGAACCCTGCCTTCTCACGATGTGCCAAAAGTAGGACAGCTTCAGTTAAAATTACAAAGGAATTCAATGTACCACTGTATGCCAAAAAATTAGATAAATGAAATGCGTAAGTTCCTCAAAAGTCACAAACTACTGAAAATAACTCAAGAATAAATGAAAGATCTGAATAGACTATAACAAGTGAAGTGGTTGAATTAGTAAATTAAAAAAAATTCATAAAGTAAGCGTTGGCCCAGATGTCTTCAACACAGAATTCTGCAAAACTTGTAAAGGTTTGTTACGAATTCTTCACAAAGTCTCCTGAATAATAGAAAAGAGATAACACTTCATACTCATTTTGTGATGCTAGTACTGCTCTGATACAAAAACTAACAAGTGTATCACAGAAAAAAAGACTACACACATATTTCTTTTGTGAATGTGGATGCAAAATCTCTCAACAAATACTAGCAAACCCTATTCAGCAACATATACAAAGAATTATACACCATGACTAAGTGGGATTTATTCCAGGGATGAAAGGTTGGGTTAACAGCTCAAAATCCATTAATATGATAAATAAGATCAATAGAGTAAAAAGCAGAAATGGCAAAATAATTGCAATAGATTCAAAGAAAATAATTGAGAAAATCCAGTACCCTTTCATGATTAAAATACTCAGCATACTCAGAATTCCCAGAGAAGGAAATTTCCAAAATTCATTATGAGTATCTGTGGAAAACCCACAGCTGATATTATAATGTTGAAAGACTGAATGTTTTCCCCCAAAGATAAAGAACAAAAGATGTCTCCTCTTGTCACTTCTGTTCAACAATTTACAGGAGATTTTAGCCAGAACCATTAGGCAAGAAAAGAGATAAAATACATGCAGATTGGTTAGGAAGATGTAAAACTATCTCCACTTCCAGAGGAGATATCTTGTACATAGAAAACTCTAAGGAATCCACTAAAATAACTACTGGACAAAGCTGAGGAGAAAAGGGAACCCTGGTGCACTGTTGGTGGGATTGCAGATTGGTGAAACCACTATGGAAATCAGTATGGAGGTATCTCAAAAAACTGGAAATGGAACTACCTTATGATCCAGGAATTCCACTGCTAGGTATCTATCCAGAGAAATCCAAGATACTAATTAGAAAAAAATATATATGCACCCTATGTTTATTGCAGCACTGTTTACAATAGCCAAAACTTGGAAACAACTGAAATGCCCATTGGTAGACAACTGGATTGAGAAGTTGTGGTACATTTACACAATGGAGTATTACTCGGCTATAAAGAAGAATGAAATCTTACCATTTGCAACGATATGGATGGACCTAGAGAATATTATGCTAAGTGAAATAAGTCAGTTAGAGAAAGACAAATGCCAGATGATTTCATTTATATGTGGAATCTAAAGAACTGAATAAATGAGCAAAATAAACAGAAATAGTCTCAGAGATATAAAGGAAAAACTGATGGTTGCTAGAAGGGAGGGGAGTGGGGATGGGGGAGAAGAAGAAGGGATTAGACAGAATAAATTGGTAATTACAATATTGCCATGGGGATATGAAAGACAGTTTGAGGAATATAATCAATAATGTAAAGATTTTGTAGAGTGTCAGAAGGGCACATGTCTTATTATGAAGACCACTTCATGAACGGTGTAGATACTTGACCACTGTACTGTGCATCTGAAGCTGAAGCTGAATAATATTGTATGATAATTGTAATTTTATATATATATATATATATATATATATATATATAGATAGATAGATAGATAGATAGATAGTCACGGGATATGGAGTACAGCATAGGGAATAGAGTCAATAGAATTGTAATAGATATATACGATGTCAGAGGGGCAACAGATTGGAGAAGGGGGGTTACCACTTTGTGAGGGGTGAAATGTCTAACTATTGCATTGTTTTGTACACCTGAAACTAATTTAAAAAAGATAGGACTAACATTTCTTGATTTCAAAATTATGTAATATGCAATGGTAATCATAAGACTGGGGTACTGACACAAAGACAGACCTATAGTTCTATGGAATAGATTGAGACTTGAAAAATAAACCCATACATCTATGGTCAACTGATTTTTTAAAAAAGTTCCAAGAATGTTGCAGGAATATTCTTTTCATAAATTTGTGCTGGCCCAACTGGATAGCCAATGCAAAAGCAAGAGGTTATATTTTTCATGATACCACATACAATAATTTACCAGAAAAGATAAAGACTATATATAAGAGTGAACTATTACACACTTAGATAAAACATAGAAAAAAAAGTTCCTGAACTTGGATTTGGCAAAGAATTGTTAGATAAAACACCAAAAGTAAAAACAGGAAAAATAATAGGTAATTTGGATTTCATCAGATTAATGTCTATTGTGCTTCAAAGTAATATAGGGAAGGGGCATAAGGACTATTTTTACAGAAGAAGGAACTAGGAGGTTGGATTCCAAGACTGCTGCCTATGTGTTTCAAGACACAAAACTCAGGCAGACGTTAATCAATCACACAGAACAAGACCATCCAAAGCCTACTGGGCAAAAAGATTCCATTATGACTATTCCCGTAATTAAAACTATTACAAACTACCCACAAGCTCTATCTTACAAAAGTTAGTGGTAAACCTGCCCTTATTCTTCTTGTACCTTGCTGAAGTTCCCCTTACCAAGAAACTTTCCATGGAAACAAGAAACACATATAAACCCTAGCCTGGTGGATAGAGGGTGTCTCTCTTGCACTAGAGATTAGAGACTGCCTCTCTGTGGGATGGACTTTCTTCTCTTACTTACTTACTGCTAAATAAACTTACTTTCACTTGAAACTTTATATTGGCTCATGTTTGAATTCTTTCCTATGTGAAGCCAAGAATCTTCTTAGCCCAGGACTTGAGGCTCCACTTTGGGGGATTCACCTTGCTGGCATCAAAAGGATACAATCAAGATAGTGAAAACAGCTTTTCATGAAGATAGCCCTGGGGGAAAGCCTGCCCCTCCCAAAGCTGAAGCCAAAGCAAAAGCAGTTGAAAGCGAAGAAAGCAGTGCTGCAGGTGTCCACAGCCACGAAAAAAAAAGGAAAAAAGAAAAAGAAAAGAAAAGATCTGCACGTCACCCACCTTCCCATGGCCTGAGACACTACAGCTCCGAAGGCAGCCCAAATACCCTCAAGAAGAAAGCTTCTGGGAGAAACAAGCTTGACCACTTTGCCATTAGCAAGTTCCCCCTGACTACTGAGTCAGCCATGAAAAAGATAGAAGACAACAATACACTTGTGTTCATTGTGGATGTCAAGGCTAACAAACACCAGATCAAACAAGCTGGGAAGAAGCTCTATGACATTGACGTGATCAAGGTCAACATCCTGATCAGGCCCGACAGAGAGAAGAAGGCGTATAAGGTCTGACAATTAAGTTTGCGAACTCATCCTAGAAAAAGTGCTACATACCTCATTGCTGAATATCAATCACTACGGTCACCTTCGAAGTACCCCCCCTTGGAAAGCTATGCACTGTGCCTAGTCCACCTTCAAAACAATTTTGGAACTCTTTTTCTGGAATGGCCATCAGAGCTGTCGTTGTATTACTCTTGATGTCCTGAATGTCATCAAAATGTCTTCCTTTCAATATTTCCTTTATCTTCGGGTAAAGAAAGAAGTCATTGGGGGCCAGATCAGGTGAGTGGGGGTGGGGGCTGTTCCAATAGTTATTTGTTTACTGGCTAAAAACTCTCTCACAGACAGTGCTGTGTGAGCTGGTGCATTGTCGTGATACAAGAGCCATGAATTGTTGGCGAAAAGTTCAGGTCGTATAACTTTTTCATGCAACCTTTTCAGCACTTCCAAGTAGTAAACTTGGTTAACTATTTGTCCACTTGATACAAACTTATAATGAATAATCATTCTGATATCAAAAAAGATTAGCAACATTGTTTTGACTCTTGATTTGGACTGACAAACTCTTTTGGTCATGGAGAATTGGCTGACTTCCATTGTGCACTTTGACGCTGTCATGCAGGGTCTCCGGTCCTGCTCCCCACACGAGAATTTAGGATATGGTGAGGCCAAAAAGGAACATCAACAGAGCCATGGATAGGGGAGTCATACCACTATATTCTCACTGGGGCTGGGTTGGTGACACGGGAAGCAGGAGCCACACGATCTGCAATCTGCTGTCCGCTTCTCTGCCACCCGACCAATGCACTTGCTAGCTGCAATTAAAAATAAAACACCACAATTAAAAATAAAAATTTAAAACTAGAGAATGAAAATACAACACACAGATGGAGGAAAATTTTGCAAATTATATAGCTGATAAAGATTTTGAGTAGAAAATATCTAAAGACCTCATAACTTAATTATAAAAGTCAAATAAGTCAATTTTAAAATGGCAAAGGTTTGAATTTTTCCAAGGAATATATACAGTTGTCCAAGAGCACATGAAAAGATGCCAGACATCATTAGTCATCAAGGAAATGGAATTCAAAACCCCAACCAGATACCATTTCACAACCACTAGGATTGCTAGAAACAAAAAGTGAGATAATAACCGTGAAAACTGACATAAGTGGAGCCATTTTTGTAAATGAAGCCAGAGTAGCCATTTCAGAGGAACTGCCTTGCACATCTTGTTCCTTAAACTTTTAGACTGGGCCAAACTGCACTGTTTTGAGAAGTCAGCCATAAACAAATATCCTGATCATAAGGGCTGATGATTACGGACTTTTATCTAGAGAGAGAAACAGTAACCAATCATGTATAGACAAGACTAGCTTAAGCTTGTCAGCTCTAGTAGGGATTTTTCATAAACCCTAGTATGCTTTCTCTTTTTTTCTCACAAAAGTCCTTTGCTTTTACTCTGGAATCAGGACACATTTGGGGTTTCTACCTAAATCTGTGTGTCCTAAGTAGCAATTCTCTGCTATTCCCAAGTAAATGCATTTTGGTTTGCTTGCTAACCTTGCTGTTCTTTTGTTAAAAGTTAACATATGTGGTGTCAGAGACCTGGAATCTGAAGGAGATAAGCCCTGATGGTTGCTTGTTGCCCCCAATTGGATGAGGTACCCACATGAACCTCTTGCACTCGGCACTTGTCAGTGACTTACAGCTGTTTTCTTCTTCCTTCCTTCCTTCCTTCCTTCCTTCCTTCCTTCCTTCCTTCCTTCCTTCCTTCCTTCCTTCCTTCCTTCCTTCCTTCCTTCCTTCCTTTCTTTTTAGTTTCAGGTGGTCTTACAGCTGTTTTCAGTTGGTATGTCTCCTCTTGGATTCCAGCTTCACGTCCCTTTTGCGTTGAACTCTCTGCCTTTGTTCATGATTTGTTCCATTTTATGCAGCCAATACAGAGGATTTTCCCCCTGGTGAGTACTCGTCTTCTCTTTTATTATGGGATCCAGAATTTTACAAATTCTTCAGGGTGCTCCCCTTCTGGCACTCCTGCTGGTTATATGCACAAACATTTTGGTCGCTCCTCATGTCTTTTTAATAAGATGAACTGGGATAACCAAAGATAGTTTAGAATTATCATGGCCATCTTGGGAGTACTTTGACATCCCAAAACTTATTTTTTTGCAGGCAAAATTGGAAGACTGTGGATCTAAAATTAAGCAAACTGAATGGGATGCTTGTTTTAATTGGTATTTAGAAACCTCCCGGAGACATCAAGATTCTAAAATTGTGTCCCTCCTCTATGCTGTACACCTGAAACTGATATAATATTGAATGTCAACTGTAACTGAAACGTTTAAAAAATGCGGGAAAAGGTGAAGGGGAATAAGAGGTTCACATTTCCACATATAAAACAAGTAAGTCATGGGGATGTAATGTACAGCACAGGGAATATAGTCAATAATATTATGATAACGTGGTAGGGTGTCTGATGGTTGCTGGACCTATGGTGATCACTTCTTTAGGTCTATAAATGTTGAATAACTATGGTGTACACCTGAAACTAATATAATATTGTATGTTTGCTATATTTTAATAAAAATCTTTAAAAACATAAAATAAAATTTTATCCCTCCAGAATACTTTTACAAAATTGACTGAGGCCAATGAACAATTAAAGAAAGATAAGAAAGCCTCTGAGATCTCACACCTTTTTGTCCTTCTCCTTGTTCTCCCCCATTCTCTATGTATGCTCCTCTTCCTATCTCTGACCATCTCTCTAAACTTTCTTTCACGTGGCCACCAACTCCACCACTTAACCCTTCGACTCTAACTTGCCCTTTTAAAGTCAGACCAAATAAGGCCAGTATTTATTTATTTATTATTTTAATTTTTTTTTAAGTGAGCCCAGCCCCAAAGTCATAGCTGGACTCCTGGTTACATCCCTGGAACCCTGTCCCCACTCTACCCGTGGAGTTTTCTTCAGGGCATTAGCTACAGTTTTTCTCACAACACAAAGGATGGCAAGTCACTGACTTGGTGTAGAATTGAAATGAACACAATTTTGAATAAAAGCAATACTAAAAGCTGCAAAAATAGACAGGACTTTCAAAGTAACTTTGGGGCATAATGGCCTGGGTATATTGCCCTTCCCAGGTAGGGGCAAACAGGTACTGACTTCCTGTGTCCACAAGTATGTTAAAGAAAGCACTGCATAAGTCAATAACAGTAAAATATTTACTTCCAGTTGGTATGGATGTAAGTAAAATGTGAGGATTTGGAACCATTGGAAGGTAGGGAATTACTATATTGTTTATTGCTTGTAGGTCCTGGACAAATTTCTGGCCTCAACTATTGGGTTTCCTCACAGGAAACATGGAGGTATTGTAGGGACTGGTGCAGGGGGTCATTAGGTCTCTTTTTCTATATTCTTCTATAATAGGTTTTATGCCTTGTAGTGCCTCCTTGTATAAGGAGTATTGATTTATTCTTGTAAAGGTTTGGATGGATCCACTTGCATCTTAATGGGTGGTACAATATGAATTCTGCCAGTTGAACTATTTTGCCTGTAAGGAGATTGGTAGCTGATCTAATAAATATGATTGATCAGCTTAAATGATGTCAGCTTCAGTATTGTCAAAAATAAGGCAAAAAATGAGTGCTGAGGAATCATTTAAGTCATTTATTTGAGTTCTTTGAATGTCACTGCTACTGTCAAATTCCGAAATGATTTCCCCCTTTTGAGAGTGCCCCCCCCCCTTTTCTGAAGTTGGAACTGTTTCAAGGCTTCTTGAAGCTCTGCTCTTAGGATATAGTCCTCAAGCAAGGCCCTAAATAAAAATCTTCCTAATATTTTCAAAGATTCAGCTTCTTTTCATTGACAAAAGCCACAAAAAGGGAAATCTATACATAACAGAAAGTAAGTTAGGGGTTGCCTAAGGCTGGATGTTGGAGGAGGAAGATGGGAAGATTGGGAGTGATAGCTAAAGAGAGAGGGTTTCTTTTTGAGGTGATGAAAATATTCAAAAATTGGTTGCATGCATCTGCAAATATGCTGAGAATCATTGAATTGTACACTTTAACATGTTACAGTGTATAGTATACGCATTATATTTCAATAAAGCTGTTGAAATAAATAAATGCATTGAGAACTTTGCAATGCAAAAGAGTTTTGCAATCTAGTCTCTTAGACATATTAGAGTTTCATGTTAGTTAACACATCCACCGTTTCACATAGCTACTTTGTATGTGTATGGTGAGAATGCTTAATCCACTGTTTTAGCAAATTTCAAGTATACAATATAGTGTACATACTGTGTTTCCCCGAAAAGAAGACCGGGTCTTACATTAATTTTTGCTCCATTAGGGCTTATTTTCAGGGGATATCTAATTTTTTTCATGTATAACAACCTACATTTATTCAATTACAGTTATGTCATCTTCTTCTGGAACATTGTCATAATGTACTAAATGCATCCATCTGGTTGAGATCTTAACTGGGGCTTATTTTCGGGGTAGGTCTTAATTTTGGGGAAACATGGTATATTAAGTCATCATGTTATAATCTTTAAATATGGACAATTTTATAAATTATACCTGTCAAAGAGAAATCCAGAGGCCCAAAGGCCTTCACTTGTGGTAAAGCCCATGAACCAAACCTAGATTTAATACCTGACCTAACTGCTGTTTCAGTCTCTCCTAGATACATAATCTTAATCAACCAGACTGAAATTTTCTGGTTAACACCAATGAGATAATCTGTCACATAGGCCCTCTTCATCCACAGCCCCCACATAGAAAGAAGAGGCAATTTGAATGAAAAACTCTTGCCATTCCCTTCGCCCCAAAACAAGATGTCCTGATTTAAAAAATAATCCTCACTTTTGTTTTGTTAACAGCTCCCTTGCCTCACCCTTCCTCCTACAAAACCTTCCCTTTTGTAGGGTGCCCCTGGAGCACCCTTCTAGTTGCTACAGTAGATGGGATACTGCCTGATTCATTAATTGCTTACTAACGCCAATTAGATCTTCAAATTTGCTCATTTGAATTTTGTTTTTAACATACCTAAAGCTGGGGGGAAAGAAAGTTTTCGGATGTATTGTAAGTTTACATGACGATTTATTGTTGTTGTTTTTTTATATCAGTAAAAATAGGAATCAAATGTCTTAAGGATATTATAGTCATTTACATTTCAAAGTTCTCTAAGGACACAGCAAAAACTGATCTAAAATAAATTTCCTTACAGTGTAAAATGTACATCTGAGAATATAGTGAACACATCTCACATCTGTGTGGAGAGACTGAGAAGAGTCCCTGAGTCCAGGCAGGCTAGGGCTGCGGTTTCCAACTTCCCACCAGAGCCAAGCCGTCTGGGATTTTTTTCTCTTAAGGCCCAAATGAGTGGGGTTGGGGCAGTCACTGGTGGAAGGTTCAAGGCTGGGAAGCATCAAAAAATGAAATGGAGCCAGACTCGTTATTACATATGCTGAGGTCACATTTCAGTGTCTGTGTTTCTAAACAAGGGTCACAATTTCATGAGTGGACTCCCAGCCTCACGCCCAGACCTTGACCCCTAGAAAACTTAAACCCCTCTGTTCCAGTGTAGCCTGGCGGGGGTCGCCCTCATGTTCTGCACTTATTTGCTTCACTTGCAAACTCAGTCAGGACTTCCCTGTGCACGCCTCTATCCAAATGTTCACAAAGAGCTGGGCAAATACATGGGAGTCGCCCCCGGACAGGAAAAGGTTCTGTTGGAATGCAAATGTGCCAGGCCTGGTAAGGTTTCTCCCTACAGCTCAGGCTGGTTTGGATGAGCCTAGCTTCATCCCGCTTGCTGTCACTCAGGCACTGGAGAGAGGGGCTTAGGAAACTGTCCAATCAAGGGCGCCGCTGGGGCAGGTGGGTGGGGTGACGCACCCAAGCGGCGTCTACGTTTCTTCTCGTGGTAGCGGTGCGAGGGTTCGCTGGTGTGCTGGCGTTAACCGTAGCTGGTGGTCCCGCCTCAGCCTTTGTCGCACTGTGATCTGCATTGTGATCTGCACTGGTCGTGGGAGTCGTAGGAAGGACTCAAGGAGACCCAGGAAACAGAAATGGTGAGTGTGCAGGCCCGGTCAGGAGACCAGGAGGAAGGGCCGACCGTGGCCGGACCGGGGTCTCCCCACGGTCAGGTCCGGAGTCTGCGGAGCCCAGTCCGCCCCAGCCGCTAGGACCTTGGTCCCTTCCAACACACAGCGTGGGGGCAGGGCGGGCAGGCTGGACCCGGGGCGTCCTGTCCCGTCACTGCGCGGCGACTTCGGCCCCTCCCCGGGAGCCTCTTTGGGCAGCTTTGCCCTCGTAGCCTCGAGTCTTGCCTACGGGGGGGGGGGGGGGGGGGGGAGGAAGGGGAAGTGTCAAAGAGGGACAGTCGTGACTTGGTCTCCGGGGGTTCGTACGTAGGAGCAGCTGTGGTCTGTGGGGTCCCCAGACCGTCCTTTCTCTTTAGGAGCGGGCCATTTTCTCCTGAGTTTTCCAGATGTTTGAGAAGCAAGGTCTGAAATACACAACACTGTTGTGGCCCCAACTTGGCTTCTCCTGGGACTGGCAGTCTCTGAATTTGAAATCCCTCCCTCATTCCCAGACGCCGACTCTCCTCACCAATTCACAGCATCATTATCAACTATTTGCCCTCCTGGGTATATTTTTAAAAGACCTGATATTTAACTATCATTTACTCCCAGAGCCATGGATGGCTCGTTTTTAAAGATTATATTTGTCTATGTGTATTTTACATGAGAGAAATCAGAAAATACCCACCTGGAACTACTTTGCACGAAATCCTTGTGCCTGACCTTCTAGGACCTGCCCTGGGCACAGACGTCCTATTGGGAAGTCCTTTGGGTGGAGGCTCCTCTTGGGAAACTTTCCTGGGTGATCTCTCCTGTCAGCGCTGCCACTCCCTGGGTTTGTCACTTGGAAAGATTTATTCACTTATTTAAGTCTCCGTTTTTCAGTAAGGGTGAAATGTATTTGGTTGATAGAGCTTCACAGACAGTGTAAAGTGTGTCCAAACAGGCAAGAAAGATGTGAATTTAAGACAACATAAAACATTCCTGTATTACATTTCATTTGTTAAGAATTCTGGTTTCCACTCTTTCGTTCCCTGAGCTGTTGTGGTAAGACTCTGAGAGGTCTGTTCTTGCCATGGAAATAATAAACAGACGTCTTCTTTTTGTTTCTGGTTTTCGTGTTTTTTTTTTTTTTTTTCATTTGTTTTTTTTCTGAAAGGAATAGATCTATACGGTTCTCTGGTGGAACTAGTAAACGTGCTTTATAATTGTCTTTCCTCCTTTGCACATAAATGTTGGGTTTAAGTGATTTGCTGAATTGTTAAAAAAAAAAACTGAATTTTTGTCATTTATAGTATTAATGATGTTCTAGAGCAAAGGGACTGGGAGCAGAGGCCTGTGGTCAGCGACCCAGGCTAAGGCCCCTTGAGCTGCAAAGGGAAGTACTTGAGGCCCAGTGGTTCTTCCTGGGGAGCCTCCCCTGCAGGCGTCCTACCTGCTCACACCCGCTGTGGAGGGGCCTTCACACTGAGAGAAGCTGCAGCCCTGGAGGGCTGGGGGTGTAGGTGCACATGGCATTGGGGGTTGGGGGAGGAGGAGTGGATACCCTTTCTGAGGTTGTGGTTTCTTAGGCCTAGACATTTTTAGATGTTATGGTTGAGTTTTGCATCCACAGCGTAGGTGCTCTCAGGGTGTAATCTGTGCCCAGTGAGAAAGTCTGTGAAGATCAGGGGTTCTTTGCCTTGTGGACAAAGGGTTTATGATTTGAGAATTCATTTGGGTCAGAGGTTAAACTGAATCAGGCTGAGAGTTTCCTCACTTGAGAGAATGGAAGCCTGAGACTGACCCACTCTAGGGTTCTGTCTCAACTGGGAATATGTTCAGCGTTCTGAATGTGGGTTTGCTTCTGAACTGTAGGGTAACAGGCTTCATATTTGTTTTGATTCCAATATTTATATTTCTTTTCTTGGATTCCTTTCTCAGTTTAATATTGCAATTTGATGCTAGTTTCCATGAGCACTTGGGGGGTTTAAAATGTAAGTTCATTCTTGTCTACATGCATCGTTCGAAACGCCCGATCTCGGCTTTAACTAGATTTAATGACTCACATGTTTCAGAAAACTTGCACTGTGGGATGGGCCCCAGGTCTCAAAACCCATCCCCTGTTACACACATGCACAGGAGAGCTCTTTTCCACTCCACTCTTCCTAGAGCTCTAATGTGTACCACCCATCTTAGCTTTACCTTTCCCAGCCATAGGACTCTGCTCTGCCATAGAGTTTTCACCCAGAAAGATAGGGTGGTCCTGTCCCACCACCATCTTGTTTAAATCTTTGGTGAGTATTGGTCCCTATTGCTTCGGTAGAGGCCATTGTACCTCTGAATCCTAGAGACTTACTTAAAAACAAACAAACAAACAAACAAAAAAGGTACCGTTGACTGAGAGATACAATATAAAGCAAGATGATTGTGTAACCAAATAGAATTTTTGTTTCATTAGGCAGGAGAACCTCAAGATGTGAGATGGGTGTATTTAAGTTCTCAGGTGCTGTTTCCATTTTTAGGTCATGATTGTTTGTGCCTCTCCCTAGCGTACTTTGACATTTAAAAGTCTATCTTATTCCTAATTTATTTTAATAGATGTGAAGAAAAAGCAGTTGAATTTCTATTTTTATTGAGGAAAACAATTCAAAGCTTATGTAAATCTGTGTAATTCTTAGTCCTTTTCAGGGGTTAATTGCAAACCCCTAATTATAATATGCTATTTATTTCTGAAAGTATCCCCAGTAAGATATATAGTGGAGGGACAAACTATTATGCCCTATGTCCTTTTAGTTAGAAGGAGATTTGTAAATATTTTATGGTCTCTGGTTTGATATCTATTAGTGTTTAAAGGATTAAATCTTGGAATGGTTTCCTATGTAGGAAAATTAAAATTAAGTTAATTTTAAAAAGCAAAAGTGAATCAAAAATAATGATTAAGCATAGGAAAATCTGGTGAATGTAAATTTCTTTCCTTATTTTAAGTAAGTAATCTGGGAGAGGTTAAAAAAAATCCCTAAGATAGGAAACTAACTTCAGAAAACTCCCTGCAGGCATATCCTGCTCCACTCCTATGCTCTTATAACCCTCAACCAATTTTGTCTTTATATAAAAACAAGTCATGCACATGCGTATTTTTCTTACCCATCCATGTTTGTTCTTGTAATGAGTGTTCAGGCTTCACATATTTGATGTTTGACTCCTGAAATCTTAAACCCCACCCCTCCCTTTCCCCCTCCTGCTTCTTACCTGTCAGACTGATGAGAAGCCTGGAGGCTCCTGCACTGGGAACTGCTGCTCGCTGGGGAGCCCTCCTGTGATCTGTGCTGCCCTGCGCTGTATCGTGGACCCACCCAGCCTGGGGTCTGTATGCAGAGGACTCTGAATTTGACATTGTGGGGACAGAGCGAGGAGTGCAGTTTCCAGGCTCTCGGCCTCACATAGAAAGGTGATGGCTCAGGTAGTAGATGGCCATCAACTGTGATTGGATGGCCATCAGCTGTGGCTAGTTGGCTGTCAGCTGTAACTAGTGAGCCATTGGCTACTAATATAACTGCTGTGGCTACACTAGCAGCAAATGGGGGCTAGCAAGAAGATGGTGCTGGCAAGTGCGGATTGCAGTTAGGACGGTGGGTTGCGGACAGTGTGGCTCCTGTTTCCTGTGTCTCCAACCCAGCCACCGGCGAGAATATAGTGGCATGACTCCCATATCTATGGCTCCGTAGGTGTTCCTTTTTGGCCTCACCATATCCTGTGTTCTTATGTGGGGAGTGGAAACAGAGACCCCGTCAGACGCCTTGCATGACAAATGGCACAGTGAGCAGGGTCCCCGGCACGACAGACATTTTAGATAATTTCTGTTCCTTTGAGAGCTCCAGGAGTTTGGGAATGGGACCCTCCTTATAGTGGGTTGGTATCTTGACTGTAACCTTATTATGTGTTCAGAATGAAGGTGTGACTGACTCTGGGGTCCTGCCAACATTAGAGGGCATCTTAGGGGAATACGAGGATGATTGTACCCTGTGAATGAGGTGAGCCCATCAGATGCTCACTCCTTAAAGAGCAATTTTTTCAGAGTGGGCTGAGTACCCCCCCCCCCCGTCCCCCATACCAGAGGGCTCACTGGGACCCTTAAGTAACTGCTACTGCTGCTCCTGTCTCTACTGCAACAAAAATCCTGACCCTCTGAGTGATGGGGGACAGCACGCATAACCTCACAGCAAAGGGATTAGTTTAAACCACTTAAAGCCCAGTGTACTTAAACTCAATTATTAAGCAACCAGTGTTCATGGAGGAGGCTTGTTACCCTGATGGCAGTGACGTGAGGCTGTCTAGAGGAATAAATTTTATGAATACCAAGGTGGACAGGAACTTTTCCCAGCAAAAGTATATCCAGTGACCTTAGATGTAAAATGGGAAGGACAGCAGGAGGGAGAGAAGAGACAAAAGGTACTAAAACAAAGGTCCACAATTTGACCCAATTGCAAATCCAAAATATACTAAAAGAATTTACATAACAAAAAAGAAGAAAGGTCTCTGCTTGGCCTTTGATCCTCTACAACATAGGTTTGAATTAATATAATGTCGCTCATGCACTAATTCACAAAACTTCATGTAATTAATCAAATTAGGTATCAACTTACAGGTATACCTGGAGATCTCATTAAATTTAAGCAATTTACCTCCTCATATTAGGGGAATTTCTGAATCTAACACAGAGGACAAACAGGTATGTTTCACTTTAACCAGCAGAATTCTCGTCTTGCCTAAATTACTTATTGTCATATCACCCATTGTTCTAAAATATCCCTTGGTGAACCAGAAAGCTCTGAACTCACAATTCATAAATTAAAATAAGACTTCAGTACTTGGCCTTGACCAAATGAGACCCCATAGACCTTACCCTCCAATTAAATTAGTTAATATAGCCCAGTGTAAATTAAACAGGACTTTGAATTATTGAAAACCATTGTAAGAAACCTATTTAGGAAGAAGTGATTATCCCCAGTGCTTCTCCTTTTAGCAGCTTTGTTTGGTCTGTTCTTGAATCTGGAAAGAATGAATGACACCACACAGTGGATTACTGAAACTTTGAGGTTGTGGTCACAGAAAATACAACTTTATACCCAGCCCCCAACATTATGGAAATTACTGACTCCATCCACTTAACAGCTGTTAAATTTCCTGCTATCTAGGATTTGGCTAAGTCTGTTCTGCTCAATGCCTATTTCAATAGCCTCTCAGCTGCAGTTGGCATTCGCCTGTGAAGGGACATGACACACCTTTGCCTGGTTCCCATCAGGGATGGATAAGAAAGCAAGACCCAAGTGCCCATTGATAAGACAATTGGATAAAGATGTGATACACATATACAATGGACTATTACTACTCAGCCATAAAAAAGAATGAAATTTTACCATTTGTGACAACGTGGATGAACCTGGAGGGTATTATGCTAAGTGAAACAACTCAGAGAAAAACTAATACCATATAATTTCACTTATATATGGAATCTATAAAACCAAATAAACAAAAGAGAAACAAGCTCATAGATACAGAGCAAACTGATTGATAGTTACCAGGTGGGAGAGGGTTTGGGGGGCTGGGTGAAAAAGGTAAAGAGATTAAGAAATGTGAATTGGCAGTTACAAAATAGTCAAGGGGATGTAAGATACAGCATAGGAAATTTAGTCAATAATACATCTATGTATGATGTCAGGGGGTATTAGACTTATTGGGGGGATCATTTGGTGAGTTATGTAAATGTCTAACCTCTGTGCTGTACACCTAAAACTAATATTGAATGTTAACTGTAATTTAAAAATACATAATTTTAAAAGAGTGAAGAGTTTATATTGGCATTGACTTTTGTGTTATGTAATCCATAGGTTTGGGCAGATGTTTAATGACATGTATCCTTCATTTCTGTGCCATATAGTTTCACTTCCCTCAAAATCCCTTATGCCCAGCTATTGTTTTATCCTTCCATCCAACCTCAAATCCTTCACAGAGATCTTTTTATTGTTTCATAGTTTTGTCTTTTCCAGAATGTCCTATACTTAGAATCATACAGTGCATAGCCATTTAGATTGGCTTTCATTTAGCAAAGTATTTTTAACATTCATCCATGTGTTTTCATGGCTGATACCTCATTTCTTGCTATCACTGAATAGTATTTCATCATACGGATTTACCACTGATTGTTCATCCACTTGGCTTTTGAAGGACATCTTGCTTAATTCTTAACTCTTGCCAATTAGGAATAAAGCACCTACAAACCTATTCATATGTATGTTTTTCTGTAAACATAAGGTTTCAACTCATTTAGGTCAATATCAAGGAGTATGATTGCTGGATCTTAACTATATGTAGTAAGAGTATATTTAATTTTGACAGAAAATTCCTGTCTCCATTGTAGTCATACCCAATTCCATTCCCACCAGCAATGAAGGAGGTACCCATAGCTTCACATCTGCTCCAGTATTTGTTGTCCTGAGTGGTTTCAATTTTCAACATTTGATAAGTATATGGTGGTCTCTCTTTGTTTTATTTGTAATACCCCATGATATGTTGAGTGTGATTTTATGTTGCTTATTTGTCATCTGTATTTTTCTTTGGTAAGTTGACTGTTGTATTTTTTGCTTATTTTTATTTAGGTTGTTTGTCTTCGTATTCTTGTTGGGCTTTAAGAGCTGTATATATATATATGTATTTGGATACCAAATATATAGTTAAGATATATACACACACACACACACACATATACATATATACATACACACACACACACATATATGTATACATACACACACACACACACACACACACACACACACACGGTAATTGGATACCATTTATCAGATAAGTGTTTTATAGAAGATTTTCTCCTAGCCTGTGACTTGTCTTTTCATTCTCTTAACACTTTCCCAGAGCAGGTGTTTTTCATTTTAATGAAGTAAAACATCATTTTCTTTCTGTAATGGATTATTTTTGGGTGTGGTCTCTAAAAAAGAAAATCATCTCTGAAGACAAGGTCACATAGATGTTCTCTTGTGTTATCTTTTAAGAGTTCTTTTAAACTTTTGCATATCACATTTAGATTTATGACCTATTTTGAGTTAATTTTTTGTAAAAAGGCTAAGGGCTATATCTACTGTGTGTGTGTGTGTGTGTGTGTGTGTCATTTGTCAATATCCATTTTATCCAGCACGATTTGTTTAAATGACTTTCATTTTTCCATTGACTATCAGTTCACGATATCATTTGACTATTTTTGTGGGGGTCTATAGGACTCCCTGAACATAGCTATACTCTTATTAACTCCAGGCATCATCTCTGTTGTGGTTCTTTCAGAATATTTACAAGACAGTTATGTCTGTGTAGATCGACATGGAACAAAGTTTTATGTCTTGCTTCCCAATCTGTGTACCATTTATTTCCTATCCTTATTACATGGCTAGGACTTCTACTGCAATGTTGAATGTTACTGGTGACAGGAAACCTCCTTGCTTTGTTCCTAATCTTACCAGAAAAGCATCTAGTTTCTCACCATGAAGTATAATGTTAGCTACAGGTGTCATGTATTCGTTCTCAAGAATAGACAGATCCCCTTTATTACTGCTTTGTTATTATAAATGGATGTTAGGTGGTATTAATTCCTTTTTCATGTTCCTTTTCCCCTCCTATTCTGATATTAGTAATTTCCGTCTCCCCTCTTTTCTTAGGTATCTTGATTAGATGTTAGTTTTATTAACTTAATTTTTTCAAAGGACCAGCTTTTGGTTTTGGAAACAAGGAGAATTATTTTTTCTTTTAAAACTTTAAATATTTCACTCTGTTCTCTTCTTGCTTCATGGTTTCTGAAAAAAAAGTATGATTTAATTCTAATATTTTTTCTAGAACTAATATTTGCTTCCCCCTCTGCCTTTTTTTTTTCAATACATTTACTTTGTCTTTCATTTTTCTCTAGTTTGATGTGATATACTTGGTGTGCATTTTAGCTGTTTTTCATGTTCTCTGAGCTTCTTGGATCTACAATTTGCCATCTATGATTAATTTTAGGAAAATCTCAGTGATTATTATTACTTAAGTTATATTTTCTGTTTCTTTTCTTTCTGTTCCTTCAGGTATTCCCATTATGTGTATTCAACCTTCTGTCATTGCTCTACAGTCTGTGGAGATTATGTTAGTGTTTTTTGTCCTTGCATTAGCCTCTGGTGAAATACTGTTTTCTAGTACAGACCTTGTTAAGGACAGAAAATTTGGGACATATTTTAAAATGCCATTTTTATATTTTGTTTCTTAGTTTTGTAGAGAGTGGTTTGTTTGTGGTCTCAATGCTCTGATGGATATAAGAAAAGTTGTTCATTTCAAGTTTTTGTTTTCTTTTTTCTGAGGTTGAGAATGATGGCTTTCAAGTCCCTTAAATACCAGACTAGAAACTGGAATTCTCTGCCCCAGTTGTTGATGATTGACAGCTGACACTTTACACTCTCATCTCTCCTCATCCCCCTTTGACCTACATCAATACAAAGTGATAAGAACACCTTGGTGCTCCTTCCAGTGCAGTGGCAAGAGATTCAGTCCTTTAAAAATCTCGTTCTTACCTTTGAGCTCTCACCCTAACCCACCCCTACCCTCAATTTAAAAAAACAGTCCCCGCATCTTTCCTTGCTTTCTCAAGCCATTTCATGTCTGCTGGAGAGGCCTGCCTTGCTTTTCCCACAGACCTCAATTATGAATTAATAATCCTTCATGCACTCTTGGCCATGTGTGGTGTCATCAGCTAAGGGATCCGTATCCTTAGGGCTTGAGGTATCACGCTCTATTACTCTACGGGGGAGCTTGGGAATTAGAGAAGTTGGGAGTACAGCCCCAAGGTGGCTGGTGGGGAAACAATTTCTCCTGCAACTTGAAGGTGGAGGTTTTATGGTAGAAGGAAGGTTTCTTGGAGGAAGACACTGCTGAGTCCTTCATGTGTATTCTACTCAAGGGCAAATTCACCATCAAACTATTGTGATTTTCATGAATGAAATTTTAGTCGGCAATTCCTAGCCTCTTCCTCAGGGTCAGCAAGGTGCAGGGTAGTGTCCTGTTACTGCCATAAAGAGCTCTTCTGGCATATTTGTCACTGTGTCTGCCTACGTATACTAAAATTTGGCTCCAAGTACCCCTGAGACACTTGAGTATAGGGATTTTGTAGTCTTAAGTTTTCATGCATTTTGTTTGTTTTGTTTTATCATCTGAAGTCTATGTTTCAGTTAACTTTCTAGCTTATCAAATCATACAGAGAGGAAGGAAAATATTAATGTGATAATATCATAAATCATAATAAATATCATAATATCATAAAACATTAATGTGATAATGTGATATTAATGTGATAATAAAAAAAGAATAAGAAATATTAAGTTAAAAGCAATAGTTTTCGATAAGAATATTTTCAATCCACCAGCTGCTTCTGACTACTTCTGAAGGCCTGGAGTACGTTAGGGACAGTATAGCCAGCTGGACCTTATTAAAAGCTGGATTTCCACAGCCTTCCTGGACTCTTGAGTGATGATGGGAATGGGAAAAAACATGCTTTTAGTTCTTCACTCTGTTTTTTATTGATTAAACATTATGTAGATTTGACACTTTGCCTTATGGAAGGCTGTTTATGGTGGGTAATAAGGAAGGAGATGAAAGGTTTTCTCACAACATATTGATGACCTGAAGTGATACTTGTTTCATTTGTGTAGCATGTCTGTCATTTCCCAACATGCTATTGACCCTGCCATGAGAGAGAAATAAGATGTAGTGTGATCACAGTAAAAGTATGTAAATTATTTCTGTACATTCATGATGCTGTTAAATTTGTGAGGAAGTAAGTGTGGACAGGGATTAAGTTTATGATGATCAGTCATAGAATAAATATTTGGAGATGACAGAATTATGACTTTCATATAAATGCAGTATTTAGATATCCAGTGCTGTCAGTCTCATACATCCTTCTGTGCACATATTAGGACTCAGTGGCCATTGAGGATGTGGCTGTAACCTTCACCCTGGAGGAGTGGGCCTTACTGGATCCTTCACAGAAGAAACTCTACAGAGATGTGATGAGGGAAACCTTCAGGAACGTGGCCTCAGTAGGTAAGGATGACAAGTTACTTCCACTTCATCAATTAGAGAACAAGTGTTTTTCCAAGATTTGGATTGTAGAAAGGTAGGCCATTGGTAAATAAACTAAGCATGATCACAGAATCCAATAATAATTGATGTAGAATCTCTTAATTTTTCTGTAATTCCTAATATTTTGGAATATTTTGGGGGGTTTGCATTTTAGGAAAAAAATGGGAAGATCATGGAATTGAAGATTTGTATAAAAACCAGGGGAGAAAACTAAGAAAATTAAGGTAAGTGATATTCACAGTAGAAAGTAGTGATTTGAGAATCTTGTTATGTTAGGAAATTTAAAAAGAAGGAAACAAAACACACACCCCTGCTTCAAATTTAGTTATTAGAATTTTTTCACCAAAAATACCTTCTTTATACCTGTATGGCATAAAATGTTCAGTGTTTGAAAAATAACTCACTTCAAAATAGTATTATTAAATTTTATATATGAATATTACTGTTTTGATAATATTTTGGTGAAGTCCTCTTATAGACCATGTCTTATATTCAACTTTAAACAATTCAGACAAAACTGAAAATCTGCACTTTTGATATAATTCGTAAAAATGTGTTTCAAATGCCCTACTAAGAAATAAAAAACTGTTAATAAAGAAGTTATTAATACTGTATTTCTCATTTTTTACAGAAGTCATATGGTAGAGAAACTTTGTGAAAGTAAAGAGGGTAGTGAATGTGGAGAAAACTTTAGCCTTATTCCAAATATGAATCTGAACAAGAAAACCACTGGAGTAAAACCACATGAGTGCAGTACATGTGGAAAAGTCTTTATGCATCATTCATTCCTTAATAGGCACATCAAATGTCACACTGAACATAACCCATATGAGTATCAGAAATATGGAGAGAAGCCATATAAATTTAAGAAATGTGATAAAGCTTATAATTATCTCCAATTTTTTGATGAACAGGAAAAAAGTAATAATGGAGAGAAAAAATATAAATGTAAAGAATGTGGGAAAACGTTTTGTGTTCGTACATCCCTTCAAATACATAAAAGGATTCACACAGGAGAAAAACCGTACAAATGTAAAGAATGTGGGAAAGCCTTCATGTGGCATACAGCATTTCAAAGACACATGATAATGCATACTAGAGATTCTCCTTATAAATGTAAGGAATGTGGGAAAGCTTTTAATTGTTCCACTTCATTGCAAATACATGAAAGAACTCACACTGGCGAGAAACCCTATCAATGTAAACAGTGTGGAAAGGTTTTTAGATATCAAAATACTTTTCAAATACACAAAAGGACTCACACAGGAGAGAAACCATATGATTGTAAGCAATGCGGTAAAGCGTTCAGTTGTCCCAGTTCTCGTCGAAAGCATCAAAGAACTCACACCGGAGAGAAACCTTATGAATGTAAGGAGTGTGGAAAAGCCTTTGGTGAACTCTCAGGCCTTCGAGTACACATGATCACTCATACTGGAGAAGGACCTTATAAGTGTAAAGAATGTGAGAAAGCATTCCTTTCTCCCAGTTCATATCGAATACATGAAAGGATTCACACTGGAGAGAAACCCTATGAATGTAAAGAATGTGGTAAAGCCTTCAGTTATTACTCTTCCTTTCAATCACATGAAAGAATTCATACTGGAGAGAAACCCTATGAATGCAAGGAATGTGGGAAAGCCTTCTCTCGTCATCAAACTTTAAAAATACACATGAGAGTGCACACTGGAGAAAAACCCTATAAATGTAAAGAATGTGAGAAAGCCTACAGATGTTACCTTTCCTTCCAAATACATAAAAGAAGTCATACTGAAGAGAAACCCTATGAATGCAAACAATGTGGTAAAGCGTACAAACATTACAGTTCCTTAGAAGCACACAAAAGAATTCATACTGGAGAGAAACCGTATGAATGCAAGGAATGTGGGAAAGCCTTCTTCCATAACCAAACCTTAAAAATACACATGAGACTGCATACTGGAGAGAAGCCCTATGAATGTAAACAATGTGGTAAAGCCTTCAGGTATTACTTTCCCTTCCAAAAACATGAAAGAAGTCATTTTGTAGAGAAATCCTATGAATGTAAGCAATGTGGTAAAGCCTACAGAGATTATAGTTCCTTACGAACACACAAAAGAACTCATACTGTAGAGAAACCCTATGAATGTAAACAATGTGGTAAAGCCTTTACGTATTCCTTTTCCTTCCAGAGACATGAAAGAAGTCATACTGGAGGGAAACCTCATGAATGTAAGGAATGTGGAAAAGCCTTCTCTCGTCACTATACCTTAAAAATACACATGAGACTACACACTGGAGAGAAGCCCTATGAATGTAAACATTGTGGTAAAGCCTTTAGATATTCCTCTTCCTTCAGAATTCATGAAAGAAGTCATGAGAGAAATCCTATGAATGTAAGCAGAATGTAAGTTCTACAGAGCTTATAGTTCCTTAGAAACATAAACAAATTCTTATACGAGAGAAGCTTTATGAATGTTTAAGAAAGTTGGAAAAGCCTCAGATGTTATCAAAGTTTTTGATGACATGAAAGAAATCACACAGGAGAGAAACCCTATGAATATAAATAATGTGGTAAAGCCTACAGATACTAGATTTCCTTACAAACACACAAAAGGACTCACACAGGAGAGAAACATTGAATGTAAGCAATGTGTTAGAGCTTTCATTTCTCCTCTAAATTCATTTCTAAATACATGAACTCACGCTAAAGAGAAATTCTATGAATGTAAATGTGGTAAAGAAACAGCCATTCGAAGATATATGAGAGTGCACATTTGCGAGACATCATATAAATGTAAAGAATGTGGAAAGACTTTAATAGTCTCAGTTTTTACCAAAGGCATGAAAGGACTCACTGGGTAAAACTTCTTGAGTGTAAGCTGTGGGAAGCACTTCCACTGGCCCACATCCTTACATGTGGAAAATCCCACCAAACAGAAATAAAAAATGTAACATGAGAAATTGATGAAAATTAATCCATGTGTAATGTTCTAGGAATCTTTCAACATGAAAGAGTTAATAATAAGTTGTAAATATATTGTGTTTTTCAAACCTTTCAGTGTGAATCACTGAAATGTGGGTTTCTAGTAATTGTTTTCAGAAATGGATGTTGAAGAGAGATAATTCTGTGAGTCATCTTCAGTAATAGTATGTAAAATTAATAGGTAGTGTTTTTGTCTTAAATCAGTTAATATTTTCTTTTATTTTGAAGCCTGTTGGATTGATGGGTGAGTTGAAGTGTATTTCTAATTAGTTTTAATTTTTTTATAACGTTTTGTTTTGTGGTAACAGGCCATTGAAATTTGACAGAGTGGTATTTTGGGGGTATTTTCATACTGGCCTTGTGGCAGTTCCTGTAAATCCTTAGTTTATCATACTGTTTCCCCGAAAATAAGATCTAGCTGGACAATCAGCTCTAATGCATCTTTTGGAGCAAAAATTAATATAAGAAGTCTTATATTAATCCAGAAAATGGGCTAGGTTGTCCAGGTAAAGTCATATTAATGTTTGCTCCGAAAGACGCATTAGAACTGATTGTCCAGCTAGGTTTTATATAAGACCGGGTCTTATAGTAAAATAAGACCTGGTTTTATATTAATTTTAGCTCCAAAAGACACATTAGAGCTGATTGTCTGGCGAGGTCTTATTTTTGGGGAAACATGGTATATATTCTACCTTTCTTACTGACAAAGTTTCTTTTTTGGATCACAAGTATAAGAGCCTTTCTCCATTTTCCATACCTATAAATTGTTGGAATAATTGTTTTGTATGGAAGTTTATGAAAGAATATAGTTTCATGTAAATTATTATTTTCGTATTTGGACTTGTGCATTTTGCCCTTTTTTCTGGCTATTTGCTGAATAGACTTTGATTTAAGAAGAGAAACCTGTGATACGACAAAAATCTAGAGCTGGAGATATTCCCCTGTGGGTAATATTACTAACTAGGTTTTCCAGAATCTGTCCTCTGTATGGTTCCACCTTAGAATTCACCAATAACCTCACTGAAATGAGATTTTGGAGCCACCATTCAGGAAGAGAGAGAGACATAGGCGTTTCAAAGACACCATTCTAGCCCATTTTCTGGATTTTTTGTACTTCCAATTAAGGGTATCCTCAACGATCATCAGCTGTTTCATATCAATTTTCTAAGAGGCATAGATTTCCACTCATACTTTCAGAAGATCTACATCAAAGATCCATCAGAGCTTGGAGTTTTCTGTAAGCTTTCTTGTATCCACCAAGAAACTGATTCAGACTTTTGTGCTTGGGAATATTGTGCGATTCCCCTTTTCTCTAGATTATACTGTCTATAATTTGTATAGGACACACCTTAAGTTGTTAACAGTACTACTGAGTATGTTTTATTGATTCACCATGACATCTACAATGGTGCCATCGAAAAGAACAACATGGGAGTTTGTTTCTCTACTGCACTGTACAGTGGCTGCCTTGACCCACTCCTTCCATGTGAGAAGAAGCACCTTTCTCTTATGTGGAAGACCTTGGGTGTTTGTTACTTGGAGCTGAATATATTCTTTCAATATGTTTATAATTACATTTGATGATACATGATTAGAAGTATGTGTAGTTTTTTCTCAAAAGAATGCTTCTCTTGTGGTTCCATTCCAGAAATATTTTATTACTGTTTTCTAAGTTGTCAAGTGCTAAGAAATATTACAGACATGCACCACTTAACAATGGGGATACATTCTAAGAACAGCATTGTCAGGTGATTTTGTCGTTGAGCAAACATCATAAAGTGGTTACACAAACCTAGATGGTAGCCTACTACACACATAAACCCACACTGTACAGCCTGTTGCTCCTAGGCTATAAGTCTACACAGCATGTTACTATAGTGAATACTGGAGGCAATTATCACACAATGGAATTTGTGTGTATAAACATATCTAAACATGGAAAAGGCATACTAAAAATATGGTATAAAGAATAAAAAGTGGTACAGCTGTATAGGGCACTTACCATGAATGGAGCTTGCAGGACTGGAAGTTGCTCTGGGTGAGTCAGTGAGTGAGTGAGTGGTGAGTGACTGTGAAGGCCTAGAACATACTGTACACAGCCGTAGACTGTAAACACTGGACACTTAGGCTCCACTAAATTTATAAAAAATATTTTTTTCAATAATAAGTTAACCTTGGTTTACTGTAACTTCTACTTTATAAACTTAAATTTTTAAACGTTCAACTTTTGTAATAACACTTAGTTTAAAACAAACACATCGTACAGCTGTACAAAAATATTTTCTTTATATTTTCATTCTGTAAGTTTGTTAAAAACTAAGACATACTCACATTAGCCTAGGCCTACACAAGGTCAGCATCATCAATATCATTGTCTTTCACCTTCACATCCTGTCCCATTAGAAGGACTTAAGGGACAGTGACACTGATGGAGCTGTCATCTCCTATGATAATGCCTTCTGGAACACCTCCTGAAGGACCTGCCTGAGGCTCTTTTTTGAGGAGGTGCCACTTTTTTTCAGAAATATGTCCTCGGTGGTTTGCTTTTTCATCATATCTGCTTGTAAGCAGATAATGAACCATGAACATTTCTCTTAATGAAAATCATTGTTGGGGTCCATGTTTTCAAACTTTAAGGAGCATGTTGAAGTTTGTAAAAGCTGATTTTTCTTGGGGGTTCTTTATCTTCAGTTTTCTCTTGCTGCTTTCATCTGTGTGTTCCTGTTCTAATTACAACAACCTCTCAGAGTCAGTTCCTCAGGAACCCCCTCTCGGAGCCCCTCAGTGTCACCCCCATCTACACTCACGTTAAAGTTATTTGTCATCTCAGCCACAGCCTTGTGGATTTTTACAGCCTCATCCTTGGCAAATCCTTTTTAGTCATGCACGAATCTCTTGAGTGTGTTCTTCCACATGCCATCCATACACTCCTTGGTGACATCACCCCAAGCCCAAGCAAGGCTCTTGATGCAGTCACAGGTGCGGTAATCCTCCCAGAATCGCATCAGTGTCTTCTCAGTGTCTTCCTCGGTTACAGCAATGGCCTGGGCAGAGGTCCTCAGGTAGGAGTCCATCCAAGCTGCTATAACTTCTCAATCCATTGTTTGGATCATAGAGATGGTGTTTGGTGGGAGAAACACCACTTTGCTAATGGGAAGAAGATCTCCATAAAAGGAATATGTCCAGGAGCATTATCAACAATAAGTAAACTCTTGAAAGGTATGTTATCCTCCAAACAACTTCTCCATTTTGCTGCCGTAGTTATTCAGGAGGGCATCTTGGGAGGGGAGTTGGGTCATTCATGACTTATTCCTGGGGTTCACGGGCACTGTGTGCCGACTGATATGCTTGAAGGCCCTGGGCTTCTCACTGCCAGCTGCCAAAGGGTTTCAATTGGTAGCCTGCAGTATTGTCCTAGGTTAGACCGATATCCTGTCCTTAAAAGCTTTGAAACCTGGCATTGACATGGCCTCCTTAGGAATGGAAATCCTCTCAGGCATCCATTTCCAGAATAGGGAGGTTTCATCCATACGGACTATTTGCTTTGGCAAGTAATTTTACTCTAAAGTTTTTCTTGAGTTTCCAAATAATTCTTCAGCTGCCTTAGTATCAGCACTCAGAGACTCACTACTCACTTCCACTTCATGTAATGAATAACAGTTCTTGAATTGTTTCAAGCATCCAGAGCTAACAGAAAGTATAACATTGCAAATAAACTTTGTGTTCTGGCTGTAATCATCACTGTGCAGAGAGGGCTAATGCTTCTGTATCTGGTCTTCAGGTCATTAGAAGTTCCTCCAGGTCTGATATAGGTCCTTCTCAAATTTTTGTTACTCGCTGCCTTCAATGAAAAAACCAAAGTTGGAGGTACCACACTTCCTAATCTCAAAACTCACTAAAAGTTACCATAATTAAAACTATGGTACTGGCATGGCATATAGACCAGTGGAACAAAATCTAGAGCCCAGGAACAAACTCTCACATACGTGGTCAAGTGATTTTGAAGAATGGGGAAAGTGGAAAACTGAAGGTAATGTTGGAGTATTTCCTTCCATGTGTGTAGAGGCCAAGGCAGAGTTCTTGAGAGGGCACCATTCCCCGGTGTGGTCAGCCCTGGGTGGTAGGGCTAATTTGGACTAATCTGGCCATAGAAAAGCAATGTGTTGTTCCCTCTGAAATAGATATTTACTCTGGACACAGATTTGCCTTCCCTGCATGCAGTGCTTCTGTGAAAACTGCCCCGCATGGACTCACAGATGTCTCATGCACTGTCATGGTGTTCCCCACAGCATTGCTTCCGATGAAGGAACTCACTGACAGGAAATGAAGTGTGACAATGAGCAAACAGTCACTCCTCCTTTCATGTTCCCACCGTCCTGAAGCAGCTGCCTGGCAGCAGTAGAAGAGGCTTTGAAAGACAGAGTCAGTATCCATGGGTTGGTAATACCATGCAGGACGGGCCATGCTCTCCAGGAGACTGTGTGTGCTCTAAATCAGCATCCATTACATGGCACTGATTTTCCCATAGCCATAGTTCACGGGTCCAGGAATGGAGGGTGGAAATGGGAATGACACCACTTGTATTACCACTATTACTCCTGGTGACCCACCATCAGAATTGTGGCTGTATGTCCCTGTGACTTTATGCTCTGCTGGTCCAGAGTTTTTCATTCCTAAGGGAGCTGGGCTTCGACCAGGAGACATTTTGATTCCACCGAACTGGAAGTTAAGAGTGCCCCCGGTCACTTCGGTCCCCTCAGGCCTCTGCACCAACAGGCAAAGAATGGACTGTGTGTGCTGGCTGGGGTGACCGGTCCTGTTACCAAGTGGAATTGGTCTGCTTCTCCACAATGGAGGGAGGGAAGCCCATGTCTGCAATTCAGAAGATTCCTTAGGGTACCTCTTGATATTGCCACTATGCCCTGTAATTAATGTCAATGGCAAACTATAAGAAACCAATCCAGGCAGGACGACTAATGGCGCAGACCCTTCTGATTTTGGAAGTTAGGGTTTTGAAGGTTAGGGTCATTCAACTAGGCAAAGAACCACGACCAGCTGAGGTGCTTGCTGGGGACAAAGGTGAATATGAAATGGCTAATGGAAGAAGGTAGTTATAAATACCAACTATGAAAAGGGACCAGAGGCAAACACGTGGATTTGTTATGAGCATTCTGTTTTGTATAAGTTTAAGGGCAATATATATATATAAAAAGATGGGTGACTATAGACACTTGCTGCAAATGTGGGTCTCTTCTTGCTGATGATCAGTGCACTCTTTCTGTCAGAAGACCAAAGTTGCAACACATCATCCCTCCTTTGCCATAGTTGTACCCACAAGACATGAAATGTTGCTACATGCCAAGTCTGCTCTCGGAGTCCTTACAGTCCTGCAGGAGGACGCTTCAGACACCAGGGCCTTCCTCCCTGCCCTGGATGAGCCAGGGGACCTGGCGCTGTCTTTCTCTTTGGAGGGAAAGTGCAGCCTTACCTGTCTGTCCTTTAGCAACTCACTTTCCTGGAGAGCTGTACCCTGTCCAAAAGGGTCTTGGCACCAGGAACCAGGATTTATACTGACTATACTGAAAAGGTCTCCCTGGCAGAGCCCAGCCTGCTGTGTGTGTGGGTGACGTGCAACTGTCGGGGGGGGGGGGTAACCCAGAATGCCAAGCAACTCATCTGGCCCTCTCTTTTACAGGGTGTTTCCAGGGCTGAGGTTCCACCTGCCAGGTGGTAACCCTTTAGCTCCTGATCATGGGGTGGGGACTCAGGGTGAGCTCAGAGCAGTGACTGTTTACCAACCAGATGGGAAGCATGTCAGTATTTTGTTAAGCCTGTGTTCATGAATGCCTGTGGCTCATCAGTTTAGTGGCACTCCCCTGCTGGACCCCTGCCCTTCTCATGCCATATCTTTCGAAGTTTCCAGTGCATCCGCAAGTCCCAGCTGTGTCCCCATTTGAACTGGTCTCAGGAGTGTCATCTGCCACAGGAAGTGCTCATTACCATCACCCATTTCACCCAGGAGGAAACCGAGCCCTGAAAGGTGAGGACAGTGACCTCATCACAGGCCTGCTTGGTAGTGGAGCTGGGATCCCAGCAGCGGCTGTCCAACTCTCCAGGCCCACGCCCAGCCCGAAGCTCTGCTGAATCCCTGAATCCAGTCACTGCTGGCCCCTCACTCGGCCCTGGTCCTGATGATGGTCATGCCTTCTTGGCCTTGAAAAGCATTCTCATCTTGCTGGCCCAATGGTTTGGGGGCTCCAGCTGGCAGGACAGGTGATAGCTACGGGACCAGGGGCACCTATGAGATCCTAGGAGTCACCTCAGGCATCCCTGCCAGCACCTGCTGGAGTCCCAGTGCTCCAGGGGTCACCATACAACAAGGTCTGGGACTGACCAGGAAGCCACGTCTGCCGGTTCTCGGGAGCTGCCCATCAGAGAGAGTGGGTTCTGCCTTCACCTGGCTCCTCACACCTTACCTCCATCCTCGCTGAGCAGCTCCATGGCCTGGAACCAGGCTCCAAATTGTAGCAGGCTCCAGGTTGTATTGATGTGCAGCCTCCTGGAGGAGCTGCATCTCCCTAATTACTTTGATTTTCTGAAACAGAGGGAAGGACAGGAAGGCCCCGGTTGGGGACGCCTGGGGATTGGAGGGCAAGGAGTGGGGCAGGGGGCCGGTTCTGGGTCTTTGCTCACAAGGGAAACTTTCTTCCCTCCAATTCCATCCAGGCTCCGTCTGTTCTAACAGCTGGGTGTAAATAACGCCTCGTTCAGGAAGTTCCTCACCCACCCATTCCATTGGTTTCCCTACTCTGTGTATCAAAATGGCCCATTAAATGTAAGACCTAAGGGATAGGGCCAGAGAAGTCCTACCCAGGGGGGCTCTCTTATTTCCAAACGCTCCCCTCCAGTAAGGAGGCCATAGCTGCTCACATCACTCCTTTTCTGGAAGGCAGACAGCTAAAGTTCATCAGGAACAGCCCCCTTCCCCAATCACTAGCCCCCATTTCTTCTTCTCATATTGCACTACCGCCAGGGCCCACCAGGAGGCAGGCGCGCCCAGTAACAGGACTTGGACGTGGGCGGGCTCTGGGCTCCACAGAAGTGGGGACAGGGAGGCTGAGGCCAGAGAACTTCCAGCCCAAACCGTCTCTGATGACAGAAGGGCATACTGAGGCTGAGGTGTGCCCAGTATTGAGAGTTCAGCGCTCAGTGTGGGGCTTTCTCCTCCCAAATCTCAGGATCCTGCTCCTTCTTCCAAACTCCAGGTTCACTCACCTCCAGATGATTCTCCATCAGTGTCCAGCAGCTACAGGTAAGTGAGGAAAGTTCTGAGGAAGGGGACGACATCCATTGTCGTCAGGGTGAGGGTGGTGATGAGCTCGGCTCTCAAATGCCTCCACAGAACCTCCCCTGAAGTCTCTCAACTTCAGCGTCCTGTCCCCAGCCTCCCCAACTCCACCCCAGGGCTCCCACATGGAGTCCCTAGGACCCTTAGCAGCCTCCCCTCTCTTCCAAGACACCAGAGCCCCTCCAGTCACCCCCCAAAGCTGGCTTTGGGCAAATCCCAGGTTAACTGGTCCCTGTCCCTCCACCCTTCAAAACCATCCTGCACCCAGCTTTTCCAGGCCACCACCTGGTCATGTCCAATGGAGGCATTCCAGGCTCTGTGACACCAGGAGCAGGGCTGGAGGAGGAAAACCCCATCTCTGGTGGAGGCCTCCAGCTGGGAGGGAGGAGCCCCCTCTCCTCTGACTCCTGGGCCCCTCCCCACAGGCACCGTCACCTGCTGCTACCTCTCTTGGGCTCCGTGGAGGTCCGTTTCCAAGGTAGTCAAAGTGGAGGTCACCCCCTGCAGGACCAAGGACAAATCAGTGAGGCCATACTCCCCTCCCACATGTCTCCCCAGGAGAGACTTCAAATCCTGGACATCTCGTCCAAGTCACCTGGTACCTGAGTAGCTCCCAAGTCCAGTGTGCTCTGATTCCAGGTCAATCCCAGCTCTACCACTCACTGGTGTGTGTGTGACCTCGGGCCTGCCCTGGCCTCCCTGAGCCTCTTTTTTTCATCTGGAAAATGTGAGGAGAACTCCCCTGCCTGCAAGGATCTCCTGAGGACACTGTCATCTGACTGTCATCACGGGTCTCCCTCACCCTACGGGAGGAGCCGGCACATAGCACATGCTCACTTGAACCTCATCACCCTGCGAGGACTGAGCTCAGAATCATCTCCCTCCACTTCCCGGGTAAGGAGACCGAGGCCCAGAGGGGCAGAGAGTGGCTCAGAGGCCACAGAGGAGGGGCTGCCCTCCCTCCCAGCCAGAGTCCCTGTCCCCACTGCCGTCACCCACCTCCAGTCCCACCACTGACCAGGGTCATGCCCTCTGGGCTCTCGGTGGGTATCCAGCAGGCTGAACCATGGAGGGAGAGGGACAGCGTGACTCAGGGGGCCTGGCCAAGTGGCTCCCACCTGACTCAGCCCCAGGGAGTCTCTTCCCCAGGCTGGGCCCAGGGCCATGGCAGAGACCTCATCTCCCTGGAACTCTCAGATGTCCCCCTGCGCACAGCTCTTCCTTCATTCACTCAGGAAGGGGACCCTCTGAGTGTCATCTGTGACTGACAGGTCGGGCACCGGTGGTAACATCTGCTTCCTCTTTTATATGTAAACTTCAGTCAGGAAGGATCTATTAGGCATCCCGCAGGTCCCCAGAAACTTCTCATTGCCATCAGGGCTTTATGTCATTGTCCACTGGGCACCAAGTGCAAATCCCACCAGGACTGATTAGCAGTGACCGCAATAAGGCCAGAGTGGGGAGTCACAGAGAGCACAGTTCTCTGTCCCTGGCTCACATTTCGGACCCCTGGCGGGGCAGCCCTTGTGTCCCCCTGGCCAGTGCAATCCCACAGAGCCCATCCCTGGTGCAGGCAGCGTGCCCTCCCCTGGGAGGTGCAGTGGAGACACAAGGAGCAGTGGGGACCTGGCATCCTGAGGGCAGACTCAGTGGGTTTAGGAAGAAAGGACCCCCACCCACCCCACCCGCCTCCGGCCTGGAGGAACCTGAGCGCCATCTGATGGACCAGCACGGAACAGAGACCTGCTGATTCTCCAGCTCCTCAGCATCCTGGGACAGTCCCGCCATCACCACTGCCCATGACCGGGTTTCCTGTGCCCCGACTGCCACCACCTACCCACAGACCACCCACATCCCTCTTCCTCTCAATTAGGACAAGGGAGACGGAGTTTTCAGAGACCTCTAAGTGACAAACCAACCGAACCACATCCTGCCTGGCCCCTCTCACCTCTCCCCTGTCCCTCCTTCCAGCTCTTCAGCCTCCATGTTACTTCCATGAGCACATTACAGCTCATCCATATACAAAGAATTATACACCGTGACCAACTGGGATTTATTCCAGGGTTAACATTTCAAAATCCATTAATATAATAAATGAGATCAGTAAAGAGCAAAAATGGCAAGATCCTCTCAACAGAGTCAAAGAAATGAATTCACAAAATCCAATACCTTTTCATGATTAAAACACTCAGCATCCCCAGAATAGGAGGAAATTTCCAAACCTCATTGTGAACATCTGTGGAAAACCCACAGCTAATATTATGTTTAATCTTGAAAGAATACTTTTCCCTGAAGACAAAGAATAAAGAACATCTACTCTTGTCACTATATTCAACAGTTTACTGGAGATTTTAGCCAGAACCATTAGGCAAGAAAAGAAATAAAATGCATGCAGATTGGATAGGAAGATGCAAAATTATCTTTACTTCCAGAGGAGATATCTTGTATATAGAAAAGACTTAAAAAAAAAGAAAAAAGAAAATAAAACTTTTGGAGACAATAATTGAATTCAGCAAGGTTGTAGGATTCAAGATTAATATAAAAGTCAAGTGTATTTCTATACACTTGCAATGAACAATCTGATAATGAAATTAAGAAAAGAAATGCATTTACAATATAATTAAAAGGAATAAATACTTAAGTAAATTTAACAAAAAAGGTCCAATATTCTGAAAACTGCAAAACATGGTCAAAGGAAATTAATAGGGCCGGCCTGGTGGCTCAGGCGGTTAGAGCCCCATGCTCCTAACTCCGAAGGCTGCCAGTTCGATTCCCACATGGGCCAGTGGGCTCTCAACCAAAAGGTTGCCAGTTCAATTCCTCGTGTCCCGCAAGGGATGGTGGGCAGCGCCCCCTGCAAGTAAGATTGAGCATGGCACCTTGAGCTGAGCTGCCTCCCAGATGGCTCAGTTGGTTGGAGCGTGTCCTCTTAACCACAAGTTTGCCGGTTCGACTCCCACAAGGGATGGTGGGCTGTGTCCCCTGCAACTAGAAACGTTAACTGGACCGGGAGCTGAGCTGCGCCCTCCACAAGTAAGACTGAAAGGACAACAACTTGAAGCTGAATGGCACCCTTCACAACTAAGATTGAAAGGACAACAACTTGACTTGGAAAAAAGGCCTGGAAGTACAACTGTTCCCCAATAAAGTCCTGTTAAAAACAAAGAAATTAATAAATGTACAAATAAATGGGGAAAAATCCCAATATCATGGATCAGAAGACTTAACATTGTTGAAATGGCATGACTCCATGAAATGTTCTAGATATTGAGCACAATACCTATCATGATCCCAGCTGCAATCTTTATAGAAATTGGCAAGCTGTTTCATAAATGTATATGGAATTACAAATGAACCAGAATTATCAAACTGTTGTTGAAAAAGAAAACAGAGCAGTAGGACTAACATTCATCGATTCCAAACATTGTACAAACCCAAGGGAATCAAGATAGTGTGGAACGGATACACAAATAGACAGATCTATGGAAGATATTCAGATTTGAGAAATAACCCCCTATAGCTACAGTCCACTGATATTTGAAAAAGGTACGAAGAATGGGGAAAGAATAAATTGGTTGTGGGTCAGCTGAATAATCACATGCAAAAATAACAGGCTGTACTGTTACTTGACACCACATACTATAATTTACCAAAAAGAATCAAAGACCTAAACTTAAGACAAAACTACAACAAAGTTAGATAAAATATAGAAAAAAATTCCTGACCTTGGATTTGGCAAAATATTGTTAGATATGACACAAAAAGTAATAATGGACAAAACAGGTAATTTAGACTTCACCAAAATAATGACTTTTGTGCTTCAAAAGACACCATCCAGAAAGTGAACACACCCATTAAAACCCTCGTGTGCTATTGCTGAGAATATAAAATTGTGTTGCTGGTATGGAAAACAGCATGGTGATTCATCAAAATATTAAGAATTGAATTACCATCTCATCTAGCAATTCTATTTCTGGGTAAACATCCAAAAGAATTGAAAACCAGGACCCAAATAGATATATGTCTACTCCTGTTCATATTGCCATTATTTACAATAGTCAAAAGGTGGAAGTAACCCAAATGTTCATCAACACATGAGTGGATCAAAAAGAATTGGCATGTCCACCCAACAGAATATCATTCAGCTTTAAAAAGAAAGAAAATCCTAACATATGGAAGCATTTTAAGGACATTGTGTTAAGTGAAATCAGACTGTCAAAAGGCCAAACATTGTATAATTTCATTTGTATGGGGGAGTGAAATTCATAGAGACAAAATGTAGAATTTCTATTGCCAAGAGATGGGAAGAAGGGAGAATGAGGAGTTGGTGTCTAATGGGTTCAGAGTTTCAGATTTGCAGGATGAAAGTAGTTCTGGAGATTGGTTTTATAATGTCAATGTCCTTTTCTGGACTGAATGACACACTTTAAAAACGCTGAAAATGTAAATTTTATGGTATACACATATTACCACAATTTAAAGTAAAAATTTTAAAGCAAGGGAGTAGGAAAACAACCCACAAATGTACGAATTTTGAAATACGAGGTGTGATCAAACAATACAGTGCATATTTAAGTAAAAAAATTTATTGCAGGGGGAGAGGGTTATCACTTTGTGAGGGGTGAAATGTCTATTACATTGTTTTGTACACCTGAAGTTGATAAAAATTAATTAAAAAATTTATTACAGTAAAAGACACATTGCAGTTAATCTCCCTCAAAATATTTCCCCTGGCTTTGAACACGCTTATCTCATTGTTCTTGCCACTCTCTGAAGCAGTTCTGGAAGTCCTCTATCATGAGTATCTTTAGTTGTGCTGTCATAACTGCCTCGATGTCCTGAAACTTTTTGACTTTGGGGAAGAGACTGAAGTCTCACGGTACCAGATCCAGTGAATAAAGTAGATGAGGACACACTGTAATATGTATATTGGACATAGATCGATGTACCAGAAGTGATGTGTGACACAGAGCATTGTCATGATGGAGGATGATTTACAACACATTTTAAAATACACCTTCTCTCAACTGTAGCTCACACCTGACTGACTGCACCGAACAAGTTGAAACTTGTCACACACTGTTCCTAAAGTTCCACGCACCACTTCCCATATTGAAGATCCCTGCCTTTCCATTGGATGGCACTCGGCAGCAGCATTCACTGTATTTTATGATGGCAATGGAAAGACTCCATGTCATACATCACTTCTGGTACAGCAATTTCTGTCAAATAAAAACATTACACTGTGTCCTCATCCACCTTATTCACTGTGAGACTTCTGGCTCTTCCCCAAAGTCAAAATGACCCTGAAAGGTAAATGTTTTGAATTGATTTAGGACATCGAGGCCATGACAGAGCAATTAAAGACACTCACAAAATAAGACTTCCAGAACTGCTTCAGAAAGTGGCAAGAACGATGGGATAAGTGTGTTTGAAGTGAGGGTGAGTATTTTGAGGGGGATTAAATGGCAATGTGTCTTTTACTGTAATAATTTTTTTAAAATTTAAACATTCACCGAATTGTTTGATCACACCTCATATTATATATCTGATAATGAACTTGTATGGAAAATATCTGAAGACCTCTTATAACTTAATTATAGAAAATCAAACAACTCAATTTAAAAATGACAAAGTATTAAATACACCTTTTACAAGGAAGATACACAAATGGTCAAGAGCACATGAAGAAATTCTGGATATTATTACCCACAAAATGCTAAAATGAACACTAAAGTGAAATGAAGTCATTAATCAAAACACCAATGAGATGCTACTTCACAACCACGAGGATGGCTAGAATCAAAAAATGAGACAGTATCGAATGTTGTCAAGGACATGTGAAGGTATTTGAACTCTCATACACGGGTGGTGTGATATAAAATGGTGCAGCCACTATGGAACACATCTAGAATTTTCTCAAAAATTAAACTTAGAAGTACCATATGATTCCTCAATTCCTCTCACAGGAATATGCCCAAGAAAAATTAAAACACATCTTTGAACAAAAACTTGTACACGAAGTTTATAGCAATGTTATTTATAGTAGTCAAAAAGTGAAAATTAACCAAAAGTACACTAACGGATGAATAAATAACTTGTACTTTATCCATCCAATGGAGTATTATTTGGCCATAAAAGTAAATGAAGTATTGGTCCAGCTATAGCATGGATGACTTTGAAAAAAATTATTCTGTGTCAGTGAAGTCAATCTCAAAGACCATAGATAATAGCATTTCTGTCCTATGAAAGCCCCAAATAGGGAAATCTCTAGAGATAGAAAGTAAATAAGAGGTTGCCGAGGCCTGGGAATTGGAGGAGGAAGATGGGAAGATTGGGGGTTACAGCAAAAGAGTAGAGGGGTTTTTAAAAAATTTTTTTGACGTGATAATATTCAAAAATAGATAGTGGTGATTAATGCACATAAATATATATGAATATACTGAAAAACTTTGAATTGTACACTGCAGTGAGGTGCAGTGCATAGTATGTGGATTATATCTCAATAAAAGTTGTTCACATAAATAAATAAATAAATAAATAAATAAATAAATAAATGCATTAAGAGTTTTGCAATGCGAAAGTTCCACAATCCAATCTCCCAGGCATATTAGTTTACGTAAATTAACCCCTCCATCACCTCACATAGTTGTTTTGCGTGTGTGGTGAGATCACTTAATTCCCTGTCTTAGGAAATTTCAAGTATATTGTACAGTATACATATATCAAATCATCATATTATAATCTTTAAATGTAGATGATTTTATTAGTCAATTATACCTCAGTAAAGCTGGGGGGAAGTTTCCAGGTACATCCCACATTTATATAACCATTTATTGTTTTTCTTACATTACTAAAAGTAGGAATCAATTGTCTTAAGGATATTTCAGTCATTTGTATTTCAAAGTTCCCTAGAGACTGATGCAAAAAGTGAACTAATTAAACTTCCTTCCAGTGTAAAATGTACACCTGAGAATGTAATGAATACATCTCACACCCTATAATTAGACAGAAGAATCTCTGAGCCCAGGCTAGGGCTGCCAGGGTTCCAACTTCACACCACAGCCAAGTGCTCTGGAATTCTTTCTCTTAGGACCAAATGAGTTGGGGTGGGGAAGGGATGGGTGGAAGGCTCAGTGCTTGCAAGGATCAAAGACTAAAATGGAGCCAGAATCTATTAAAGATCGTGCGGTCACATGACAATGTCTGTGTTTGTAAACAAGGGTCACAGTACTATGAGTTGACTGAGGCTTACAGCCCAACCCTTGTCCCTAGAGACCATAAGACCCTCCTATTCCAATGTGGCCTGGCCTGGGCTACCTGCTTGTCTCTACTTACTTGCTCCATCTGGAAACTAAATCAGGAATTCCCAGTGCACACCTGTGCCCTGGCTGTCACAAAGAGCTGGGGGGAAACAACACAGGCAGTCGCAGGACTAGAAAAATTCTGTTTATGCAAATATACCAGGCTAGGTCGGGTACCATTCACAGGCGGAAGCGGTTTCAGCAGAGCCAGAGTTCTCCCACCAGCTGTCACTCAGGTACGAGGGGGCGAGGCCTTAGGAACTGTCCAATCAAGAGCGCCGCTGGGCCAGGTGGGTGGGGCTATGCCCCGCACAGGCGTGGTCCTTTCAACTCCCTCCGGCCCCTCGCAGGATCCCGTGTCGCGGGCCCTTAACGGGCCCTGCTGATTCTGTCACAACTGTGATCTGTCGCGCTGGGATCTACACTGGTCGTGGGAATCGTAGCAGGGACTCAGGGAGACCCAGGAAACCTAGAAATGGTGAGTGTTCTGCTCGAGGGTGAGGACACAGGGACGAGAGGCTGGTTGGAACCGGCCGCGGCGGAACCCGGGCCTCCCCGCTGTCAAGTCGGAGTCCGCCACCCGATTGCGCCTCCGCCGTGGGCGCCGCTGGGACGGGAGTCCCCTCCGGCTCGCAGCGTGGGGGCTGGGCCGGCAGGCGGACCCCGGGCGTCCTGTCCCGTCACTGCGCGCGGCGCCTCCCTGGGCAGCTGTGCCCGAACCCCCGCGTGTCCCCGGATGGTGCGGTGACCACGGGGAGTGTTGTTGGGGAACAGCCGTGACTGGGGCGCGGGGCTTCATGCGTGGGAGGAGCTGTGGTCCGTGGGGTCCCCAGTCTCTTCTTTCTCCCCAGATGGGACCGGGTTTCTGCTGAGCTTTCCAAGTATTTGAGAAGCAGGGTCTCTAATCCACGACCCCCTCCTGCCCCACGCCCACCTGTCTCCACCGGGGGCGGCAGCGAGGCCCTAAATTTCCCGTTTCCTACAGGCATTCCCTAAGCCGACGTCCCCTCCCCATTCGTAGCATCGTTATCAAATGTTTGTTCTCGTGGTTTATTTCGGAGTTCCAATACGTATTTCAATTGTTTATCTTTTTCCCACAGCGTTTTGCAATGCTCTTTTTAAAAGATTTATATTTGTCTATGGATATTTTGAGTGAGAAGAAAGACGACGATAACCACCTGGAAGACGTTGTATGAAATCCAGGTTCCTCTCTCCCAAGACGTTCCCTGGGCACAGACGTCCTATGGGAAGTCCTTTGGGTGGAGGCTCCTCTTTGGAAACTTTCCTGGGTGTTGTCTTCTGTCAGCACTGCCCCCCTGGGTTTGTCACTTGAAAACATTTATTGACTTATTTAAATCTCATTTTTTCAATAGGGTTAAAATGTTTTTAATCAGTAGAGCTTGAAAGACAATATAAAACACTTCTAAACAGCCACAAAAGAGGTGAATTTAGAAAAAAATAAAGTATTGCAGTACTACATTGCATTTTTATAGAATTCTTCTTTCAGTCTTTCTTCCTGAGCATGTTTCTGAGGTTTGTTTTATTTGGGGTGTTTTAAAATACAATTCCTGGGTTTAGCCTTGCACAGCAAAATTGTTCAAGAAGATTAATTATTTACAAATTACTTTCTTTCCCTGAAAATATAATTAACTGATATCTTTTTTTAAAGTAGATATTTAGGGTTTTCTAATTGAGCTAGTAAAAGATCTTTGCAATATTCTTCCTTTCCACATAAATACTGGATTTAAGTGATTTGGGTGGATTCTTCCAACACTGGGTTTCTATCATTTAAAGTATCAACAATGTTCCAAAGCAACTCTACTGGGGAGCAGAGGCCTGTGGTCAGTGATTCAAGCCAGGGCTCCTTTGAGCCTATAGAGTGCTAACCTAGGAAACAAAACAACAACAGAAGCCTTTCAAAGTGAGAGGCAAAAGCATCTATTGGCCATCACTAAGAATAGCTATTTGGGAGGGTTTGATTCAGGAAGAAGCCCAAATACTGTTTCAAGTAGGAGATAAAAGCAAGAGGTATTTATGAGAAAACAGGAGCAATTATATCAGTAGAAGGAAAGCATTTTTATTGATGCAGGTGACATAGCATAGTGATGCTAATTCTAAACAATGTTTTTAATTTTCACTTTGTCATCAGTCCTGTAGAGATAACTGCTTTATTGTTGTCCTTGCAAACAGTTCTTTGGAACAGTGTTGCTTTAGGCCTGGTCCAAATGTTTTTTTGCCCTGTTTTCATTTTCCAAGGTTTGAGTCATAACTCCGTACCAGGCAGTTTTTCTGAGATGGCAGCTCTGGTTCCATTTTAATGTGGCTCCATTTATTATTTTTTTACAAAATGGGAAGTACTTGAAGGCCCAGTGGGTCTTGCTAATATTACTATTATATCATTGCTAATATTATTTTAAACAAAGTATCATGTGTTTTATAAGAAATACAAAAGATGTTTTACCTTTATTCCTTTTCTGATTCTCTACTTTTATCATTTATATTCTTTCTAATGAATTTTTGAACATTTCAAAGTTGGTGTTCTAGTGACAAATTTCCTCTATTTTTTGCCTCAGAAAGTCCTTATTTTGCCTTTATTTTTAAAGGATAATTTTGTCTGGCACTGAATTCTATGAGAGTGTTGCTTTAATTTCAAAACATTCAATATTTCACTCCACTGTGTTCTTGCTTGCATGTTTTTTTCTGAAGCGAAGTTTGATTTAACTCAAATCTTTGTTTCTCTATACCGAACATCTGTTTTCCCCTCTGGCCTCTTTCAATAAATTTTCTTTGTCTTTGATTTTTGTCTAATTTGAATATGATATACTTGGATATACAATTTTGGTATTGTTCATATATTGTGTTTTTGAGCTTTTTGGATCTACAGTGTGCCATCTATTACTAATATTAGGACATTTTCATGATCATTCCTTCACTTATCGCTCCTGTTTCTTTCTGTCCTTTTTGCCCCAAGTATTTCCATTATGTGTATTTCAAACCTCGTATTAAAGAGGGTTGCCCTAGGGTTCATGGAGTGTTCTGTCTCTTGTTCTTCATCATCTTTGCATTGGACTCTGATAAAATTGATTTTTTTTTGAGTGCAGGCCTTATGAAGAATAGGCCTTATGAAGAATATTTCGGGTATATTTCAAAATACTGACTTATTTTTCCTTTTTCTATTTTGGAAGTGCTGGTTTTCCCTGTGACATCAAGGCTGATGGATCTAAGAAGAGTTGTTCATTTCAAGGTTTTTTTCAGTTTTATTTTTGTTTGTTTTGTTGGACTTTGGGGGGTGGGGCTGTGTTTTGTGTGTGTTTGTGTGTTTTTTTTTGTGTGTTTTAATATTACTATTATTATTATTTGTGAAAATGAGAATGACAGCTCCTAAGTTTTCTAAGTGCCACACCAGCAGTTGGCAAGGTCCTCTAGAATGACTTGTTGATAAACACTTCCTCCTGAAATTTGAGAATGGAAATTTTGTGTTCTTTTGGAGGAAAGTACTGTTGAAAACCTTACGTATTCTATACTCGGGGGAAACTCAGCATTAACCCATGTGGACTTCAATGAACTCCCTTGCAAGCTGCAGCTCTTAACCTGTTGTTCCTCAAGAGCATTGAGGCCCAGAGTATCCTGTTATGATTTTACCAGAAAGGGCTCTTCTGGCATATTCTCTCACTATGTGCTCTAACATTTGACTGGAAGCAGCCCTGAGCACATGAGTGAGTGCGGAGATCTTGTGGTCTCACTTGTCTTCTTCCTCGTATCTCAGGTCTAAGTTCCAAATAACTTTCTATCTTCTTTAAGTTAGACAGAGAGAGAAAGGAAGAACTCAGTCTGTGATCAATATTATACAAGTTACAAGCAACGTTTCTCCACAAGCATGTTATCATTCAGCCAGCTGTACCTGATCGCTGACTGATAGAGGCCTGGAGGACTTGAGGACGACATGGTCAGCTGGCTCTGTTGGAAGTTTGATTTCCGCAGGCCTCCTAGACTCTTATATGTTTGGTGATGGGAAAAGCTTCCATGTTTTTACTATATTTTATTCATTGAAACTTTATGCAGATTTTACCCTCTGCCTCCTGGAGTGCTATAAATGGTGGGTAATAAGGGAGAAGACAAAAGAATTGTTTTTCACAGGGAATTGATGGTCTTAAAATGATAATATATGTTTCATCCCTATAGCATTTTTGTTATTTCTCTACAAGTTCAAGATCCTAACACTAGAGATAAATAAGACATAAAATGATAACAGTAAACATTTGTAATTTCCATGTGTTAATGATGGTATTAGATTTATGAGAAAGTAAGTGTGGACAGAGAGTAAGTTTTTGATGATCAAGTCATAGATGAGATGTTTGGAGATGAGAGAATCATACCTGACCATCCTATAAGTGGAGTCTAGATGCCCAGTGCTGTCAGTCTCTCACATCCTACTCTACATATATTGGGATGTTTTAGGACTCTGTGGCCTTTGAGGATGTGGCTGTAGCCTTCACCCTGGAGGAGTGGGCCTTACTGGTTCCTTCACAGAAGAAACTCTACAAAGATGTGATGAGGGAAACCTTCAGGAACCTGGCCTCAGTAGGTAAGGATGACAACATTCCTTCAGTTTTCAATTAGAGAACTAGTGTTTCTTGCTCATCGACATTGTTCAAGATGTGTGATGTGGAAAGGGAGGATGCAGGTAAATAAACTAGGTATGGTCACAACTAATCATGGATCCAGAAGCTAGTAATTTTTCTATAATTCTAATGCTTTGGAATCATTTTTCTGGTTCTGCATTTTAGGAAATAACTGGGAAGATCCTGACATTGAAGATCAGTACAAAAACCAGGGGAGAAAACTAAGGTGAGTCGCACAATAGAAAGCAATATATTGTGTGAGAATTCTAGTTTGTTTCAAAATTTTGAAAAGAAGCAAACAAAATTAATAAACCCTGGTTAAAACGTCTTTCTTAGAAAATTAAAAAAATACTTTCTTAAATGTAACGTACATGCTCAGTTTTTGCAAAATCATTCACTTGTTGTAAACAGTATTAATAAACCCTATATATGAATATCACAGTTTGATAGAAGCAAGGGTGAAGTCTTCTTAGAGAGCATTCAGTATATTTAATTTCAGACAATAATTTAGATAAGACAAAATACCTGCACTTTTCCTAAAAATCATTAAAAAAATAATATAAAATTATTAGTGAAGAAATCATTAATAATGTGCTGCTCATTTTTTAAAGAAATCATATGGTGGAGAGACTCTGTGAAAGCACAGAGAATAGTCAATGTGAAGAAAACTTCAACTTTATTTCAAATTTCAATCTGAAGAAGAAAACTACTGGAGTAAAACCTTGTGAACGCAATTCATGTGGAAAAGCCTTTGTGTATCATTCATCCCTTGGTAGATTCATCAAATGTCACAATGGATACAAGTCCTCTGAGTATCTAAACCATGGAGAGAAGCCATATAAATGTAACATATGTGGGAGCACCTTTAGTTATCTCTACTATTTTGAACAACATGAAAGAACTCACAATGGAGAGAAAACATATAAGTGTAAGGAATGTGGGAAAGTCTTCATGTGCCTCAAAACCCTTCAAAAACACATGGTAACATACACTACAGATTCTCCTTACAAATGTAAGGAGTGTGGAAAAGTCTTCAGTTGTAGAAGTTCACTTCGATTACATGAAAAAAGGCACCCTGGAGAGAAACCCCATGAGTGTAAACACTGTGGTAAAGCCTTCAGTATTCCTAATTCTCTTCGAATGCATGAAATAACTCATAATGGAGAGAAGCTCTATGAACTTAAGAAATGTAGAAAAGCCTTCAGATACTATCAAAGTTTTCAAACACATGAGAAAAATCACACTGGAGAGAAACCCTATGAATGTAAAAAATGTAGTAAAGCATTTCGTTGTCTCAGTTATCTTCAAAAACATGAAAGAACTCACATTGTAGAAAAACCCTATATATGTAAAATATGTCATAAAGCATTCAGGTATCCCAGTTATCTTCAAATTCATGAAAGAACTCACACTGCAGAGAAACCCTATGAATGTAAACTATGTAGTAAAGCATTTAGTTGTCTCAATTATCTTCGAAAACATAAAAGAACTCATACTGGAGAGAAACCTTATGGATGTAAGGAATGTGGAAAAGCCTTCAGATGTTATCAAAGTCTTCAAACACATGAAAGAAGTCACACTGGAGAGAAACCCTATGAATGCCAAATATGTAGTAAAGCATTTAGGTGTCTCAGTGATCGTCGAAGACATGAAAGAATTCACACTGCAGAGAAACCCTATAAATGTAAAATATGTCATAAAGCATTTAGGTGTCCCAGTTATCTTCAAATACATGAAAGAAATCATACAGGAGAGAAACCCTATGGATGTAAAATATGTAGTAAAACGTTTAGATGTCCGAGTTATCTTCAAACACACGAAAGAACTCACACTGGAGAAAAACCCTATGAATGTAAAATATGTATTAAAGCATTTAGATGTTTGAGTTATCTTCGAAGACATGAAAGAACTCACAGTGCAGAGAAACCCTATGAATGTAAGATATGTAGTAAAGCATTTGGGTGTTTTAGTTATCTTCAAATACATGAAAGAAATCACACAGGAGAGAAACCCTATGAATGTAAAATATGTAATAAAGCATTCAGATATCCCAGTTATCTTCGAACACATGAAAGAACTCACATTACAGAGAAACCCTATGAATGTAAAATATGTTATAAAGCATTTAGATGTCTGAGTTATCTTCAAACACATGAAAGAACTCACACTGGAGAGAAACCCTATGTATGTAAAATATGTAGTAAAGCATTTAGGTATCTCAGATTTCTTCAAATACATGAAAGAACTCATACTGGTGAGAAACCTATGAATGTAAGGAATGTAGAAAAGCCTTCATTTATCACACAAACTTTCAAAAATACCTGACAGTGCACACTGGAGATAAACCATGTAAATGTGCAGAATGTGGAAAAGGCTTCATTTTATCCCAGTGCTTTTTGAAGGCATGAAAGTACTCACTGAATAAAACCTCTTGAATGTAAACAGCATGGAAAAGACTTGCATTGGCCCACATCCTTACATGTGAAACTTTCCATGGGAAAGAAAGAAAAATGTTACATGAGAAAGTTTGATGGAAATTAATTTATGTATAATGGACCAGAAAACTTTTCAATATGCAACAGTTCTTATTAAAGTTGTAAATACATTGTGTTTGTTAAACTTTTTTCTTAAAGTTCATTATTGGACCTTGGATTTCTACTAATTATTTTCAGAAATGAATGTCCAGGTGCGATAATTCTGAGACTTGTCTTTCAACAATTAATATTGCTTTTTCCTTAAAGTGTTTAATAATATTTCTTCCCGTTTTGAAGGGTGTTTCTTATATGCAGTTAGGTTAAAATATTTTATAATGTTTTATTTGTTCTGTGTTAAGAGACCATTTAAAAAGAACAGATTTGTAGTTGGATTTTCCTAGCGTCACTGTGGCAATCTTTTATAACCCTAGATTAGTATATATATTCTACCTTTTCCTCTGATGAATCTCTTTTTTGGGGGTGATGGGGATAGTCTTTTTCCATGTTTGATACTGATAATAGTGTGAATAAATTTTATATATGGCAATTTTATGAAAGAATATAGTTTCGTGTGAATATTATTTTTATATTTGTGCCTTTGCTTTTGTTCCTTTCTTCTGACCTATATTTGGTGAATTGACTTTGATTTAAGAAGAGGGACCTGTAATAGGGCAAGAAAATTGTACAGTTGGAAATATCCCCACTGTGGGTAATGTTAGGAACTTGATTTTCCAGGATCCATCCCATTTTTGGTTCCATGTTGGAATTCATTAATAGCCTCACTTGCATTATATTTGGAAGGCAAAAACAAAGAAAGCATTAGTCAGATTTTGGAGCCACCATTTGGATAGACAGATAGATAGGAGCTTCAAGGGTACCATCTTCCAGTCCATTTTTTCAATCTGTTGATTTTCCAATCAAGACTATCCTCACAAGCTCCAAGAACTGTCTGATATCCATTATCTGAGAGGTGCAGCTTTCCACTGATGTCTTCACAAGATCTGCAGTAAAGATCCACCACAGTTTGGAGTTTTCTGTCAGCCCTCTTGTGTCCACAGGAAACTGATTTAGACTTTCCTACTTATGTCTGACTTCCCTCGTCTCTAGATTGTATCTGTATAAGGTCTAATTTGTATAGGAAACACCTTTAGCTGTCAAGTGCTAGTGACTATTTTCCTGATTCACCATGACATGGTGCTGCCAAAAAAAAGAACATGGGTATTGGTTTCTCTGCTGCATGTGCAGTGGCTGCTGTGACCCGGTGCTTCCATATCAGAATAAGCCCCTTCCTCCTGTCAGGAAGCCTGTGGGTGTTTCCTGTTACTTGTAGCTAAATGTAATCCCTCAATATGTTTTCAATTATGTTTGATTGTATGTGATTAAAAGTATGTGCATTTTTTGTGTGAAATGAACACTTCTGCATGTTTTTCATAGAAATATTGTTTCTTAAGCCATGTGGTAACGAATATTATGTTTTTCATTTCTTAAGAGGATATGTTAAAATACCTCATTATAATTACAGATTTTCAAATAAACTTTGTGATTCTTTTCCTTTAATCATTATATATTTTAAGTCAATTTTAATATGTGCATTCAAGTTCAGGCAATTTTTCTAAGACTTATGTTGTTGTTTTACAGTTACAGTTTTTGTCATGATACTAATATTCATTCACTCTTAATCCCAAAAACTTAAGTCATGGTTTTCTTCACTGCCCTCTTTCCAGTGACCTGCAGAATCATGCCTGTGGTCAGAGAGGGGTGTAATGAATTCTAATAAGAAGAATGACAACAAAGTACACATGACTGTTGGTTGTAACAAAGAAGGGTGATGAGGACTGTGATAGGATTTGGCTTGTGTTAGATGATTTGATGGCTATGCAAGGCACCAGGACATTTTTGTATATTGAATCCTATGAGGAGGTGGACTTATTATGTTATTGGTAGATATAAACATTGTATTCTAGCAGGTAAAAATATCTATGGCCAAAATCAATATGAAGTCTCAAATTCCATAAAACGATGTCCAAACTCATGACCAAACTCTATACATAAAATTTGTAAAAATTGTATAAATGAAGATCAACCACATCTATATCTTTGTCTCTTATTGTTAATCAATGAAAGCAGAATATCCTATATTCAGCCCTTTGGCTCTGGTTTCCCTGAGCACTGTGTAATTTTATTCCCTGTGAGAGAAATAACATTTTTAGTGGCTTTGGCTTAAAAATGTAAGTTGAGTGTGGGACTTCGGGGCACGCATGCGGGAAAACTTCCCCAGTGTCCCCTCCATCCCGTGTCCCTATCCTCCCTCCTGCCCATCTCCCAGCATGCCTACAGTCCTCATGAGGCTGCTGCTTGAGGAGATTCCCAACCTGCTGAGTATCTGCACACCATCCAAGAATTGGGGCCCAGCTCCTAGTTGAGGTCAAAAGGGACAGGTCTGCATGGCAGAAACACTGGAGTTCAGCGACATCTATCAGGAGGTGAAAGGCTCCATGAATGAGTGTTGGCTGAGATTGAGCCATCAGGGAATCATATTTAAGAACAGCAAGATGGGCAAAGTGGACATCGTCCAGACAGGGAGTTGACGGAAGGCACCAGGCACCGCGTGGCTCTGGGCCCTGGCCTTAAACTGCTTACAAAGAACCGCCATGTCTGCAGGGCTATGAGGGCTTCCGAGAATCGGAGTTTGAGAAACTCTCTGATTTCTTCAAAACTCACTATTGCCTTGAATAAATGGAGAAGGACCTATGTGTGAAGGGCTGGAACTGGGAAATGGGGACATTTGGTGGGCAGCTGCTTTCCTTTGACATTGGGGACCAGCTGGTCCCCAACAACGTGTCTCAGTGCACTACAGGCAAAAATGAGGTGACATTGGAGTTCCTCCAGGATGATGATGCAGAGGTATCTCATGGAGGTGCACTTCTGTGTGCCTCCTACCCAGGAGGGTGGCGTGGACCCCACGGAGGCCTTTGCCCACAACGTTCCGTCTTAGGTGGACGTGATCCAGGCCACTGGGGACGCCATCTATGTCTTCTGGGAGCTGCAGTATCTGACTCCCCGAGGCCAATACGACACTCTGATCTATCCCACCTTCCTGTGGTGGTCGCACCAAATAAGCCCCTATTTCCAGTCCCCAGCATTATGGAAATTACTGCCTCCATCCACTCAGCTATTGGTAAATATTTTGCTCCCACAGATTTGGTTAAGTCTAGTCTGCTCAGTGCTTATGTCAACAGCCTCTCAGCTGCAGTTGACCTTCACCTCTGAAGGGACATGATACCTTTATCTGGTTCCCCCTCAGGGAACCTCAGCACCATTACCACCGCACACAGTCTCTGCAGGCAGGGTATGAATCGCAGCCACCTTGCTCCAGGAGAACAGGTATGATGTTACACTAATGACATTCTCTGAGGACATTTATTTGACATTCATTCAGAACATGCACATATTGAACAAAAGGAGCCTACAAAGCACATGGCCCACACATACTGTGGGGCTGTACAGATTTTCTGTTTTCATGAGTCAGTCTTGGTAGGTTGTATATTTATCAGAATTTATCTGGTTCTTCTGGGTTATCAAATTTGTTGGTATATAATTGTTCATAATAGTCTATTATGATGTTTTGTATTTCTGTGGTATTGATTATAATTGCTCCTCTTTTATTTCTGTTTTTAGTAATTTGAGTATTTTCTTTGTTTTCTTAGTCTAGTTAAACATTTGTTAATTTGGTTTATGTCTTTAAAAAGTCAACTCTTAGTTTCTTTGACCAGTTTTATACTTTTATATGTTTTCAGGTTACTAATTAGCATCCCTTAAACCTAATAAATCAATAAATCTTTTTGCAGACAACATGATTCTTTATATAGAAAACCTTAAAGACACCACAAAATACTGGTAATGGTAAACAAATATAGTAATGTTGCAGGATGTAAAATCAATGTACAAAAATTCTTGTCTTCCTATATACTAACAATGAAATTTTGAAAAAGAAATGATAAAAACAATTCCTTTTGCAGTTGCAACAAAAAGAATAAAATACCTAGGAATAAAATTAACAAAGGACATGAAGGATCTATACACTGGAAACTACAAGACATTAAAAGAAATTGAAGAAGACATAAAGAAATGGAAAGATATTTCACGTTCATGGATTGGAAAAATCAACATTGTTAAAACATGTTAACCCAACACAACGTACAGATTTAATGCAGTCCCCATCAAAATCCAAATGGCTTCTTTAAAAAAGAAATAGAACAACAGCAAAAAAATTATCAGATGTATGGAATCACAAAAGACCCCAAATAGCCAAATCAATCCTGAGAAGAAAGAACAAAGCTTGAGGTATCACACTTCCTAACTTTAAATTATACTACAAAGTGACATAAAAGCATGGTATTGGCAGAAAAACAGACACACAGACCAATGGGACAGAATTGAGAGTCCAGAAATAAACCCAACTTTACATTGGCAAGTAATTTTCAACAAAAGAGCCAGAAACATACAATGGAAAACAGAAAGCATCTTCAATAAATGGTGCTGGGAAAATTGACAGCCAAGTGCAAGAATGAAACTAGACTGCAATTTGTCTCCATACACAAAAATAAACTCAAAATGAATCAAAGACCTAAACATATGACCTGAAACAATAAATTGCATAGAAGAAAGAATTGGTACTAACCTTATGGACCTTGGCCTTAGGGAGGATTTTATGAGTTTGACCTCAAACGCAAGGGAAGTAAAAGCAAAAATAAATGAATGGGACCGTATAAAAGTAAGAAGTTTACGCACAGCAAAGAAATTAAACCATCAAAAAAACAATGAGGTAACCAAGAAAATGTGGTAAGGTATTTGTAAACAACACCTCTGATAAGGGTCTAATATCTAAAATATGAAAAGAACTCGTACAACTCAACAACAACCAAAAAATCCAATTAAAAAATGGGCAGAGGACCTGAACAGACACTTCTCCCAAGAAGACGTACAAACAGCCAACAGATATATGAAAAGATGCTCAACTTCACTAGCTATTAGGGAAATTCAAATCAAAACCACAGTGAGATACCACCTCACACCTGTTAGAATGGCTATTATCAACAAGACAATAACAAGTGTTGGAGAGGCTGTGGAGGAAAAGGAACCCTCATACTCATACAGTGCTAGTGGGAATGTAAATTGGTGCAACCACTATGGAAAACAGTATGGAGGTGCCTCCAAAAATTAAGAATAGAAATACATACGACCCAGCATTCCCTCTTCTGGGTAATAAGTGCCCCCCAAAATTTCAAAACCTTTTTTTATAAAGATATATGTACCCCTATGATCATTTCAGCATTATTCACAGTAGCCAAGACATAGAAACAACTACATTGTCCTTCAATAGATAATTGGATAAAGATGTGATACATATATAGAATGGAATATTATTCAGCCGTAAGAAAAGATGAAATACTTTCGTTTGTGACAACCTGGATGGATCTTGAAAATATCATGCTAAGTAAAATAAATCAGACAAAAAAATCAAGAACTATGTGATTTCATTCATATGTGGGACATAAAACTGAAAGCAACAAAGGAACAAGACAAACAGAAACAAAACTCATAGACACAGTCAACAGTTTAGTGGTTGTCAGAGGGAAAAGAGGGTCAAATATATGGCGATGGAAAGAGATTTGACTTTGGGTAGTGAACACAATGCAATATGTAGATGATGTACACTTGAAACATAATTTTACTAACTAATGTTACCCCCAAAAATTGAATTTTAAAAAGTGCACTTAATCAATTTGTTTTTATTTTTTAAATGTGTTATTCAAAAAGTTGAAAACCCTTATCGTGCATTATTGTTTCTACTGGACTTGGCTGGACAAAGCATAGGATAGCTAAGGCCGCAAGAGTGCACAGGGATGAATTCCCAAGGGAAAGGGAGCTCTGCCACCTTCCAAGAAGGTGCAATTTACCCCACCCTGACAGAACACACACACACACACACACACACACACACACATACAGCCCTCATACTGTGAGTTGATAGATGTGTTAACTAATCTTATTGTGGTTTTCATTTTTCTATATATATGTACATCAAATCATCACAATGTATAACTTAAACTTACACAATGTTAAATGTCAATTATATTTCAATATATCTGGGGGGCGAGGATTTATCTGGAGTTTCATAGGAGCCATATTTGTATTCATCTTTGTAGGTTTGTGTAGAATGTGTGGGTGGTATGTGTGTGTAGAGTATGTGTATGTACTATTCCACTTTAGCTGAAGATCAAATAGGTGTTGTTTTCGCACATTCGTTTTCTTTAAGATAGCAGATGTTTGAGCATACTTAAGTGCTGATGAATAGAGGAAGATACCCATTGTCTCCAACACCTAGAATATTACAGGTGCTTAATAAATATTTGTTGCAAAAAATATATTAATTAATTTAGAAAAAGAACGTTAATACAATAAAGTAAATATGATTTGGAAGAGAGTTCATGACACCCTTAAATTTTTTTCAATCTTTTCAGGTCAGCGAGTCTTCTCAGCATTTCTGGACCAAAACCCACCTGAGGGGCAGGATTCACTGAACCGGCAGGGGCCAGGGGTCCAGTCTGCATCCATGGAGGGGCATGACCTCACCCCCAGTGATGGCCTCCCTCCATTGCTCATGGGAGCCCTATCTCCTGCCCTCAGGCTTCAGCTCTTCCCTCAGGTCAGACTGAAGCTGCTGTTCGCTCCCAGCTTGGGACACAGCCAACCCCTCCTCCGAGATTTCCACCCATCATGGTACTTGGTGGCCATTCTGCTCCCCTATTGCCCCCCCCCTCAAAACACACGCTTTTGGCCATGTCTGGAGACACTTGCTTGTCACAAATTGGGAGGAGGGCGAACTACTGGCATCTAGAGGGTGGTGACCAGGGATGCTGCTGAATGTCCTAAGATGCACAGGACAGCCCCCATCACAAAGAATCATCCAGCCCCAAATGGCAGTAGTGCAGAGGTTGGAAAACCCTGCTCTAGGGTTCTGGGGGTTTAAAATCTCTGGAGTCCTGAATTAACTGGGGAAATTCTTTACAATTCAGTCGAGTCACTTATGGAACTCTACATGACAGGCTGCATTTAAAGCGTCTGCAGTTACCATAAAAATCTCTACCCAGCCAAGTGAGTTCAGTAAGTCAAATGCACACAGCATGAAGGTGTTTTCTGCTACTTAGAGCGCAGATGGCTGGATGGAAATCAGGAAAATCCAGCCATGGCTAACAGGGTGGACCTTTATTACATCTTAAATCAGTAAATACAAAAAAAAAAAAATGAGTGGGTGATCTTTTTATCCAACAACTATTAATATATTCCTGCCCTGTAAAATCCTCAAAAGCAATCTTTATGCCTTTTTTTTTCTCCAGACAAAAATGGATCTCTGGAGCTCAGATTTGTGTTGAAACCAGCCTTAAGATCCACCTGTCCTCACCAATCAATGGATTTCTGTGTGAGCCGGAGAGGAGCATGTGGAACTTGTGACATCAGGTTCCAGCAGCTTTCTCTATGCTAGTGGGTTTTCCTGTGCTAAGGTTGTAAACACAAGGAGACACTAAGGCTTTGGGGTTAAAATTAAACTATTTGGTTTTCTTATAAAATATTCTAATGTTTAAACTTTTGATTGATCTTTTTTCATTTGGTTGTAAACTAAAATGTGTAATATGTTTGCCATTAACGGCACAAAGGACATAGTTGTGAGCAAAGCTGTACTGGGCTGAGGAAATGACTAAAGATGGTAAAGAAATAAGTGTAACTATATTTTTCATTTATATTATTAATAGATATAACCTGTATAACAATAACACCACAAAAAATGGCAAAAGGGAATAGAGTGATATAGGAGTAATGTTTCCATGTATCACTGGAATTAAGCTAATATAAATCCGAAGCTCATTCTTACAAATTAAGAAGTGTATGTTAAACAGTAGAGCAGCCCTCCCAAAAATACTTCAAAAAATATAGTGAAGTCATTTAAAAATTAAAATGCTACGTTTGGAAAAATTAATGCAATAAAAAGCTACGAAGGCAAAGGAAGAGTAGAGAAACTAAAAACAATATGAGAACTGTAGAAAACAAAGACTAAAATAGCAGGTGTACTTGCAACTATATCAATAATACTAAATGTGAATGAATTATATAATCGAAACAAGAAGAGATTGTCACCCCAAATTTTAAAAAAATCTAAATATATGCTATGTACAGGAAACACACTTTAGATTCAAAGATAAAAGTAGATTGAAAGTAAAAGCATGAGAAAAGGCACATCTGCAAACAGCATCAACATGAAAGCTGTAAAGATCATACAAATAACAGGCAAAAGGTGCATGAAAAGTGAAAAATACCACCAGAGATGTTGAGAGAAATTATAGCATGCCAAAAAGGTCCAAGCTTGTGTTCTGCATCTATAACAATCATATTTAGGAATTTATAGTCATTTTTGTTAATATTAACAAAGAAAAATATCAAATCAATAACTTAAGCTTCTAGCTTAACAGAATAGAAAAAATGTGATACCAAACCTAAAGAAGGAGAAAGGAAATAATGAAAATTAGTGCAGAAATAAATGAAATAGAAAAAAATCATAAAGAAAATCAATGAAACCAAAAGTGGTTCTATGGAAATAGTAACAAAATCAAAAAATCTTTAGCCTGATTGATCTAGAGCAAAGGGGGGAAGATTCAGATTCAAAGAATCAGAATGAAAGGGGAACTTACTAATGTCATTACAGAAATAAGAAGGATTATAAAGGAATTCAATGAATGATTATATACCAAAACTAGATAACTGAGATGAAATGGACAAAGACATAGAAAGACACAAACAACTGAAAAAGCTCAACCATAAATGGAAAATCTGAAAAACTATGTATCGTGTCAGGTGGGTACTAGACTAATTGGGGGGATCGTTTCAAAAATTGTATAAATGTCTAATGACTCTGGTGTACACCTGAAACTAATATAAAATAATATTGAATGTCAACTATAATTTTAAAAACATAGTCACAGAAATTAAAGTACAGCATAGGGAACATAGTCAATAATATTGTAATAACTATGTACAGTGTTAGGTGGTAATAGATTGTAATAACTATTGTAATATTGTCAATAATATTGTAATAACTATGTACAGTGTTAGGTGGTAATAGATTTATTGGGGTTATCACTTTGTGAGTTATATAAATATCTAATCACTATGTTGTTCCGTATACCTGAAACAAAAAAGAGGTAACAAAAAATGAATAATTGGGAAATCTGAATAGAAATATAACAAGTGAAGTGGTTGAATTAATAAATAAAACCCACCTATAAAGTAAGCGTAGGCCTAGGTGACTTCAAAACAATTCTCCATAACTTACAAAGATTAGTATGGAATAGAATGGAGAACAAATAGAATGGAGACAACCGTTCACACACATTTGCTGAGGCATACCTATTTCTTTTGTGAATGTGGATGCAAAAACCCTCAACAAATACTAGCAAACACAATCCAGCAAAAGATACAAAGACTTATACACCAAGAGGGATTTATTCCATGGTTGAAAGTTTGGGTTAACATCTCAAAATCTATTAATGTAATGAATGAGACCAATTGAGTAAAAAGCAAAAATGGCAAGATTATCTCAATAGACTCAAAGAAAATAACTGACAAAATCCAATACCCTTTCATAATTATAACACTCAGCATCCCCAGAATAACAGAACATTTTCAAACCTTGTTGTGAGCATCTGTGGAAAATCCACAGCAAATATCCTATTTGATCATGAAAGACTGAATGCTTTTCCCTGAAGACAGGGAACAAAGGAAGTCTACTCTTGTCACTTCTATTCACCAGTTTACTGGAGATTTTAGCCAGAACCATTAGGCAAGAAAAGAAAATGTGTGCAGATTAGTTAGTAAAATGTAAAACTATCTTTACTTCTATATGAGGTATCTTGTATATAGAAAGCTCTAAAGAACCCAATAAAAAAGCCTATTGGAACTAGTAATTGAGTTCAGCAAGGTGGTAGGATTCAAGATCAAAATATAAAAATCAATTGTGTATCTGTACACTTGCAATGAACAATCTGATAATGAAATTAAGAAAAGAAATACATTTACAATAGAATTAAAAGGAATAAAATACTTAAATAAATCTAACAAAATGGGTACAAGCACATACTATGAAAACTACCAAACATGGTCAAAAGAAATTAATAAATGTATAAATTGTAAAGATTCCAGTTTTGTAGATCAGAAGATGTAACATGGGTGAAATGCCATTACTCTACAAAATGATCTAGAGATTCAATGCAATGTCTGTCCTGATCCCAGCTATAATTTTTATAGAAACTGGCAAGCTGTTTCATAAATTTATGTGGAACTGCAAATGAACCAGAATTACCAAACCATTATTAGAAAAGAAAGCAAAGTAGTAGGACTAACATGTCTTGATTTCAAACTTTTGAATCAAGATAGTGTGGTACTGACACAAGGATAGACCATACAGGTCTGTAGAATAGGTTGAGATTTGAAAAATAAACCCCAATATCTATGGTCAACTGATACTTGAAAAAGGTACCCAGAATGGGGAAATAATTTTTTTTATCCTAAATATTTTTCATAAATCAGTGCTGAGCCAACTGGACAATGGCATGCAAAACAAACAAGTTGTACTGTTATATCGCACCACATACTAGAGTTTACCAAAAAGGTTCAAAGATCTGAACATCAGACAAAACTACAAAAAACTTAGATAAAGCACAGGAAAAAAATTCCTGACCTTGGATTTGGCAAAATATTGTTAGATATGACACAATAACGAAAAAATATTGATAGTTTAGACTTTGTCAAATTAATGACTTTGGTGCTTCAAAGGATACCATCCAGAAAGTGAGCACACCCTTTGGAATCCTCCTGCACCATTTCTAGGAATATAAAACTGTGTTGCCAGTTTGAAAAACAACATGGCAGTTCATCAAAAAATTAAGAACTGAGTTCTTAATCAGGACTCAAGCAGATGTATGTCTACTCGTGTTCATATTAGCATTATTCACAACAGTCGAAAGGTGGAAGTAACCCGTGTTCAACAACAGATGAATGGAGCAAAAAAAAGTTGGCACATCCATACAACAGAATATCATTCAGCTTTAAAAAGAGAGCAAATTCTGACACATGATACAATATGGATGAAAGTGAAATCAGCTTGTCATAAAACACCAAACAGTATATGATTTTATTTATGTGAGATACTGAGAATAGTCAAATTCATAGAGATAAAAGGTAGAATGGTTGTTGGCAGGAGCTGAGGTGAGGAGAGATTAATGAGTTGTGTCTAAAAGGTTCAGAGTTCCAGTTTTGCAAGCTGAAAGTAGTCCTGGAGATTGGGTTCACAATGTCAGTGTCCTCCTTACTGAATGATACACTTACAAAGTGTAAATTTTGTAGCATGTACATATCACCACAATTACAAGTAAATTTTTTAAATAATTTTTAAATTTTCAATTACAGTTGACATACTCGTACGATACATTAGTTTTAAGTGTACAACATAGTGATTAGACATTTACATAACTTATGAAGTGATCACCCTGATAAATCTAGCAACCATCTAACATCATACATAGTTATTACAATATTATTGACTGTATTCCTTATGCTATATTTTCTATCCCCCAAAAAACTGATTATTTTGTTTTTGGGGTTTTTGTTTTTCCTATTTATAGCCATATATTTTTAAATTTTGTGTTTTTCCCTTTATATACATTTTTAGAAAGATTTTTATTAAAATGTGGCTAACATATAATATTATATTAGTTTCAGGTGTACAACATAGTTTATGTACCTAAATAAGTGATCACCATGATAAGCCCAGCAACCATCTGACACCGTACCACGCTATCACAATATTATTGACTATATTCCCTATGCTGTACATTACATCCCCATAGCTTACTTGTTTTATACCTGGAAATTTGATCCTCTTACTCCCCTTCACCTTTTCCCCGTTAAAAATTTTCAATTACAGTTGACATTCTATATTATTTTATACAAGTGATTCTTTTAGGCAAGCGAGTGAAAATACAATGCATAGAATGCATAATTTTGCAAATATATCTGATAAGATATTTGTATCAAAAATATCTAAAGACCTCTTATAACTTAATTACAGAAATTCAAACAACTCAATTAAATACACCTTTTTCCAAGGCAGGTAGACAAATGGTCAAGAGCATGTAAAAAATGCTGGACATCATTACCCACGAAATGCTAAAGTGAAATGAAGTCATTAAAACCCCACTGAGATAACTACTTCACAACCACGAGGATGGCTAGAATCAAAGAGTGAGACAATAACTAATGTTGTCAAGGACACACAGAGATACTTGAACCCTCATGGGTAGTGTGATATAAAATGGTGCAGCCACTGTGAAAAACCATCTGGAAGTTTCTCAAATATTAAACTTTAGAATTACCATATGATTCCTCAATTCCTCTCAGGTATATGCCTCCCAAAATGAAAACACAGTTTGAACAAAGACTTGTACATGACATTAATAACAACATTATTTACAGTAGCCAAAAAGTGAAAACAAACCAAACGTACATTAATGGATGAATAGATAACACGTGTTTTATCCATCCAATAGAATATTATTCAGCCATAAAAATAAATGAAGTATTGAAACATGTTACAACATGATGTCTTTGAAAAAATTATGCTGTATCAATGAACTCAATCACAAAGATCATAGATAATAGAATTCCTTTCGTATGAAAGCCCTGGATAGAGAAACCTGTAGACGGAAAGTAAATTTGTGGTTGCCTAGGGCTGGGGATTAGAGAGAAAAATGAGAAGTTTGGGAACTATAGCTAAAGGGGAGAGGGTTTTTATTTTCGATGTGATAAAAATGTTCATAAATTGGGGTGATGCACACATGTGCAAACATAAAGAAAATCTTTATGTTGTACACTTTAATGAGGTGCACAGTATATGCATTATATCAATAAAAGTTGTTCATGTGTAATGAGGAGCAGGGAAAAGAAAAGGGAGGGACATGCTAGAGAGGGGCTAATTAATTTTTTTAGCAATATCTAATCCATTTAGCAATATGCAATAGCAAAAGACAGGCACTTAAAAGAATGTGCTAATGACGGATGTAAAGGTGGTTAAGACTAAACTATATACATTGGTAACAATGTTATGTCAAAGGAGTAAACACACATACAAGTTTAAGAGATCTCAATATATATTTACAATTGATCAAAAATCACTTGACTAAATACACAAATAAAATCAATAAGAAGTATCTAAAAGCAGTAATAAACTCTAGAGGTTAGCAACTATTACAATAGATGCCAAAAGCCTCACCAAACCGTAGGAAAAACAACAGTGGAAAGGTCAGGAATCAAAATCTTGCCAGGTCTGCAGCTGGGAAAGCTGAGGCGTCTCCCACTGCTGCTTACTAGTTCCCAAGATTGTTGCTGCTGTTGCCATTGCTGTTGTTGTTGCTAGAAGTTAGGGCATCTCCTGATGTTACAAGCTTCAAGCTGCGTACAAGTTTCCTAAATGCTAACCAGTTCTCAAAAAGGCTAACCGTGGAGAATAACACTGAAGAGATTGGGAACCAGCCAGATCTCACCAGGTCCGTGGCTGGAAGTCAGGGTGTCTCCTGGTGTTGTAAGCTGTATGTTGTATGAGTTCCCAAAATGTTAACATGATGAAGAATCACCAATGACAAATGACAAAATGACGAAATGCACACTGCCAACTGAAGTCTGTGATACATTTTTTCAGATGTACCTTAGAGCCAAGCTCCTTGTTCCTGCCTCCCCCTCAGGGAATGGCCAGTTCTGGGAGGGTCCAGGAGGTACTGTGATACAAATATTGTTTATCTGGCTGAAGAGCCAGTTCATTCGGACAAACAATATTTACTGTTTTTGCCTGGGATCATTGGCCCAAGGCCTTCCAAATCCTGGCAACATGCCTGTTACGTCATTCTGATATAACTCAGTTACTTTTTCTACCTCATCAGCTGATGTGGGCAAAACAAGACAGAAAGCAACATCATCCTATATCTCTCCTGCCAGGAAAACGATGAGGGAGAAATTCTCTTAACCCTAAGCTAATCGATACCACATGTGCAGTCTCTCATGGGAGGGAACAAAAAGCTGACAGACGAAAGCTAACTATTACCTCACATGCAGTCCTCCACATGTGAGGGGACAAACAGACAAAACTCACATGCAGTCCTCCACATGTGAGGGGACAAACAGACAAACCTCACATGCATTCTTCCACATGCAAGGGAACAAAAAGCTAACCAGTACCTCACATACAGTCTCTCATCTGGGGGAACAAAGGTACAAAAAAACTAACAGACAAAACCTCACATCAGCCAATGAAGGCAAATTTTCCTAACATCTTTCCCACATCATGTAAATAAATAAATGCATTAAGAGTTTTACAGTCCAGTCTCTCAGGCATATTAGTATTTCCATGTTAATGAACACATCCATCACCTCACATAGTTACATTTTTGTCTGTGTTATTAGAACGCTTAAGTCACTATTTTAGCAAATTTCAAGTATTCTATACACTATATGCATATCAAATCACGTAATCTTTAAATATAGACAATTTTATTAGTCAATTACCCCTCAATAAATCTGGAAGGAAAAAGTTTCCAGCTGCATCCCATATTTACATAACCATTTATTGTTATTCTTAATATAACTAAAAATAGAAATCAATTGTCTTATGGATATTCCAGTTGTTTGCATTTCAAGGTTCTCTAGGGACTGATGGAAAAACTGATCTAAATTAAATTTTCTTTAGTGTAAAATGTACGGCTGAGAATGTAATGAACACATCTTACATCCTATGGTTAGACTGAGAAGAGTTCTAGTCCCCAGGATGCAGGTTTCAACTTCCCACCAGAGCCGAGTGCTCTGAGACTCTTTCCCTTAAGGATCAAATGAGTGGAGGTGGGAGGAAATGGGTGGAAGGCTCAGTGCTGTGAAGGATCAAAGACTAAAATGGAGCCAGACTCTATTACAGATGGTGAAGTCACATTTAAGTGTCTGCATTTCTAAACAAGGGTCTCAGTTCCATGAGTGGACTAACAGCCTTACTGCCAAGCCCTTGACTCCTGGAGGATACAGGATCCTCTTGTTCTGGTGTAGCCTGGCCTGGCCTCTCTCCTGTTCTGCTCTTATGTCCTCCATCTGGAAACGGAATCAGGATTCCCCGTGCACACCTGTGCCCTCTGGTTCACAAAGAGCTGGGGGGAAACAACAAAGGCAGAACTGAAACTTGAACCTTCTATGCCTCTAAGAAGCTGAGAATGGGAGAGTTTCAGATAGTACTGAAGTTTGCCTGCAAGTAGAGAATTGAGAGTGTGTGCAACGCTTATTTTCTTTTATCTGGGCAAAAGCTGAAACACATTCCTTGGAAGAGAGCTATTGCTGCCTGTTTTATGAAAAAACTTTTCGTTCTGAGGGCTGTAGTGAATGGATGAATGTACATCTATTCACCACATGCCTGCATCCGTGGTGCAGGATTATACCTGCACCTTTTAAACTCTTTTAAAAATATATAAAACACAAAATTAAAGTTGCTGTCAGTCTTAGTATTGTACATTATTTGCAAAAACAACTGTTACCGTTTTATTGTTCTGAGTAACTGACAAAGCAGAAACAACTCAGTTTTTGTAGTAAAGGCATCACATGCAAACAAAATCAATGAAAAAGTCAAATGGTTTGTCTCATTTTCCAAGAGGCACAACTCCAGCTGAAATACAAATGTGGTTTAACACTGTATCTTAGGCAATCATTTTTTCCCTTCTCCTGTTTTGTATTTATTTTATTTATTTGTAATCTGATTTAAAACAATCAGATTTAGTTGGTTAATTTTACCTATGTAATAACTTGACATGATGGAGGAAAACAACCTTTAAAGGGATTGTGTCTGGTTTGATTCACTTAGAAATTTAATTTTCTTATAACTTAAGTGCAATAAAGTGTGTGTTTTCGTGTTAAAAAACAAGATAAAAAAACAACAACAAAACTACACAGGCAGCCCCAGGATTACAAAAATTCTGTTTATGCAAATATCCCAGGCTGGGTTGTGTTCCCGCCTACCAGGGTAAGCTGTTTCAGCCGCGCCGGAGTTCTCTAGCTGGCTGTCACTCAGCCTTGGGACTTGTCCAATCAGGAGCATCCCTGGGACAAGTAGGTGGGGCAACGCACCTCAATGGCATGTACATCCCTACTGGCTCCAGAGGCGCTTAGGCTGGAGTGTGGGCTTCCCTTCACGGTCCCTAGTGGGTCGGCTGCGGCGTCTGTCGCGCTGTGATCTGTAATGGTCGTGGGAGTCGTAGGAAGGATTCAGGGAGACCAGGAAACAGAAATGGTGAGTGTGCTGTGCGGATGCAGGCAGGGGAGGAGGGGCGGGTTGGAACCGGTCGAAACCGGCTATGGCGGGACCGGCCTCCCTATGGTCACCTGGGAAGTCTGAGGACCTGAGTCCATTGGGGGCGCTGCGGGGACCTCAGTCCCCTCCCGCAGGGAGCGTGGGGGTTGGTTCGGCATTTGCTCCCTCCAGTCCTGTCCTTTCACAGCGCACCGTGCCTTTGGCCCCGGCCCGGAGCCTCTCAGGTCCGCCCTGCGCCCTCAGCCCCGCGTCACCCTAGATGGTGCAGTGGTCAGGGGGAGGGTCATCAAAGGACAGTCCTGACGCGGTCTGTGGGGTTCGTGGGTAAGAGGAGCTGTGGCTTGTGGGGTCCCCAGTATGGATGAAAAAGGAGTGCTGTAATCTAACCGAAAGTAACCTCACAGGGTGATCTGATCGTGAATTCCTAACTGGGAAGGTCACGGTGGGTAGTGACGCCCAGGCACGTAACTCTTAGCAAAAGGTTTATCTTTGCCTTAAGCAAGCTCTGTCCATTGTTCTTGTCCATTTAGGTTAACACACCTTTGAAATGCCTCTTTTTCCAGAAGTCTTAAAAATAACCACCCTCCAGAGAGCACAGAATCTTGTTAATTGTCCTGTAATCCAATCCCAGCCTTACTCTCCCACGGTCAGGCAATTCCAAATGCATAAAAGAACTGCAAACTGTCATTGTAAGAGGCGTTTTTCTCAAGTCTATTGAGATTTTGCTTCCAGGCTTATTCTCTGTTTGGATCTAATAAATACACAAAATTTTTCTATAAGTTTGGACATTCATTAATTGGACACCAGTCCTTCCTGTGCCCCAGGGGGACCCGTTTTCTCCTGAATTTTTCAAATGTTTGTGCTGCTGGGTCTCAAATCCACACCTCTGTGCCCCTGGCCTAGCTCTTCCTAAGACCAATCTCTAAATTTTTAAAGAGTTATTGTTTTCTCTGTGGATATTTTACATGAGAGGAAAGCCGAGAGTAACCAACTAGAAAACTTGAAATCCCCCTTCTTCTCCCCTGGGCACAGACGTCCTACTCCCAGGAAGTCATTCTGGTGGAGATTCCTCTTCGGAAACTTTCCTGAGTGTTCTCTCCTGTCAGCACTGCCTCTCCGTGGGTTTGTCACCTTGAAAAGATTTGATGAGTTACTTAAGTCTCTATTTTTTAAATAGGGGTATAATTTGTTTAATAGAGCATGAAAACAGTATACAATAGTTCCAAACAGGCAAGAAAGAGGTGAATTTCAGAAAAATAAAATGTTCCAGTATTGCATTCCATTTGTGTAGAATGCTTTCATCCATCTTCCCCAGAGTATGTGTAGTAAATTTGTGAGGTCTGTTTTTTACTTCTGGGTATTTTCAAATCAAATTGCAGGGTTTAGACTTAAAGAGCAGAAGTGCTCAAGTGTGATTATTTACAAATCAGTTTTTTTCCCTGGAAATATAATTAACTGACATCTTTTTCTGAAAAGAATAGATATTAGTAGTTTTCTGATTGAGCTACTGAAAGACCCTTACAATTTTCTTCCTTCCTTTCCATATAAAAGCCTGATGTAAGTGATGGTGGTCCCTAGCATCTAGAGTGGGGAGAGGCCTGTGGTCAGTGACCCAGGCTAAGGTCCTGGAGCTGCAAAGGGAAGTACTTGAAGGCTCAGTGGTTCTTCCTGGAGAATCTTCCCTGCAGGTGTCCTACCTGCTCACATCCACTGTGGAGGGGCCTTTACCCTGAGAGAAGCTGCAGCCCTGGAGAGCTGGGGGTGCTGTGTAGAAGGAGGGAGGAAGTGATGATGTATGTGCATTCGGAGGTTGTGGTTGTAGTTTTTTTGGCCTTGACATTTTTAGATCTTATGGTTGAGTTTTGTATCCAGTGTAGGCACAGAGTGTGATTTTTGCACATTGAGAACTCTGGAAAGATCAGTTCTGTCTCATGAACAGAGGGTTTATGAATTGGGGGATTCATTTGGGTCAGAACCTTAAACTGAATCAGGCTGAGAATTTCCTCACTGTGAGAATGGAAGCCTGGGGGAGGGAGCACTTACATGCTTACAGGAGCGGTATGTGTGGAGCTCCCAGACAGAGTTCATTCCTGGGACTGCTCAAGTGTCCCTCCCTTTTCCCCAGGGACTGACCCACTCCAGGGGTTCTGTCTCAACCTAGTGTGTCTAGACCCCAAGCGTGGGGATGTGTTTAACTTTCTGAACATGGGTTTTTCTTAACTGTGGGTAAGCAGGCTGCTTACCTGTTTTGATTCCAATGTTTGTGATCCTTTTCACTGGATTCCTTTAACCATTGGCTATTGTAGCCCTTTCATTTTCATTTCCATTAGCAGCTGGGCTTTTAACATATAACTGAAGGAAACAATGTGAATGAGGCAAGATTGATTGTGGCAATAAATATAATTTTGGTTCCATATAGGCAAGAAGACGAGGTGGGTGTTTTTAAGTTCTCAGGTGCATTTTCCATTTTCAGGTCAGTTTTGTATGTGTTCTTCCCTAGAGAACTTTGACATGTAAAAGGCTATACTATTCTTAAGGTAAATGAACTCCTGTTTTAATAGATATGAGGGGGAAAATTGAATTTTTATTTTCATTGGTATGAGGAAACATCAAAGCTTATGTAAATCTTTGAAATTTCTAGTATAGGGCTAAATTGCAAACCCCTAATCCATTTAATATTCTATTTACTCTTAAAAATATCCAGTGTGAAATATAATGGATGGAAAAGTATTATAATGCCCCTTGGGGTTTTTTTTAGTTAGAAAAGGATTTGTAAATTTTTTATACTCTGCAGTTTTATAGCATTTACTGTTTAAAGGATCAAATCTTGGAGTAAATGGTTTCCTATGTAGAAAAGTTAAAGTTCAATTAATTTTAAAAAACAGTTAATAATGATGATTAATCATGGGAAATATCGTATATATAAACTTCTTTCCTTTTAAATAATGAATGGGAACGTTTTTAAAAATGCCTTACAAAGCTCACTTAGAAGATCACTGCCCACATGTCCTGCTCCTCTGCTCTGCTTACTCCATCCACCTTCCAGTAACCAGGTTTGAGCAGTTGTAGGTGTTTCTTTATATAAAACAAGACAGTGTGAATGCCTATTTTTCATGTGTGTGTTCTTTTTTTTTTTTTTTTTTTTTTTTTTACAAATGTAAAGATTTGTTTTATTTCTACTGGGGGAAGGAAGAGGATAAATAGAACTGTTTTCCAGTTTGCTCTCCACTGTATACACACATATCCACACGCATACATAAACATATGTACACCAAAAATACCCCAAACAAAAAAATGAAAGAAAAGGCCAAGAATCAAAAATCAAAACACCCTCAAACTGCATCAGTACTTCATATTTTGACCAAAAGAACAGATCCTGGGAGGAAGTGCAAAATGCAAAATCAAATGACAAAAAAATATGCTGAACAAACAGCATTATTAATATACAAAATATTTATATCACTGAACTAGTAACAGTTGCTGTTCTCCGTGTCTGTACAACTTTGGAACCACAAGCTGGTCTGTTAAATCTAGTCCATGCCAGCTTCCAAAAACCAGAAGAGATTTTAGTTAGCTTCATTTTTGATGCCTCATCAAAATTTTCTACAAGATCTGGAACATTCTCCTCCTCCTTGTCAGTATCTTCTGGTTTTGGTGCTTTGCTATCCAACATTTGCCGAGGGACCTGTTCAGCTAACTTCCTAAGACTTGTTAACGCTATCAGCACCAAGTTGACTTAATGTTCCAGGTAGCGTCTCTGTGATTGGTTTGGTTTCTGCATGACCAGTAATTGCAAAGGTATTAGCAGAAAGGGAAGCTTGGACTTTGGGATTGTTGAAATGAATAACTGTCCCATCAACTTTAATCATGTTTATCTCTTCAATACCAGCTATATTATTCACAGCCAGTATTTTTAGAGAACGCTGAAATTTTTTGTCATCAGCTGTAACTGTTCCATGTACCACCTTCTTTCTGTGACCTGCCCCCTATCTGGACCTGAGCCTGAAGTTTGGCTAACTTTTCTTGATTCATGCTGTTGGTAAATGTGAAGCTAGGAGGGTCCTCCAACACCAGCACGCGGCAAGAGCCTTATGTTTGTTCTTATAATGAGTAGTACAGGTTCACCTATTTGATATTTGACTCCTGAAAACTTAAGCCCCACCCTTCCCACTCTCCCTCCTGCTTCTTACCTGTCAGGCTGATGAGAAGCCTCGAGGCTCCTGCACTGGGAGCTGCTGGGAGCTGGGGAGCCCTCCTGTGAGCTGTGCTGCCCTGCGCTATATCGTGGACCCACCCAGCCTGGGGTCTGTATACAGAGGACTCTGAGTTGATAATATGCTGTCCTTTGGGAGCAGTAGTGTGGGAGTGGGGTTCTCCTTATAGTGGTTTTGGGTAGATGTCTTGGCTGGAACCTCTCTGTGTGTTTCGCATGAAGATGTGACTAGGCTGAGTTCTTCCCCACAGTAGGATGGGCCTACGGGAGAAGGAGGATGATTGTACCCCCTGAAGGAGGTGAACTCATCAGATGCTCACTCCTTAAAGAGCAGGTATTTCAGAGAAAAAGAAAGAAGAGACAGGGAAGGCAGCCAGAGTTGGTGGGCTTTGTCCACTCTTCTGATACCAAAGGGTTCCCCGGGTTCCTTCAGTGCCTCTGCTGCTGCTGCCCCTGCCTCTACTGCAGCCCAGATCCGGCTGTTGGGGACAACACCCATGGCCTCACTGGGGCACAGCGAAGGATTAGTTCAAACAGGACTTAAGCCCAGGATCCTTAAATTCTACACAGCAGCCATTTCCATGGGGGAGGCCTGTAACCCAGATGGTGCTGATTTGGGGCCCTCTGGAGGAAGAAATGATAAATATCAGGGTAGGGGGGACACCCACTCTGTCAATGTTTACCCAGTGATCTAACATACAAAATAGGAAAGGACAGGAGAGGGAACAAAAGGAAAAGTGTATTGAAAAGGGTTCACAATTTGACCCAACTGTAAATCCAAAATATACTAAAGGAATTTACATAATGAAAAACGGTAAAAGGGGACTCCTTAGCTTTTGAGCCTCTAAAACAGGTTTTGAATGAATGTTGCCACCTCCTGTAACACAGTAATTGATAAACCCTCACACAATTACTCAGTGCTAGGTCTCAAATTCGTTACACCTGGGATCTCAATAAATTGAAGCAAGGTTGTCCCCCATAGTCTTAGGGAAATTACTGAATATAATATAGATGACACAATGGTGTACCTCACCTTAAACATCAGAAATCTTTGCCTTTTTTCACACAGTACCTATTCTCTTGAAATACCCCATAGTAATTGTTGTTGTTGTTGTTTTTTTGTCTCTTCGTTAGACTTTGCTGAAATAAGTTTTTTTGAGTACAGGCAATGTTAAGAACAGAGTATTTGGGCATATTTCAAAATATCGTGTTTATTATCTCTTTCCCAATTTTGGAGACACTGGGTTGTCCTATGACCAAATTCTTTGATAAATCCAAGAAGAGAAGTTCATTTCATGTTTTTCTTTCCCCCCTGTGAATTTGGGAATGACAACTTCTGAGTTACTTAAATGCCATACCGGAAACTGGCAATCACCTGCTCTTGTTTTATTTATTTATTTATGCTTTGTTTGTTTGTTTGTTTTAGTTTCATGTGTACAAAACAACATAGTGATTAGACATTTACACCCCTCACAAAGTGATAACCCTAACAAGACTGCCCATCTGACACTGTATGTAGCTATTAAAATACCATAATAATGGTATAATCCCTATGCTGTACTTTACATCCCATGACTACACTTTTTAAATTTATAGTTGACATCCAATATTATTTTAGATTAGTTTTAGGTGCACAGAATAGTGGTTAGGCATTTATATAATTTATGAAGTGATCCCCCTGATAAGCCCAGTACCCATCTGACACCCTACATACTCTTTACATGTTTGATTATATTCCACATACTGTATGTCACATCCCCATGACTATTTTGTAATTACCAATTTGTACTTTCTAATCCCCTCATCTTTCTCACCTGCCCCTCTCCCCATCCTAACCCCCATCCCATTTAGCAACCATTAGTTTGTTCTTTATATCTGTGAGTCTATTTCTGTTTCTTTCTTTTTTTAAAAAATTTATTGGGTGACAATTGTTAATGAAATTACATAGTTTCAGGTGTACAATTCTGTATTACACTATTTCTGTTTCGTTTGTTCATTTATTCTGTTCTTTAGATTCCACGTATATATAAGTGAGGTCATACAATATTTGTCTTTCTCAGTCTGACTTTTTTCACTTTCCTGCTCTAGTTCTTGATGATTGATGGCTGATGGCTTTAGAGCCCCTGTGCCCCACATCTATACAAGGTGATAAGAAACCTTGGTGCTCCCTCCTTTGTGGTAGCAAGTGATTGAATCCACACAAGCTCACCCTAGCCCACACCCTAACCTCAATAATAATAAAAAAACAAATCTGTACACCTTTCCTTTCTCTCACAGGCTATTTCATGCATGCTTGAGAGGCCTGCTTTACTCTCCCCAGAGACCTCAATTATAGAAGCAATAACTTCTTTCATACCCTAGTGGCCGAGTGTGGTGTCATCATCTACCCTCCCATGCTCAGAGGCTGAGCTCTCATGTTCCTTTACTCCACGGGGGAGCTTGGACATGACAGAAGAAGGGAGGGCGGCCTCTAGGGTGCCTGGTCAGAAAAACTTCCTCTTGACTGGGGAGTGGAGATGTTGTGTTCCTTTGGAGGAAAGCACTGCTGACACCTGTCTGTATTTTATAATCATGAGCAAGTTCACCATCACACCATTGTGAATGTCAGTGCACTCTCTTCCAGTTGTTACCATAGACCCAAAGGGCCCACTTGCCTACATGCACTCAAGCCAAATACCATACGAGCAGGAGATTGTGGCAAAGAAAGTAAAGGTTTATTGAAGAAGTTGGTGCCAAGTCTGGAGACAGAGGTGGGCCTGTGCTCTCAAAAACCTGGCTCCCCTATCTCCTCTAATGGCTGGGTTATAGCAGGGCAAAGTCATTAATCATGGTTACTATGGGAGCTGGGGTCATGAGCTCTACTGATTGGTCAGGGATAAGGCAGGGAGCATTTGGTCATGGCTTTAGGTCCTGGTGTCAGTCATTGATTGCCTTGTTCAATCTCATTTCCAGGGGATGTGGACTGTGGTCCCGTTCAGCTTTCATAAGTCCAGAGCTGAAACATAAGTGAAGCCAAGCTGATACTTTATTTTTAAAACCTTATTCTAGTTAGATGTTTGGCTATTATATCATGGTCATGGTTGATAGACGTGAAGTTTTATTCGTAAATGAATTTGGTGTTGACCAGAACCTAATGTGCTATGGGCTTAATGATTAAAAGGCAGGGACATACAATATATGTACAGGCAGGAGGATCTGGGGAAAGAATGCAAGTGAGTAATGGTTCTATCTGAATAAACAAAACTAGCTTGGATTAAAGCAAAATGCATGTTAAAGAACTGAAGTTCATGGATAATTACAGTCTAAAGCTCTTAACCATATCCTCAATGTCAGCAGGACCCAGGGTAGACTATTATGGTTGTACTGGAAAGAGAACTTCTGGCTATTATTATCTCAGTGTATGTGTCTATGTGTGCCAAAAATTGATTGGAAGCAGCCCTGAACACATGAGTACAGGGATTTGGTGGCCTAACTTGTCATGCCTTCTTCCTTGTCTGAGTTCTAAGTTTGAAATAACTTTCTAGACAATCAAATTAGACAGAGGGAGAAAGGGAGAACTGAATCTGTGATAAATATTACACAAGGTAAAAGCAATCCTTCTGCACAAGAATGTTTCCACTCAGCCCCATGCATATGGTTACTTCTAATGTCCTGGAAGAATTTAGGATATCATGGTGAGCTGGGCTTTGTTAACAGTTGTATTTCCACAGGCCTCCTGGATTGTCATGTTTGGTGATGGGAATAGAACAAAAACCTTGTAGCTCTTCACTATGTTTTTATTTGTTAAAACTTTATGCAAATGTTAACATCTGCCTCGTGGAGTGCCATAAGTGGTGGACAGTAACGAAAGAGATGAAAGAATTTTTCTCAAGGAATTGATGACCTTAAAATGATAATACTTGATTCACTTGAACAGCATTTCTATTTTTTTCCCAACATTCTCTGAAACCTGCCATTAGAAAAAAAATAAGATGTAATGTGATCACAGTAAGAATGTGTAAATAATTTCAACGTGTTCATAATGCTGTTAAATTTATGAGGAAGTAGTTGTGTTCAGAGATTAAGTTTCTGATGATCTAGTCATAGAATCAATATTTGGAGACAGCAGAATCATACATAACCTTCCTATAAATGAAGTCTAGGTGTCTAATGCTGTCAGTCTCACACGTCATATTGTACACATATTTGGGGTGTTTTAGGACTCAGTGACCTTTGAGGATGTGGCTGTGACCTTCACCTTGGAGGAGTGGGCCTTACTGGATCCTTCACAGAAAAAACTCTACAGAGATGTGATGCGGGAAACCTTCAGGAACCTGGCCTCAGTAGGTAAGGATGACAAGTTATCTTTATTTTGTCAATCAGAGGACAAGAGTTTCTTACCCATCAACATGGAAAGATGTTTAATTTCTAAGATGTGTAATGTGGGAAGGGAGGACATTGGTAAGTAAACTTGGCATTGTCACAGCTCATCATAGAACTAGAATCTAACAATTTTTCTGTAAATTCTAATACTTTGGAATCATTTTTTGGGGGGTCTGCATTTTAGGAAAGAAATGGGAAGACCATGACATTGAAGATCAGTACAAAAACCAGGGGAGAAAACGAAGGTGAGTCATACAATAGAAAGTAGTGTCTCAGGTGAGAAACTCATTGTGCTGTGAAATTTTAAAAAGAAGCAACCAAAACAACTCCATCTTCAAATTTATTCTTAGAAAAATTCCACAAAATTACTGTCTTGTATGTGACATAGATGTTTAGTGTTTGAAAAGTAGTTCAAATGGAAAACAGCATTAATAAACCCTATATTTGCATATCACACTTTTGATAATAACAACACTGAAGTCTTCTTGCTGAACATTCAGTACATGTATTGAATTTCAAATCATTCATTCAGTCAAGGGGAAAACCTACAATTTTGCTGTAAATCTTGAAAATATAGTTCAGATATTCTCATGATTATAAAATCATTAATGAAGAATTCACTAGTAATGTGCTTCTCAATTTTTACAGAATTCCAATGTTAGAGAGAGTCTGTGAAGGTGAAAAGAGTAGTCAACGTGGAGAAAATTTCAGCCTTATTCCAAATCTCAGTCTAAAGAAGAAAACTATTTCTGAATTAAAACTATGGGAACATAGTATGTGTGGAAAAATCTTTGAGCATCATTCATCTCATAACACGCACATCAGATATCACATTGGACACAAGCCATATGAGTATCAAAATTATGGAGACAAGCTATATAATTATGACATATGTGGCGGAGCCTTCAGCTATCTCCAATGTTTTGACAAACATGAAAGAAATCAAAATGGAGAAAAAACCTATAAATGTAAGGAATGTGGGAAAACCTTTAGTTCTTCAACTTCACTTCAAATACATGAAAGATCCCACACTGGAGAAAAACCCTATGAATGTAAACAATGCAGTAAAGCTTTCAGTTGTCTCAGTTCTCTTCGACGTCATGAAAAAATTCACACTGGAGAGAAACCCTATGAATGTAAGGACTGTGGAAAAGCCTTCAGATATTATCAAAATTATCGAAGACATGAAAGTAAATTCATTGGAGAGAAGCCTTATGAATGTAAGGAATGTGGAAAAGCTTTCATATGTTATCAAAGTTTTCGAAGACATGAAAGAAATCATGGTGGAATGAAACCATACATATGTAAGGAATGTGGCAAAACATTTAATTGTCTCCGTTATCTTCGAAAACATGAAAGAAATCACACTGGAAAGAAACCCTATGAATGTAAAAAATGTAGTAAAGCATTTAGGTATCCCAGTGATCTTCAAAAACATGAAAGAAATCACACTGGAGAGAAACCCTTTGAATGTACGGAATGTGGTAAAGCCTACAGAGATTACAGTTCCTTACAAACACATGAAAAAACTCATACTGGAGAGAAACCCTTTGAGTGTAGGGAATGTGGTAAAGCTTTCAGTTCTCATCAATGTGTTCAAATCCATGAAAGGAATCACACTGGAGAGAAACCCTATGAATGTAAAATATGTAGCAAAACATTTGGTTATCCCAGTTCTCTTCGATATCATAAGAGAACACATACTGGAGAGAAATCTTATGAATGTAAGGAATGTGGTAAAGCATATAGATACCTCAGTTCCTTACGAATACACCAACGAATTCATACTGGAGAGAAACCTTATGAATGTAAGGAGTGTGGGAAAGCCTACAGATGTTATCAAAGTTTCCAAACACATGAAAGTAATCACACTGGAGAGAAACCATATGTATGTAAAAAGTGTAGTAAAGCATTTAGTTGTCTCCATTATCTTCGAAAACATGAAATAAATCACACTGGAAAGAAACCCTATAAATGTAAAAAATGTAATAAAGCATTCAGGTATCCCAGTGATCTTCAAAAACATGAAAAAAATCACACTGAAGAGAAACCCTTTGAATGTAAGGAATGTGGTAAAGCCTACAGAGATAGCTGTTCCTTACAGACACACGAAAAAACTCATACCGGAGAGAAACCCTTTGAGTGTAAGGAATGTGGAAAAGCCTTCAGATGTTATCAAAGTTTTCAAACACATGTAAGAAATCACACTGGAGAGAAACCATATGTATGTAAAAAATGTAGTAAAGCATTTACTTGTCTCCGTTATCTTCGGAAACATGAAAGAACTCATACTGGGGAGAACTTGATGAATGTAAGCAATGTAGAAAAGTCTTCATTTATCACACAACCTATTGAAAATGTGAAAATGTACACTGGAGAAAAACCTTATTAATGTGCAGAATGTGGGAAAGGCTTCAGTTATCCCACTTTCCTTCAAAAGCATAAAAGGACTCACTGCATAAAAACTCTTTGAGTGTAAACAGCATGGGAAAGACTTGAATTGGTCCACATTCTTACAAGTGAAAATTCCCCCACCAAAAAAGAAATTAAAATGTAAGTAACGTGAGAAAGCTTGATAGATATTAATCCATGTATAATGTGCTAGAAAGTTGTCAACATGAAAGAGTTCTCATTGATGTTGTAAACATAGTGTGTATTGAACCTTTTATTACAATGCATCATTGGACCTGTGGATTTCTAATGACTTTCAGAAATGAATATTCACATGAAATAATGAGAGTTGTCTTTCAATAATAGTACATAATATTAATAGGTAGTGCATTTCCTTAAAGCATTTAATACTTTCTCTCCATTTTGATGCCTGTTAGATACATGGGAAAATTGAAGTGTACTTTTTATATGCAGTTAGGTTAAACATTTTTTATAATTTTTTTTTTGTTCTGTGTTAGGGGACCTTTGAAAAATGACAGTTAGGTGTTTGGGTTTTCCTAGTGGCTTGTGGCGATTCTTTATATCCCTAGTTCATTATATATATTCTATCTTTCCCTCTGACAAAGCTCCTTTGTTGTGGTGATAAATATAGGAACCTTTTTCTAAAAAATTGCAATAAATTTTATGTATGAAAAGTTTAGGAAAAAATATAGTTTTGTGAATTATTTTCATATATGGCCTTTTGCTTTCTGTCCTTCCTTTGGGTTAATATTTTGTGAGTAGACTTTGAAATAAGAAGAGGGACCTGTGATAGGGCAACAAAATCTAGAGCTGGAGATTTTCCCTCCCATTGGGTAATGGTAGGAGCTTGATTTTCAGAATCCATCTCCTTTAGGGTCCTTGTTAGTATTTATTAATGGCCTCATTTGTACGAGATTTGGAAGGCAAAAACAAAGAAGACTTTAGTCAGATTTTGAAGCCCCATTCACACTGACAGATACGAGTTGTGATCAAACAATGCAGTGAATGTTTAAATAAAAAAAATTATCACAGTAAAAGACACATTGCCATTAATCTCCCTCAGAATTCTCCCCCTTGCTTTGAACACACTTATCCCATCATTCTTGCCACTTTCTGAAGCAGTTCTGGAAGTCCTTTTTTGTGAGTGTCTTTAGTTGTGCTGTCGTGGCTGCCTTGTTGTCCTGAATCATTTTGATTTTGAGGAAGAGCCAGAAGTTGCACAGTGCAAGATCTGATCAATAAGATGGATGAGGAAACACCACAATGCTTTTCTTTGACAGAAATTGCCGTATAATTTTTTTATTTGATAGGAGTGTTATGTGACATGGAGCATTGTCATGATGGATGATGATTTATGGCACACTTTAAAATACACCTTCTCTCAACCATAGCTCACACCTGACTGACTGCATCGAACAAGTTGAAACTAATCATACACTGTTACTAAGGTCCAGGCAATGCTTCCCATATTGAAGATCCCTGCCTTCCCGTTGGATGGCACTTGGTAGCAGCATTCACCATATTTCTTGATCACAGTGGAAAACCTCCATTTCACACTTTGCTTGTGATATGGCAATTTCTGTCAAATAGCCACGACAGCGCAATTACAGATACTCATGAAAGAGGACTTCCAGAAATGCTCCAGAAAGTGATAAGAACAATGGGATAAATGTGTTCGAAGCAAGGGGGAGTATTTTGAGGGGGCTTAATGGCAATGTGTCTTTTACTGTAATTTTTCTAAAAATTTAAACATTCTCCATATTGTTTTTCATCACACCTTCGTACATAGGAGCTTTCGTTGACACCATCTTCCAGCCCATTACTTGGATTCTTTGCCTTCCAATCAAGACTAACCTCAGAACCACCACCAACTGTCTGATACTTATTTTCTGAGAGGTATAGGTTTCCACTGATGTCTTCACAAATTTCACACCAAAGATCCATCAGAATTAGGACTTTTCTGTCAGCCCTCTGTGTCCACCAGGAAACTGATTCAGACTTTCATGCCTATGTCTGATTCCCCTCTTCTCTTGATTTTATCCATATAATGTATGAATTGTATAGGAAACTATGCTGTTAACAGTGCTAGTATACTTTCCTGATTCACTGTGACACCTGCAATGGTGCTAGTGAAAAAGGACACCTGTCAGGAAGACTGGATGTTTTTCTTTTTCTTGTTGCTGAATATAATCCCTCAATATGCTTTCAATCATGTTAGATTGTATGTGATTAAAAGTACATGTATTTTCTTGTCAAATGAATACTTCTGTAGGTATTTCATAAAAATATTAACTGTTTTCTGAGCTCTTGTATGCTAACAAATACTGTGTTTTCCATTTCCTGAGAAAATATTTTAAAATGTTCCATTATAGTTAAGGATTTTCAAATAAACTTTGTAATTTTCTTCATTAATCATTTTCCTTTATGGGTTAATTTTGTGTGCATTCAAGTTTGGGCAATTTTTCTTCAGACATATTTTTCTTTTATAGTTACAATATTTGTCATGTTTAATTGTCATTCCCTCTTAATACAAAAATCATGGTTTTCTCAGTACCCTATTGTCTGTGACCTGTAGGATCACGATTGTAGTCAGAGAGAGGAGTGTGGAATTCTAATAAGAATGACCACAAAATGCACGTGATGGTGGGGTGTAACATAAAAGGGTGCTCAGGAGTTTTATAGGATTTGGCCTCTGTTAGATGATTCTATTGCTATTCAAGGCACTAAGACGTTTTTGTATCTGGAATGCTATGAGGAGATAAACTTATGTTGTTGCTAATTATAAACCTTGTTCTCTAGAAGGTAAAAAAAAAAATGTAGTAGTGCAGCTAAACTTCATTCGAATGAGTCTTCAGTGAGTTGTATTAGTAACAAGTGGGTGATATTGGTCACTTTTATGACTTGAAATTGACACTTTCACCATTTTGTGAGACATGGTTACAAAATATGTTTTTGTCTTGGTTCCTCATGATCACTGAGTACTTTTGATGAAGGAGGTTTGTGACATCTTTTTCTTTAACAAGACTTGGCCTTAGAAAGATTGCAGGCCAGCTCCCTGTCCTCTGAAATGGCTTATGTCATTAGTACTGATGTATTTCCTACAGTGCATTATATCACTTACATAAAGTGCCTCAGTTAAAATATATAATTTCTTGGTATACTGTATAATGTTTTTAATATCACCTTTCTGGCTCAACTGTAAGTTTAGGTAAATTGTGGGAGAACTCAAGCCTAGCAAGGAAGAAAGACAGGACCACTGGTTTAATCAAGCATTTCCTGCTCAGAAACTACACTCTTGATGCTAATTCAATATCCCTCATTACCAGACACTTTAGAGTCATCAAACCCAATTTAGCAGAAATATTAAGGCACTGTTGTATTTGGATGTAGCAACATGAGACAAACTTGTTCTTGTAGTCCTGGTGCTTGTATTTTTGTGGGAAAAGAGATAGTTAACAGATGGTAAAGCTTTGGTTGATAGGATGGAAATAAGGGCTTTGAAGGAAAGTAAAATGATGTGCCATAATAGGGGGGCTGGGTGTGTGTATTTCTTTTCTATGAGGATAGAAGCCCCAGTGAGTGAGGATGTCATTACTGATCACTTGTATTTCAACCATGCAATATGTCTTTAACACTGTTTCTGGAACTGCTTGGTTATGGAAATAAATAATGAGTGACAATATAGAATGTCCTGGTTTCACTGATTAACAGTAAAGATTCACCGTAGAGATATAGACATGGTCCATTTTCATTTATGGAATTATTATAAATTTTATGTGTATAATATGTCATCATGAGTTTGATACAATTTTATGGAACTTGAGACTTCCTGTTGATTTTGGCCATGGATATTTGTGGTGTCTTTCTGTGTTTAATATCATTTGAGAGGATTTATCACTTATCTTTAAATAAATAAAATGTTACAGTATTTAGCATTTTCACATTTCTGTTGTACACACTGAGTGACACAGTGTATACTCCATTACACCATGGAGCCCTCCCTGTTGGGTAGAATCTTCATTGTTCTAGCCCATCCTGAGTTTACTTTATGCGTAGAGTTATATCTGTTCAGGTCCACTGCTAATCCCCAGTGGAAACACCACAAAGAGGTGTGGATTTGTAAGGAAATCATCCAAGGAATAACTGAGGTGAGCTGCAGGAGGAGGATATTTCAAGTAATGTCCTAATTGTGTGTAACAGGAGAGATGGGAAATTTTTTCTTTCATTTTTTCTTTTTGTGAAGGAAATTCCATATCCATTTCCATGAAAATTCTAGGGGCATTCTTGTAGAGATATAAGGAGATACCCAGAAAAATATAGATGGCAGTGAGTACAGGGCATGTAAGCGATGAAGGAGGATGGCAGCCAGAGATTCTGATTGGGGCAAGTATAGAAAAGCAGAGGTGGGGGTGACATTATTGCCTTGCATTCGGCCAAGTTCACATTGCCTCAGAAACTCAGAGACAATGTATCTCCCACATGTAGGCTCAGCTTTCTTCTGTACCTCCCACCTATAGGCTCATCAGGAGGCCACACTGGGACTAATTTCTGGCCTGAAATGAGGGAGAAGAGGGACCCCTAGCCGTGAAGATCACTGTCCATCCTGTGGCTGACCTGGTTCTGACTTTGGCTCTCAGGTTCTCTATGAATGAGTTTAGTTACCTGATGCTGCTACCTATAACCCCTTTGCATACCTGGATTGACAACCTGAATCTTAAACATGACTTCAGACTTGTTCAAAGGGACTCCTATGTGTTCCACATGTCTGTTTGTCTTATGCTTGTCTCAGATCCACCGTCTAGGTTCATATATATCCTATGATATATGATATATCCATATATCCTAGTTTTGACTGGCAGCAGATCACCATCTCATGACTTTGAATTCAGGACAGGTTTTGGTTCTAGTCCTTTGTTGCTCTGGCTTAATGTAGTCTCTTTTGATTCCTGATCTGAACCGTGTAGGAGATATGAGTCCGAGATGGGAAGTTTTTAATGTCTTTTTCTTACATGAGTGTTTGGAAGCCTGTTGTTTTAATGAACCACACAGCCCCACTGCCCATTTTTCTGTTCACAGGATTCATTTCCATATGTTCAAACTTCCAGCACATTTGATAGGAGGATGGAAAATACACATAACAGCTTCAAGTTTTATTAAAGAACAAAGGAAATTCAATCTATTTCATGTTTTTTACTGTTAATATTTTGGAGGGTGTTTATTCAAATGGGCACCACAAGAGTGTTCTCTTGAGGAGATGGCATGTTATTCATCTTTTCATGGCAGTATTTCTTGTGAAAACTCACAAGTACATTGAGTATTGTATACCGGGGGTGCCAAAAAAATGTATACACATGGACACTCTGGTCAATGTTGCTGAAGCAATCGTTTGCCATAATCAGAAATGTCTGGACACTGATGGTAACCACTTTGAGCACCTCTTGCAATTGCAGAAATCAAACGTGACTTGTATTTATCTTTTCTTATCAGTATATATTGAGTATTACAATTTTAATATGGTTTTCCTTTCTTAAAATGTGTGTACATTCTTTGGTACCCTCTGTACATACACATAATTACATATATTTTTATATGTATAATTTATATATAAATATATAACATGTAGTTTTGTATATATAATCAAAGAAATGAATAACACACTCACTTTCATTAGCCTGAGAGAATGCTAAGTTCTCCCAAACCTTGATTTTTTTGTGTTCAACACTGTCGCGTCTAGTGCAACACAGGCTGTGGGGAGGCGAAAAGAGGCGGCTTTGGGTTAAGCTTAAAGAAAGAAGCAGAGTCTCAATGCCGTTAAATCTCAGAGTGCCAAGGGTCTCGCAGCCTGGAAAGACTGGAGCCCCAAATCGGACCGACTGATGGCTTTTATTGATTACACACAAGGAAGTGGCATTGTTTTAGACATGGTCTGTGAAACATCCACTACGTCAAAAAATTACCTCAAACCGAAATTATTTGTCCCAAAACAGCCGAGGCATATAGTCCCATGATGACTAAGATGCAGTATGCACCTCCCTGGGGGGGCAAAGTCTCTCCTGGTGAAACAATTCTATGAGCTGAGCAGAAAGAGCGAGATCTTATCGCTCTAAAGACCTCTCTCACAATTAGGTGAGAGGGAGCAGCAAGAGTCAGCAGCAGCTTTTCTCAAACATGGGGAAAGGGGAGGCAAAGTCCCTTCCCAGATCTCATAAGGCAGCTCATCGGGGGTCTCTGTAGGGTCCGGCCTGGCTTGAGTTGTGTCCCCCCCCCCTGTGGGGAATCTTACTCGTCATTGGCTGCAGACCCTCTTTTTGGAGACCAAACAGAGAAAAACAAGGTGTAACAACTCAGGCCCAGAGAAGCACAGTCCCACAGACTCTTCTTCCCTTAAGGAAAGGTATGGGGGGACAGACGGCTAGGCTGTTGTGTGACTGCACAGCACTCCTTTCCACAACTGCAGGATCCTCTTTGGGATCACTCCCTTATGTCTCCTCCCTCCACCTCTTCACCAAAGAGGCTTTAGCAGCCCCCTATTATACATCCTAAACCACCCATGGGGAACTAAACTACCCAAGGCATTCTTGTACCAGAAACTATTTTACTGAGCTGGTGCTGCAGACACACAATTAGAGAAGTGCTCCTGGTAACTGACAGTCTTTTTGTAAGGGGAGACCCTCCCACAGTCGGAGCTGCTGACTCTCCACAGCCAACTTCCCATTTTACCTGGGTCATAAATGCAGGACCCTCAGGCTTGCTAACCAGAGGCTCCTCATTGAAAAAGTATGGATACTTGCAGGATAGAGCATAGTTGTCCCCTCTGGTATGTTCAACTTACAGGGGGGAGTGTATGCCCCTCACATTGATGCAATCTGTTCTGGAAGAAATCTCATTTCTAGACACTTTGGCCTCTTCGGGTGTCACTTCGGAGCACAGGAGTGACCAGGGCGTTCATATTCTTTGTAGACAGTGTGTCATTCCCACACCTAATGGAATCCACGGCACAGATGCTGTGTTCTGTCCCTAGATCAAACAGGCTATCGCTGATCAAAGACTGAACCCAAGGATCAGATTGATTACTCATCTTCCATGTAATCATGCTAGTGTTAGAAAATTCTCTGGCCATGTGCACATTTTTACAGATCTTTCGCCATTGATAATGATCTAGCTGTGTGGTCCCACCCACAGCAACAATTGTTTATCCAAGGTCACCCCCTTTGGTGTGAAAATCCAGAATAACTTCCCCCCAATACCCAAGTCCAAATAAAGGCCACTTCTTATTCTGCACATTTTAACTTCAATCTGCAGACATTCATTTCAATGCTCAGGGAGATAAATGGACTTGAATTTCTGACCTCATGCTCATACCTGAGATCTGATGGTATTAACCTTGGCCCCATGAACACTCATGATCTGTAACCATTTAGAGGCCTCTAAACCTGAAGATTAGGCAAAATTCAAGGGACTTCCCTTTTCTGCCATGCTAACTTAGTGACTGACCAAAGCACCTGTTGTCAAAAAAGAAAAAAATGCCCCTTGTAATATAATTGATGGACATATGTTTTGGACCACTGTGAGGGCTCTATAGCTGATGGAAAACAAAACACTTCGGTCTGCTGGATACCTACTGTGCTCTGACTATGTCAGATACTTATATAGATAAATTACTCATCCTTCATAATGAGCCTGCTGAAAGCAATATGCAGGGACTCACCAAGACTATGTCGAAATTATTGATATTATCAACTCAGTTTTGAAAATAAAAAACTCTTGACTCTTCAAAAACAGTCTGTGGACCTTGTACCTCTCTTACTTCCCTTACTGGCTTAAATTTTGCTACCTTATACAGAGGTCTTCCTGCTTTTTGAGGCATTAGTTAGATACAATCCCCAGTTATTCTGGCCAGTTTCTTTGTTCTGATCATCAGGCTTATGAGCCACTTAAAAATACAGGTCTTTCTATACTAGACATTTCTGTCAAAATGGTCACTGTATAGTCTTTGGCTTATTATAATGATGCACCCCAGCAACCAGTCTTATATCTGACTCCTGGGTCTTCCTCCTAACACCACATGTAGTCTGTGTACCCTGAATATCAATATTTCCCTTTGCATACCCTTCTTCAAAACCCATCTTACCCATGAAACATAAATGTGGTTTTCTGTACTAATTGTCCTCATATGCTCATTGTTGTGAAACTGAATTAAGGAAACCTCATTTAAAATTGAGTTAGGAGGCAAGGGGGGCAGTTTCCTAGCACTACTGCTCTACATCAATTACCCCAACAGGAAGCAGAGTTAGTTACAGACTCCAACAGGAAGGGACACACCTTGCGTTCCAGCAGAAATATGATTTCTTCTTGCCCAGTGACAAAACTACCCAATGGGAACTGTTACAACTCAGCCATCCAGGAGCCATGACCACCCTGAACTCTCCTTTCCTTCCATGGATCCAGTCAAAGCACCCTTCCCAACTTCCTTCTTTTTCTCTCTATAAAGTGACATTCCTCTTCTTTGTTTGATGGACTTGCCTGTAGATTTTGCTATTGAGTGCTCATCCTGAACTGCAATTCTCTGCCATTCCCAATTAAACCCACTTTACTGGTGAAGTAACTGGCTTTATAATTTTTTAAGGTCAACATTGTTGTGGGAGTCCTGGTAATGACATGGAGGTCATTCAACAAAAATATTAATACCAATCAAGAAATGCCCAAAACACTCACATACATGGAATTTATGTTATATTGTATAATTATATGTTGCTTGTGCTTTTCACATAACTTCTCAATTAATATTCAGATTCAAAGTCACTTAAATGAAACGCGTCATTCAGTCATCATGAATAAGACATTGACCTCCTTTTTGATATTTGACCCTTAATTAGCTCTAGATATCTGCTCACCTGGCCTGGCCCAGAATGGGTAAAACAAGTTAGGAAAGTTCACACATGTCCCTTTTTGTGTCCATGGGTAGGAGGGTCAAACCTTGAAAACCCTCAGCCTCCACACCTATGCACATTAAAGGGCCAACCCATTCACCTTTGCACAATCCATATGAACCAGCTTATCCTTGCCCTTCTCTCCTTTGAAAGTACATTTGAGTAATAAACAATTTCATTCAATTCATGACTGTGGCAGCATTAGTCTTGATATCCAATCCCATTTTATTCAGGGTGTTAATACTGCTCCCAAAGGGACAATGATGTAACAGGAGTTGAACTATGGAAAATGTCTTCAGGGTAGGTTTTGTGTTGGGCTCAACCTATTAATAGCCAATGTTGTGGCAGGACCAGCCCTTGTGGTTCTTGTTGATTGCAAGGTGCCCTTCAAAAATAACCATCAGGAAACATAGAAAAGATGGGATTTATTACTTACAATACCTGGAAATTACACAACACGCCTGGGGCCAGAGAGAGAGAGAGAGAAGGAGGGAGAGAGAGAGAGAGAGAGAGAGATCGAATGCTCATGGGTCTGGGGTTCTGCTTTTATTGGGGTTGAGGGTGGAGGTCTAGTGTTTCATGAGCTCTCTCTTTATTGATGAATTTAAAACACAAGAACAGGATTTTAAAGCATAGGAAGAAAAAAAAAGTTGTCCAAATGCTCAGTTATTGAAATCAAACAAGATTTCTAAAACCAGGAGCCTCAATGAGGGGAGGTAGCCTGGCTCTGAGCTAGTCCAGTGGCTGGCAGTGTGTTTATTGAGATAGCTGTGTTTGAAGTGGATGCCTTGGCAATCAAACCTTAAGTCAGATACTTGTATTACAACAAAGAAAAAAAATACCCAAATGTCAGGCCTTACACTACTGGGTGACAAAAAAATATTCAGGGTAGGGAATTTTTATATCATGAGAAAAAGAAATCCAAATGCAGAGATCCCAGTATGATAATGTTTCTAGATTCACTGATCACAAAAGAAAAACTTTGAAACCACACACATGGACTCTAGAAGTAGAGTAAAGTGAACATAGTATTGTCTCACATGGGAAAAATAGAGAACAGAAGTGAATGTAAAGAGCTCTGAGTGGTCATTCTCATCTTCACAACAGAAAAAACAAAAAGCTGAACAACCTGAAAAACAACGCCTCTTCTTAGATCCTTGAGACATTTGAGATCACATGGCAAAGCAATACTCCCCAAATGAGAGACAAGTGACTATAGAGAATAACTGTTTTCCTTGTAGGAGAAAAACCTGGAGCCAGCATCTTCTAAATCCATAAACTGTTAATGATTAATTTTCTGGAGACACAGATTAGACCAGCTGGATAGTTAAAAGCTTTAGGGGGTACAGTCTTAGGGAACACTACAAAATTCATGAATTTTTTTCTACAGGAGTTCAAGTAGGTTCTCACCATGAAACTGGAAAAGAAAATGCCTCCTGCTTTAGGCAGGAAACTAGCAAAAACATGTTGATACCCACATAAAGCATTTTGTTCTCTATAAGAGAACATCCATCAAAGAAAACAATTTTGCAAAAACCTGATCTGATTGTGCAAAGAGCTGTCAGACAACTCCCAGACCCTTTAGGTTTCCCCTCTGACAAAAAAAAGGAGGAATCAATGTTGAGAACCTCTTCTGAAGTTCATAGTTCAGGGATTCCATCCCAGAAAACATGACAGGTTTAATCATAACGTAAGAACATTTTCCCACCCAAATACCTGACCACCATATCACGAGGGCTCCAGTATAAAACCAGTTGATTAAAACAGAGAGCTGTTAGATCTAGTCTCTACTTAGGAGTTTCTAGGAACCCAAACACATAAGAGGAGAAATATACAAGGGCACTTGTATGCAGTACAAGGAGTAGAAAAAGAGAGGTTTATAGCAATAAACTTCTATGTTAAGAAAAGATAGGGAATTAACAACCTAAAGTCACCCCTCAAAGAACTAGAAAGAGAACAAACTAAACCCAAAGGACAAAATGAACCCTTTGAAAACTAAAAAACATGGTCAAAGGAAATTCAGAAATATATAAATAAGTGAGAATGTAGCCATGCCCCTTGTAATTTTAATGCCCCTAGTATTTGGGGTACCTAGAATTAAATAATTTAATTAAAAATTATTATTATTGGGGTATATTGGGGAACAGTGTGTTTTTCCAGGATGTCAAGTAGTTCCTTTCAATTTAGTTGGGGGTGGGCGGGGACGCGGCTCAGCTCCAAGTCTGTTTTCAATCTAGTTGTGGAGGGCGCTGCTCACTGGTCCATGTGGGAATCAAACCCCACAACGTTGTTAAGAGCTCACTCTAATCGAGCTATCCGGCCGCCGTTATTTAATTCTTAATTAGGCTTTTGTTCACAAGTTAAACACTCTTCTTGCTCAACTCCTTCTGTTCTCACAGTATAATTTTGTGTTGCTGATGTGCTGTTTGTCAAGCAGAAGGAGATAACTTATGAGTTTGTTTTGCAGAAGGAGGGAACATCTCCAAGGGAGCTGTGACCAGCTGCTGGAGACCCCCTTTTTCCAGTGCGCGTGATCTGGGCCAAGTTCTGTACTTGCTCCATTTGGAAACTGAATCAGGAATTCCCTGTGCACACCTGTGCTGATGTGGTAAGAAAGAGCTGGGCAAAAATACTGTGTTTCCCTGAAAATAAGACCTAGCTGGACAATCTGCTCTAATGCGTCTTTTGCAGCAAAAATTAATGTAAAACCCGGTCTTATTTTACTATAATATGGACCGGGTCTTTATAATGTAATATAATATAATAGTATAGTATAGTATAACATATAATACCCAGTCTTATTTTACTATAAGACTGGGTATAATATATAATATAATATACCAGGTCTTATATTAAATTTTGCTCCAAAAGACACATTAGAGCTGATCATCCGGCTAGGTCTTATTTTCGGGGAAACATGGTAATAGAGGCAGCCCCTGGCCAGGAAATAGTTCTGTTTAAACGCAAATAAATGTGCCAGGCTGAGTCAGGTTCCTACCTTCCAGCCCTGGCTGGTTGCGAAGAGCCAAGACTCCTCTCACCCACTGTCACTCAGACACAAGGAGGCGGGCCTTGTGCATGGTCCAATCAGGGACGCTTCTCCGGGAGGTGGGTGGGGCACCGCAAAGCTCCCGCGTGCACTTCTCGCTCATACCTGGTTAAGTTGGGGAGTCGGGTGCCGTTAACGGTCCGGTGGCTCTGCGGCAGCCTTGTCGCACCATTTGTTACACTGATCTTGGGGCTCGCAGGAAAGACTGAGGGAGACTCAGGAAACCTAGAAATGGTGAGTGTGCGGGGTGGTGCGGAGGCGGGGATAAGGGGCTGGTTCCAAACGGCTGGAACCCGCGGTGGCGGACCGGCCTCTCCGCGGTCACTTCCGGAGTCTGTGGACCCGAGTCCACTGGTGGTTCCGCGGGGACCTCAGTCCCCTCCGGCTCGCAGCGTGGGGGCTGAGCCGGCTGCCGGGACCCGGCGTCCTGACCCGTCGCTGCGCGCACAGCCCTGCGTCTCCCCAGATTGTGCAGTGACTACTCGGAGGGTCATCGGGGGACAATCGTGATTCAGTAAGTGAGGGTTCGTGGGTAGGAGGAGTTGTGGTCTGTAGGGCCGTCAGCCCTCCTTTCTCATGAGACCCGTTTTCTCCTGACTTTTCCAAATTTGGGGGAACAGGCTCTCAAATCCTTGACCCTGTGTGGGGACAGAGCCAGGAGTGCAGTTTCCAGGCTCTCGGCCTCGCCTGGAAAGGTGCTGGCTCAGGTAGTAAATGGCCATCAACTGTGATTGGATGTCCGTCAGCTGTGGCTCGTTGGCTGTCCGCTGTAACCAGTGAGCCATTGGCCACTAATATAACTGCTGTGGCTACGCTAGCAACAAATGGGGGCTGGCAAGAAGACGGTGGTTGGCAAGCGTGATTGAGGATGGAGGCTAGCAAGGTGGGTTGGTTGGCAGAGAGAGAAGCGGAGGGCAGGTTGTGGATCCTGTGGCTCCTGCTTCCTGTGTCTCCAGCCCAGCCGCCAGCGTGACTATAGTGGTATGACTCCCCTATTTATGGCTCCGTGGGTGTTCCTTTTTGGCCTCACCATGTCCTGCGTTCTTATGTGGGGAGCGGGACCAGAGACTCCGCATGATACCCTATCCCCCCAGCTTAGCTCTTCTCCAGACTGGCAATAAGTTTCTAAATTTCCAGATCTCTCCCGAATTCTTCAAGCCAACTGGCCTTCAGTGATTCACAGCGTCATTATCAACTATTTGTCCTCCTGAGTGCATTTCAAACAGACCTGATATTTTAACTGTCATTTTGCCCAGAGCCATGCGTGGCTCATTTTTAAAGATTATATTTGTGTGTATTTTACATGAGAGAAATCAGAAAATACCCATCTGGAACTACTTTGCATAAAAATCCCCGTTCCTCTCCCACAGGACCTGCCCTGGGTACAGACGTCCTATTGGGAAGTCCTTTGGTTGGAGGCTCCTCTTGGGAAACTTTCCTGGGTGATCTCTCCTGTCAGCACTGCCACTCCTTGTGTTTGTTACCTTGAAAAGATTTACTCACTTATTTAAGTCTCCGTTTTTTAGTAAGGGTAAAATGTATTTGGTTGATAGAGCTTCAAAGACAGTGTTTCCAAACAGGCAAGAAAAAGATGAATTTCGGGGAAAAAAAATTCCAGTATTACCCACTCATTTGCTAACAATCATGGTTTCACTATTTTCTTCCCCTCAACGTGTATAGTGAGTTTCTGAGGTCTGTTCTTTACTTTTGGGTGTTTTCAAATAAAATTCCAGGGCTTAGACTTGCAGACCAGAAGTGTTCAAGTATGATTAATTATTTAAAACCAGCCTTTTGCCATGGAAATAAATTTGACTGAAATCTTTTTTTCTGAAAGAAATAGATATTTGAAGTTTTCTTGTTGAGCTAGCAAAGTGCCTTACAACTTTTTCCCCTCTTTTTCCACTTGAAGGCTGGATTTAAGTGATTTTGCTGGAATGTTCAAACACGGATTTTGTGCTATTTAAAATACCAGTTGTGGTCTAGCGCAACTACACTGGGACACACAGGCCTGTGGTCAGTGACCCAGGCTAAGGCCCCTTGAGCTGCAAAGGGAAGTACTTGAAGGCGCAGTGGTTCTTCCTGGGGAACCTCCCCTGCACGTGTCCTACCTGCTCACACCCAGTGTGGAGGGGCCTTTACCTGAGAGAAGCTGCAGCCCTGGAGGGTTGGGGGTGCAGGTACATGTGTCTTTTGGGGGAGGGGGATGATGTCCTTTCTGAGGTGGCTTCTTAGGCTTAGACGTTTTTAGACCTTATTTTTGAGTTTTGCATCCACAGTGTAGGTGCACTCAATAGTACAGTTTATGAACTTTGAGGAAGTCTGTGAAGATCGCGTGTTCTGTCTTGTGGACAAAAGGTTTATGAATTGGGGAATTCATGTGGGTCAGAACTTAAACTGAATCAGGCTGAGAGTTTCCTCACTGTGAGAATGGAAGCCTGTAGGAGGGAGTACTTCCATGCTTACAGGAGGGGATGTGTGTGGAGCTCCCAGAATCCATTACTGGAGCTGCTTGGGTGTCCCTCCCTCCTTCCCCAGGGACCGACCCATTCCAGGGGTTCTGTCTCAACCGAGGGTGTCTAGACCCCAAGTCTGTGGATGTGTTTAATTTTCTGACTGAGTTTTTCTTCTTAACTGTGGGTCAGCAGGCTGCTTATCTGTTTTGATTATAATATTAGTATTTCTTTTCATTGGATTTCTTTCTCCATTGACTATTTCAGCTCCTTGATTTTAGTGTCCATTAGCACCTGGGTTTTTAATATGTAAGTTGATTGAGAGATAAGATATAAGGCAAGAAAATTGTGAAAATAAATACTATTTTTTTCATTAGGCAAGAAAACCTGAAGATGTGAGATGGGTGTATTTAAGTTCTTGGGTGCTTTTTCCGTTTTTAGTTCATGATTGTTTGTACCTCTCCCTAGACTACTTTGACATTTAAGAGGCTATATTATTCCTAATTTATTTTAATGGATGTGAGGAAAAAGCAATTAAACTTCTACTTTTATTGATATGAGGAAAACATCTCAAAGCTTACGTAAATCTTTGTAATTCCTAGTCCTTTTCAGGGGTTCCTTGCAAACCCCTAGTGCACTAATAAGCAACTAATTTCTAAAAATATCTCCAGTGTGATATACTATATAGTGGAGGGATAAACTATTATACATCTTGTCATTTTAGTTAGAAAGTAAATATTTTATTGTCTGGTTTTATATTCGTTAATGTCTAAAGGGTGAAATCTTGGAGCGGTTTCCTATGTAGAAAATTTAAAATTAATTTTAAAGAGCAAAGGTGAATTAAAAATGTTAAGCATAGGAAAATGTGGTGTATATAAATTTCTTTTATTTTAAATAAATTGTGAATGGAAGGTTAAAAATATTCCTAACGAGACTCTGCCCATATATTCTGCTCCACTCCTGTGCTCTTACTCTATCCACCCTCCAATAACCAGGTTTGATCACTTGTTCCTCATCCTGTTAGTGTTTCTTTATATAAACACAAGCCATTGCAAATGCCTGTTTTTCTTACCCATGTTTGTTCTTGTAATGAATGTTCAGGCTTTACATATTTGATGTTTGACTCCTGACACTAAGCCCCGCCCTTCCCCCCCCACCCCTGCTTCTTACCTGTCAGGTTGATGAGAAGCCTGGAGGCTCCTGCACTGGGAGCTGCTGCTCCCTGGGGAGCCCTCCTGTGGGCTGTGCTTCCCCGCGCTGTTTCGCTGTATCGTGGACGCACCCAACCTGGGGGTTGTATACAGAGGACTCTGAGTTGACAGTTTAGGTACTTCCTCATCCTTTGGGAGCAGGAGTATGGGAATGGGACATGCCTTACAGTGGTCCTGGGTAGATGTCTTGGATTGAAATCTACTTAACTGTGTGTTCAGAGTGAACTAACACAGAGTGAACTGTGTGTTCAGTGTGACTAAATCTGGGGTCCTGCCAACATTAGAGGGCATCTTAGGGGAATACGAGGATGATTGTACCTTGTGAATGAGGTGAGCCCATCAGATGCTCACTCCTTAAAGAGCAATTTTCTCAGAGTGGGCTGAGTACCCCCCACCCCTATACCAGAGGGCTCACTGGGACCCTTAAGTAACTGCTACTGCTGCTCCTGTCTCTATTGCAACAAATATCCTGACCCTCTAGGTGATGGGGGACAGCACCCATAACTTCACAACAAAGGGATTAATTTACACCACTTTAAGCCCAGTGTACTTAAACTCAATTATTAAGCGACCGGTGTTCATGGAGGAGGCTTGTTACCCTGATGGCAGTGATGTGAGGCTATCTAGAGGAATAAATTTTATGAATACCAAGGTGGACAGGAACTTCTCCCAGCAAAAGTATTCCAGTGACCTTAGATGTAAAATGGGAAGGACAGCAGGAGGGAGTGAAGAGACAAAAGGTACTAAAACAAAAGTCCACAATTTGACCCAATTGCAAATCCAAAATATACTAAAAGAATTTACATAACAAAAAAGAAGAAAGGTCTCTGCTTGGCCTTTGATCCTCTACAACATAGGTTTGAATTAATATAATGTCGCTCATGTACTAATTCACAAAACTTCATGTAATTAATCAAATTAGGTATCAACTTACAGGTATACCTGGAGATCTCATTAAATTTAAGCAATTTACTTCCTCATATTAGGGGAATTTCTGAATCTAACACAGAGGACAAACAGGTATGTTTCCCCTTCACCAGCAGAACTCTCACCTTGCCTAAATTCCTCGTTGTCATGTCACCCATTGTCCTAAAGTGTCTATTGGTGAGCTGGAAAGCTCTGAACTCATTTATAAATTTAAATTAAGTCTTCACTACTTCCAAATTGGCTTGACAAAATGACTAGTTTTGATCCCTTCTTAATCATCCTGTTAGTATTTCTTTATGTAAAAAGAAGCCATTGCAGATGAGTATTTTTCGTACCCATGTTTATTGGTGATGTGTGGTCAGGTTCTACAGACCTTACCCCACCCCCAGTATAATTATTAATATGGCCCAGTGTAAATTAAGCAGGACCTTGAATTATTGAGAACTCCTAAAAGAAACCTATTTAGGAAGAAGTGATTATTCCCAATATCACTTTTAGCAGCCTTATTTGGTCTGTCCTTGAACTTAGAAAGAATGAATGTTACCTTACAGTGGATTGCAGCAAATATAGCCTTATTCCCAGTCCCCAACATTATGGAAATTACTGCCTCCATCCTCTCAGCAACTGATATACATTCTGCTCTCATAGATTTAGGTAAGTCTGGTCTGCTCAGTGCCTATGTCAGCAACCTCTCAGCTGCAGTTGGCTTTCACCTCTGAAGGGACATGACACGCCTTTACCTGGTTCCCCTCAGGGAACCTCAGTAGCCTTGCCATCCCAGAGTGTCTGCAGGCAAGTTCTGAACTACATTCACTTTCTTCCAGGAGCACAGGTATGACATGACACTAATGATGTCCTTCTTGGAGGACATTTGTTTCACATTCATTCAGAACATACAAATAGTGAAAAAAGGAGCTCACAAAAAAGTGGATGGGTCATTGATCCCCACCTAATGTGTGGTTGTAATACCTTGGTTCAGTTCCTGAAAGTTCTTTCAGAGGGCTGCTCCTTCCTGACTCTCAACAGCCCCTCTCAGCAACGGCAGCACCTGCTAGATTATTTTGGTGTTGGGAGGCAACATAGTTCTTTTTTGCAAATTTTACTTGAGCTCATTGATGCTGTTACTGGCAAGTTGGCCCACCTTGAGGGCACCTTTACCAGAGAAAGCTCTAGACTTTTTAAATTGCCGTAAAACAGGCACTCCTGTTAGTGACTTTGGAGTCTCCTTCCCATTGAGGCTTCAGTGATCTTCTCTCATGCCTCCTGGAGTTACCCATGATGGCCCTGAGTTGTCCATAGGCTTCTGATACAAAAACCTGCACTAGGCCCCACACTATATGCCATTTGCGCTGCAATTATCATCGTGTACTGGGACCTCCTGAACACAGAGGCTCTCATTAACACTGAGCATGTGACCCTCTGCTGAGATGACCGTTATGCCTTTGGCCTGGGAAAAGGCACCCCACCAGGTTAGGACTCCTGCACATACATCCATGTGACATGATGGAGCCAAATCTTGGCCCTCTGGCTTATGCCACCTGTAGGAGGGTGGCACCTTCTCTATTTAGCCCACTGAAAAATGCTGTGGTGTTGGAGGAGGTCATCACTCCTCAGACAGAGTTCCCTGGGATTCACTGAATGCACAGCGTGGGCAGCGCAGGCTTTCAGGAGGACAGCGCACATTCGTACATGATGGAGCGCCGTGGAGAGTTGCTGCTCTTCATCCCTGAATTGGGACGTTTCTGATGAAGGACCAAGCCCAAGGACCACACAGCTCACCTAACATCAGGTAGTCATTATGCTGCTGGCCCACGGTTGTCCCCGCCTGCATATGTTTACAGGCTCTTGGTCTAAGAGTTGCCGCTTTGTGGTAAAAGAACTCTGGGAATCTCTTGACTCAGATCCCCAGAATATAAATGTAGGTGACACTTGTCTGTCCATTACTAATTCTACATCCCAGGACTCACCAGGACACGCCTCATCCACTTGGAGTTCCAGACACTGACAGTGACATGGCGCTCCTCAGAATATAGATGACACGCTCTCCAACCCGGCGTTCCATGGAAGTTTTTCCTCCTTCCTGCTCTCAGGCTCCTAGAGCACCAGGCTGGCGTATTGACGTAAGGTCAGACCGGGTGAATGACACGTGGCCTGTTTCACCCGTCAGTCAGTCATCGGGTGAATTGTAATGAGATTGTATTCTGTAGATTTCAGTTGTTTTTAGAGCAATGTTAGGTTTACTGAAAAATTATTGGGAGAGTACAGAGTTCCCACCTGACCCCTGTGTATCCACACAATTTGCACTATTTTTCACATCTTGCATGACTGTGGTACATTTGTTACAATTACTGAGCCAATATTGCTGCATTAAAGTGCACAGTTCACATTGGCGTTGATGTTTGTGTTATAGGATCTGTGGTTTTGGGCAGATATTTAATGACATGTATCCCTTCTGTGTTTTGAAGTTTCATTTAAAAAAAAAAAGATTATAAAAAGCCCCCCCCCCAAAAAAAAACACAAAAAAAACCTTATTCCCCACCTGTTGTTTCATCCCTTCTTCCAACCTCAAATCCTTTACGGAGATCTTTTCATTGGCTCGTAGTTTTTTTTTCCCACAATGTCCTATTCTTAGAATCAGGTTACAGTGGACGTCCTGTTAGATTAGCATCTTTCACTTAGCAAAGTACTTTTAAGGTTCCTCAGCGTGTTTTTATGCTTTGATACCTCATTTCTTGCTCTGATTGAATAGTATTTCATCGTATATATTTACCACTAATTGATTGTCCACTCGGCTCTTGAACGACATTTGGCTGAACTCTAAATCTTGCCAAATATGAATAAAGTCCCTACAAACATTCACGTGTAGGCTTTCTTGACAGAAAATTCCTGTCTCTAATGCTCAATTCCATTCCCACCAGCAGTGAATGAGGATTACCTGTAGCTTCACATCTCCACCAGTATCTGCTGTTCTAAGTGTTGTGAATTTTCAGCCTCTGATTAAGTTGTTAGGTTTCAGAGACCCTGACTTATAGATAAAGCCTGGAAGAAATAGATATATTTTTGCAAGAAATACAGATAATGTCTATGTAGATATAGAAGTATAGATAAATAGATAATGTCTGCAAGAAAACAACAAAATATCTGTTGGCCTGCACCTGCAGACAGAGCCATGCTTGCAATAACAGAAAAGACAAAACACGGCTGCTGGCCTGCAGGCAGTCAACATTTTCTGTTCAAACAATGCCATCCTGTCAGCACCACCCCTTTATAACCCTCCTAACCCAGTCCCTCAGGGCTGCAGTGTCCTTTTGACTCAGACCGTCCAGCTTCCTCTTACAATAAAACTTTCTTTACTTGCCTGACTCTGTGTGTTCCTTTACCGGCCAACCTATCATAAGTATGTAGTGATATCTCTTATTTGTAATACCGCAGTGATGTGTTGAGCATGTTTTCATATTGCTTATTTACCCTCTATTTTTTGTTGGTGAGTTGTCTGTTCAGGTCTTTTGCCCATTTTTATTTAAATATTTGTCTTATTGCTGAGCTTTAAGAATTTTTTGGGTGTTTGGAATAGTAGTCACGTATTAGTAAGTGTTTTACAAAAGGTTTTAATCTCATAGGCTGTAACTGTTTATTCCCTTTTAATTCCCATAACCCTTTTACAGAGCATGAGTTTTCACGTTAATGAAGTAAAACATTTTTCCTTTATGGATTCTTTTTGGTATCTTATCTAAAAACTCATCATTAAATACAAAGTCACCTATATTTTCTTATATGTTATTTTCTAGGAGTTTTTCACTTTTACATTTAGATCCATGATCTATTTTGAGTTAGTTTTTGTAAAAAGATCAAGATCTGTGTTTATCTTCCTTTTGTGCATATGTGTGTATATGGATATCCATTATATTCAGCACTATTTATTTACAAGCCTTTATTTTTCTTTACTCCTTTGTCAACCATCAGTTCACTATATTTGTGTGGTTCTATGGGAAAACAATTGACTTGTGTGTCCTTCAATTTTGCTATATTCCTATTAATTTCAGGCGTTATCTCTGTTGTGGGTTCTTCAGATGTTTTTCATAAATAGTCATGTCATATGGAACAAAGATAGTTTTATGTCTTGCTTCTGTGTACCATTTATTTTCTATCCTTATTACATGGCTAGGGCTTCCACTACAACGTTGAATGTTATCGGTGAGAGGAAATCTCCTTGCCCTGCTCCAGCTTTTTTCTCATTTCCATTTGCATGAAATATCTTACTCCAACCCTTCACTTTCAGCCTGTGTGTGTCTTTTGATCTGAGTTGCGTCTCTTGTATACAGCATATACAAGGGTCTTGCTATCTTATCCACTCAGCTACCCTGTGTCTTTTGATTGGAGCATTTAATCCATTTACATTTAAAGTGATTATTGATAGGTACATAGTTGTTGCCAGTTTTTAAATTTGTAGTTAGATTGTTTTCATCTTTCCTCTGTTTACAGGAGCCCTTTTAAAATTTCCTGCAATGCTGGCTGGATGCTAATAAATTCCTTTAACTTATTCTTTTCTGGGAAGCTCTGTATCTCTCTTTCAATTTTAAATGATAGCCTTGCTGGATAAAGCAATCTGGGTTGTAGGCCTTTGTTTTGCATCACTTTAAGTATCTCCTGCCACTCCCTCCTGGCCTGCAATGTTTCTGTAGAAAAGTCATTTGATAGTATTATAGGAGGTCCCTTGTATGTAACCCGCTGTCTTTCTCTTGCTGCTTTTAGGATTCTCTCTTTGTCTTTAACTTTTGCCGTTTTAATTATAATATGTGTTGGTGTGGACCTGTTTGGGTTTATTCTGGTTTGAACTCTCTGCACTTCCTGGGCTTGTATGTCGGTTTCCTTCACCAGGTTAGAGAAGTTTTCAGACATTATTACTTCAAATATGTTTTCAATCCCTTGCTTCCTCTTTTCACCTTCTGATCTTCCTATGATGCGCATGTTGTTGCGCTTGATGTTATCCCAGAGGTCTCTTAAACCATTTTCTCTGTGTGATCTCTGCTAACTTGTCTTCTAAGTCGCTGATTCTGTCCTCTGCTTCATCTAACCTGCTGGTAATTCCTTCAAGTGTGTTCTTTATTTCAGTTATTGTATTCTTTAGTTCTAACTGGTTGTTCATTATGATTTCTCTATTTTTTATGTCGTCACTAAGCTCCTTAAACATTCTTATGATCAGTGTTCTGAACTCTGTCTCTGATAGGTTAGTTACCTCTATTTCATTTGGTTCCAATTCTGGAGATTTCTTCTGTTTTATTTGGGACATGTTTCTTTGTTTCCCCATTCTGGCTGACACTCTGTGTTTGCTTCGATGTATTAGGTAGATCCCCTAGGGTTCTTAGTTTTTGCTGGGTTATCTTATGTAGTATGTGTCCTTTATATTTGACTTGCAAGACTTTCTTCTCTTCTGCATGTGCTCCAAAGGTGACTCTTGTGTTGTGTATATTGTCCTGTTAGAGTTGATCTTTAATTGCTTTTAGCTTGTGAGTAGGTGGGATTGACTCCTAGGCTGACTAGTTGTGAGACTTAGTTCTGCCCACAGCAGGATATTCTGCTGTGTGAGGTTTGACCGCTTAAATGAGACTTGGCCTCTATGGGCTCTTGTGCCTGTAGAGAATTCCCTCTGGGTGTGTCACTTGTAGGTCAAACCTGGTAGTACTCTGGTTTGGTCTGGAGTTGGCCTCTGGGTGTGTTGAATCTTGTGCCTCTTAAGCTGGGCCCTTTTAGGGCAATTTCAGAACAAAGCAAATCACCAAGCACAACAACAACAACAAAGAAGAAACCAAATACATTCACATGTAAAAACAACCGATAACCCACACTCAACACAGGCAAAAATATCAAAGATATAAAAACAAAACAAAACAAAAAAAGCAGCACTAGTCTTGGCTTAAGCCCACCAAGTAATCTCCAGGTTGTCCTCTGCTGTACCAAAGAGTCCTCTGCATATTGTGCAGGCAGAGCCGGTCACCTGGTGCCCAGAGTGACCTTGGGACTGCAGATTTAGATGAGTGGGTCTAAGAGGTCTTTATGGTAGTTTCTACAAAGTTAGTGCAGTTTCTGCTCTTGCCTACGCATATGCGCACTGAGAGTGACACAATCAGCCCTGTGCCCAGGTCTCCTGAGTCTTAGGGCACTTCTTCCGTGTGTGTGTGTGTGTGTGTGTGTGTGTGTGTGTGTGTGTATGTGTGGCGGGCGGGAGATATATGAGCTGCTCAGAGCTGCGTCTGTCGCCTACTGCTGATCCCTGAGTGTCTCAGCAGTTGTAATTGCCCTGCCCTAGGCAGACCAGAAAGGGTGGGGGCTGGAGATGGAGAAGTCTTCTCTCTCCCAGACCAGCAGTGTCATACTCTTCCCGCAGGCCAGAAAAGGTGGGGCTAGGGGTAGAGGAGTCTTCACTCTCCCAACCAAGTAGTATCACACTCTTAGAAGCCTCTTCCCTGGGTTAGAGCTGCATGGTGGGGCTTCCCAGATCCTGAGCACTACGGCTCCTCTGTAATCTGATATTACTGCTCATGGAAGGACAGGGGTAGGATTGGGAGAGTGGGGGTAGGGGCCCAGGTATGGAGTTTACGTTCTTTATCCGACCCAGGGCCCAGCTGGAGGTCTCAGCTGAGGTTACTGCCTCAAATGCTGGATATGCTGTTCTCTCGACGGGAGAGATCAGCTGTGGGTTGCAGGGAAAGAGCCCATCTCCTGGCTTTTGTGGTCTATGGTCCGTCCTGGGACCCCGTGTGTCTCTGTCTCCACTCCTCTCCCTTCCCTCTTCCCCTGCTCTCCCAATTTGCCCACCTTCAAGTAATCCTCATACTAGTCTCTTAGTTGTTCTGTGTGATGAGCAGAGAGTCCTTTGATGGGTTATAGATGTTCAATTTGTGGTAAGCTCCGGAGGAGAACTCAAGAAATCCACCTCGCTGCCACCATTCCTATGACGTCACTCTTCTTTTCCAGTTTTGAAGAGAGTCATTTGCCTATGACCTCAGTGTTCTTATGGGTCTAAGAAGAGTTGTTTATTTCAGGTTTTCTTGCTCTTTTTTTTCCCCAATGAGGTTGGGAATGATGTCTTCCAAGTTTCTTAAATACCAGACCAGAAACTGAATTCTCTGCTCCAATTGTTGATGATTGATAGATAACAGCTTTTTAGTTTCATCCCTCCTCATTCCTCTATGATTCACATCTATACAAAGTAATGAGAGTGCCTTGGTGCCCCTTCCTTTGGTGGTGGTGAAAGATTCAGTTCTCGTAAGATCCTGCTCTCGTGTGTGAGCCCTCACCCTAACCCACCCCTAATCTCAATTTTACAAAAAGTCCCCACATCTTTCCTTTGTTTGTTGAGCCATTTCATGACTGCTGGAGAGGCCTGCCTTGCTTTCCTCAATTATGTGAGTAATAGACCCTTCATACACTATTGGCCATGTGTGGTGTCATCAGCTAAGGGATTGATATGCTGGGTGGTCACGATATCATGCTCCATTACTCCACAGGGGAGCTTGGGAATTAGAGAAGTTGGGAATGCAGACTCAGGTGGCTGGTGGGGAAACAATTTCTCACAAATATGAATATGGAGATTTTATGTTCTTTGGGAGGAAAGCACTGCTGAGTCCTTCATATGTCATACTCATAGGCAAATTCACCATTGTGATTTTCAGTGAACGCAATTGCAATCAGAAACTCTCAACTGGTCCTCAAGGTCACCATGTCACAGGGCACAGTGTTTTTGTGCCATAAAGAGCTCTTCTGGCAAATTTGTCACAATGTGTGCCCAAAATTGGCTCTAAGCAGCCCTGAGGCACATGAGCATAGGGATTTTGTAGTCTTAAGTTTTCACTCCTTCCTATTGTCTGAACTGTGTGTTTTAGTTAACTTCCTAGCCAATCAAAGTGGAGAAAGGAAAAGCAGTCCATGATAAATATTATACAAGTTAAAAACTATACTTTCCTACAATAATTCTGCCTACTGCATCTGACTACTTCCAAAGGCCTGGAGTACTTCAGGGACAGTATAGCCCAGCTGGACCTTATTAAAAGGTGGATTTCCACAGCCTTCCTGGACTCTTACGTGTGGTGATCGGAATGGAGGAAGAAGCATTTAGTTTTTCGCTCTGTTTTTACTGATTAATACATGTAGATTTGACCCTCTGCCTCATCGAGGGCTGAAAATGGTGGGTGATAAGGAGATGAGAGTTTTTCTTACAAAATATTGATGGTATTAAAATAATTGTTTCATTTGTATAACATTTCAGTCATTTCCAACATGCTATGGACCCTGCCATTGGAAAATTTAATGTGATCACAGTAAAAGTGTAAACAATTTCCATGTGTTCACGATGCTGTTAATGTATGAGGAATTAAGTGTGGACAAGGGAGTAAATTTCACATGATCAGTTACAGGATAAATGTTTGGACACATCAGAATTATACATGACCTTCATAAAAGTAAAGTATTGATATCCTTTATTGTCAGTCTTACACATCCTACTGTACACATATGTTGGATGTTTTAGGACTCAGTGGCTTTTGAGGATGTGGCTGTGACCTTCACCCTGGAGGAGTGGGCCTTACTGGATTTTTCACAGAAGAAACTCTACAGAAATGTGATGCAAGAAACCTTTAGGAACCTGGTCTCAGTAGGTAAGGATGACAAGTTACCTACACTTTGTCAATTAGAGTACAAGTGTTTCTTGCTCATCAACGTTTTTCTAAGATTTAGTTAGTGGGAAGGTGGAACATTGGTAAGTAAACTAGGTATGGCAATGGCTGAAATTCTACCTAGAATCTAATTCATTTCTCTATAATCTTTTTTTTTTTTTTTTAGGGATAAAATGGGATGATCATGACATTGACGATCAGTACAAAAACAAAGAGAGAAAACTAAAGTAAGTCACACTCATAATAAAAAGTAGTGGCTCATGTAAGAATCCTTTTGTTATTAACTTTTAAGAGAAGGAAACAAAACCATAAACTTTGTTTCAATTTTAGTTATTTTTAGAAAATTTTTACCAAAAATGCTTTCTTATGTGTGACATTAGATGATTAATGTCAAAATAGTATTTTCAAAATCATTCATTTCAAAGTAGTATCAATAAATTTTACATATGAATATTACTGTTTTGGATGAAGTCCTCTTGCAGAGCATTCCTTATATTCAACTTTAAACAATTCAGACAAAGCAGAAAATGTACAGTTTTGATATAAATTATAAAAAGGTAGTTTAAATACTCTACAACTAATATGAAATTGTTAATAAAGAAATCATTAATACTGTACTTCTCATTTTTTTACAGAAGTCATAGGGTAGAGAGACTCTATGAAAGTAAAGAGGGTAGTCCGTATGGAGAACACTTCAGCCTTATTTCCAATATGAATCTGAACAGAGAAACCACTGGAATAAAAGTACACGAATCTAGTGCATGTGGAAGCATCTTCATGCATCATTCATTTCTTAATAGACACATCCCTGGGCACAAACCATATGAGTATCACAAATACAAAGAGAAGCCATATAAATGTAAGGAATGTGATAAAGCTTTCAGTTATTTCCAATTTTTTGATGAAAGGAATCACAATGGAGAGAAAAACTGTAAATGTAAGGAATGTGGAAGAACCTACACAGATTGCAGTTCCTTAGAAACACATGAAAGAACTCACACAGGAGAGAAATGGTATGAATGTAAGCATTGTGGTAAAGCCTATCGTCGCCCTGGTTCTCATCAAAAACATGAAAGAACTCACACTAGGGAGAAGCATTATGCATGTAACGAATGTGGAAAAGTCTTTGGTGATCGCTCAAACTTTCGCGTACACATGGTCAATCACACTGGAGAAGGACCTTATAAATGTAAGGAATGTAAGAAAGCATTCATTTCTCCCAGTTCTATTCAAATACATGAAAGAACTCACACTGGAGAGAAACCCTATGAATGCAAGGAATGTGGGAGAGCCTTTTCTCGTCACTATTCCTTAAAAATACACATGAGACTACACACTGGAGAGAAACCCTATGAATGTCAACAATGTGGTAAAGCCTATAGATGTTATGATTCCCTTCGAAGTCATAAAATAACTCATACCGGAGAGAAACCCTATGAATGCCAGGAATGTGGGAAAGCCCTCTCCTATAAGCAAACCTTAAAAGTACACATGAGACTGCACACTGGAGAGAAACCCTATGAATGTAAACAATGTGGTAAAGCCTATAGATATAAGTATACTTTTCAGACACATGAAAGAACTCACACAGGAGAGACACGGTATGAATGTAAGCAATGTGGTAAAGCGTTCAGTTGCCCCAGTTCTCGTCGAAAACATGAAAGAACTCACACTGGGGAGAAACTTTATGAATGTAAAGACTGTGGGAAAGCCTTTAGTTATCCATCATGTCTTCGAGTACACGTGATCAGTCACACTGGAGATGGTCCGTATAAATGTAAGGAATGTGAGAAAGCGTTTATTTCTCCCAGTTCATTTCAGATACATGAAAGGACTCATACGGGAGAGAAACCCTATGAATGTAAAGAATGTGGGAAAGCCCTCTCCTATAAGCAAACCTTAAAAGTACACATGAGACGACACACTGGCGAGAAACCCTATGAATGTCAATAATGTGGTAAAGTCTTCAGATGTTATGGTTCCCTCGACAATCATAAAAGAACTCATACTGGAGAAAAACCCTATAAATGCCAGGAATGTGGGAAAGCCTTCTTCCATAAACAGAGGTTAAAAAGACATGAGACTGCACACTGGAGAGAAACTATGAATGTAAACAATATGGTAAAGCCTTCAGGTTTTACTTTTCCCTCCGAAAACATGAAAGAAGTCATGAGAGAAACTCTGTGAATATAAGCAGGTTGGTAAAGCCTATAGAGCTTACAGTTGCTTAGAAACAAGAATTCATACATGAGGGAAGCCCTATGAATGTAAGATTTGGAGAAGCTTCAGATACTAGTGTTTGAAGACATGAAAGAAATTGCAGGAGAGTAACCCTATGAATGTAAGCAATGTCGTAGAGCTTTCATTTCTTATCTAGGTTTTTAAATACACAAAACTCAACACTGGAGGAAATTCTGTGAATGCAAACATTGTGGTAAAGCCTTTATTTGTCACACAACGACTTGAAGATGCAAGGGTGCACACTGGAGAGACATCATATAAATGTAAAGAATGTGAAAAGACTTTAAATATCCCAGTTCCTGCCAAAGGCATGAAAGGACTCACTGGGTAAAACATGAATGTAAACTTTGTGGGAAAGACATCAGTTGGCCCACAGCCTTATGTGTGAACTTCCACCAAAGAGAAATATAAAAAACATGAGAAAACTTGATAGAAATTAACCCATTTGTAATGTTCCAGACAACTTTCAGCATGAAGTAGTTGTTAGTAAAGTTGTAAATGTATTGTTTTTATCAAGTTTTTATTTTAAAGTACATAATTGGAATGTGGAGTTCTACTAATTACTTTCAGAAATGAATATTGAGGTGAGAAAATTCTGAGTCTTCTACAACAGTAGTACCTAAGATTGATAGATTAGTGCTTTTTCCTTAAAACAGTTAATTTTTTATTTTATTTTGTAGCTTGTTTAAAGGGCATTTCTAAAATGCAGTTGTTTTTATAATGTTTTATTTGTTTTATGTTAAGGAGCCATTGAAATTTGACAGAGTGGTATTTTCCTACTGGCCTTGTGACAGTTCTTGGATATCCATAGTTCATTATATATGTACTACCTTTCTTACTGACAAAGCTCCTTTTTTAGATGACAGGTATAAGTGCCTCTTTCCATTTTCCATATGTATAAACAATTGTAGTACTTTGTATGGCAAATTAATGAAAGAACATATTTTCATGTGAATTAACTATTTTTATATTTTGGCCTTTGTTTTTTCTTTGCTGACTGTTATTTCCTGAACAGACATTGATTTAAAAAGAGTGAGCTGCGACAGGGTAACAAAATCTGGAGCTGAAGATAGTCCCCTGTGGGTAATGTTAGGAACTAGATTTTCCAGAATCCATGCCTTTTGTGGTCCATGTTAGAATTCATTAATAGCCTCACTTGCATGAGATTTGGAAGGCAAAAACGAAGAAGGCATTAGTCAGATTTAGGAGCCACAATGGGGGGCGGGGAAGCAGATACACAGGAGCTTTGAAAACATCAGCTTCTAGCCCATTGTCCTGATTCTTTGCACTTGCAGTCAAGACTGTCCTCAAAACCACCAGCAACTGCTTAATACCCAGTTTTGAGAAGTGTAAATTTCCTCTGATGTCTTCAGAACTGCCACATAAAAGACCCATCAGTGTGGATTTTCTGTCAGCCCTCTTGTGTCCACCAGGAAGCTAACTCAGACCTTTGTGCTTGGGAGTATTGTCTGATTCCCCTCTTCTCTAGATTATATCAGTATAAGGTCTAATTTTTACAGGAAACACCTTATGCTGTCAACAGTACTGGTGAATATGTTTTCTTGCTTCACCAACTCCTCTACAGTGCTACCATCAGAAAGAATGGCATGGGAGTTTGTTTCTCTGCTGCATTTGTACACTGGCTGCCTTGACCTGGGCCTTCCATGTGAGAAAAATCACCCTCATGTGAGGAAAACTGTGGGTGTTTCCTGTTACTTGTAGCTGCATGCATTTCTTCAATGTTTTCATTTATGTTTGATGATGTGTGATTAAAAGTATGTGCATTTTTTTGGTTAAAGGAATGCCTCTGTTATTTCATAGAAATATTTTATTAGCTTTTAAGTCAAATGCTAACAAGTATTACACACATGCACCACTTAATGATGGGTATATATTCTGAGAAGTACATTGTAGGTGATTTCATTCTTGTGCAAACAGTGTGGTTACACAAACCTAGATGATATGGCCTACTACACACCTATGTATAGCTTACTACCCCCAAACCTACATGGTGTAGCCTATTGCTCCTAAGCTACAAACATGTTACTGTACTGAATACTGTAGGCAATAATAACTGGTAAATATCTGTGTATCTAAACATAACTAAGCATAGAAAAGGTGCAGTAAAAACATGGTATAAAAGATTAATGATACACCTTATTGGGCACTTAACCATGAGTGGAGCTTGCGGGACTGGAAGGTGCTCTGGGTGAGTCAGTGAGTGAATGGTGAATGAGTGAAGCCTGAGAACATACTGTACACAACTGTAGGCTACAAACACTGGACACTTAGGCTTCACTAAATTTGTTTAAAAATATTTTTTTCAGTAAATTATTTTTGAAAATTCAAAAATAAAAATTGACCTTTTCTACTTTGTAAACTTTAATTTTCTTAACTTTTTACTCTTGTGATAACACTTAGCTTAAAACACAAACACATTGTACAGTTCTACAGCAATATTTTCTTTATATCTTTATAAGCTTTTTTCTGTTTTGTTAAAAAGTAAGCACACATTGTCCCAGGCCTCCACAGGGTCAGGATCACCAATACCACTGTCTCCACCTCCACATCCTGTTTTCCTGGAAGGTCTCCAGTGGCACTAACACGCATGGAGCTGTCATCTCCTGTGATAACACTGCTTTCCTCTGGAACACCTGAAGGACCTGCCTGAGGCTCTTGAGAAGGAGTCATTCAGAAATATGCCCAGGGTGTATTGTTTTGTTTTTATCAGATTTGTTTGTAAGCAGATAATGCAGCATCAGCATTTCTATTAATGAAAATCATTGTTTGGGTCCATGTTTTCAGACTTTAAGGAGCATGTTGAGGTCTGCGAAAGCTTCTGCTAAACTCTTCACTGATTTTTCCTGGGAGTTCTTTGTCTTCTGCAGTTTTCCTTTCTCTTGCCTCTGTTCCTGTTCTAATTACAACAACCCCTCAGGAACCCCCTTTCGGAGCCCCTCAGTGTCACCCCCATCTACAGTCACGTTAAAGTTATTTGTCATCTCAGCCACAGCCTTGTGGATTTTTACAGCCTCATCCTTGGCAAATCCTTTTTAGTCATGCACGAACCTCTTGAGTGTCTTCTTCCAGATGCCGTCCATACACTCCTTGGTGACATCACCCCAAGCCCAAGCAATGCTCTTGATGCAGTCACAGGTGCGGTAATCCTCCCAGAATCGCATCAGTGTCTTCTCAGTGTCTTCCTCAGTTACAGCAATGGCCTGGGCAGAGGTCCTCAGGTAGGAGTCCATCCAAGCTGCTATAACTTCTCAATCCATTGTTTGGATCATAGAGATGGTGTTTGGTGGGAGAAACACCACTTTGCTAATAGGAAGAAGATCTCCATTAAAAGGAATATGTCCAGGAGCATAATCAACAATAAGTAAACTCTTGAAAGGTATGTTATCCTCCAAACAACTTCTCCATTTTGCTGCCGTAGTTATTCAGGAGGGCATCTTGGGAGGGGAGTTGGGTCATTCATGACTTCTTATTCCTGGGGTTCACGGGCACTGTGTGCCGACTGATATGCTTGAAGGCCCTGGGCTTCTCACTGCCAGCTTCCAAAGGGTTTCAATTGGTAGCCTGCAGTATTGTCCTAGGTTAGACCGATATCCTGTCCTTAAAAGCTTTGAAACCTGGCATTGACATGGCCTCCTTAGGAATGGAAATCCTTTCAGGCATCCATTTCCAGAATAGGGAGGTTTCATCCATGCGGATTATTTGCTCTGGCAAGTAATTTTACTCTAAAGCTTTTCTAGAGTTTCCAAATAATTCTTCAGCTTCCTTCACATCAGCACTCAGAGACTCAGCATTCACCTTCACATTATATAATGGATAACAATTCTTGAACCATTTAAACCACCCAGAACTAACAGTAAATTCAACATTGTAGTCTAGTCCAACCTACATTTCTTTCAACATTGCAAACAAACGTTGTGCCCTGGCCACGATTGTCATGGTTCTGAGGGCGATCAGGCTTCTGTGTCCGATCTTCAGTCCAGGTCATTAGAAGTCCCTCCAGGTCTGAGACAGGCCCTTCTCAAATTGTTGTTACTTGTTGCCTTCAATGAAGCAGATCCTTTCGCAGCTTCTGTCACTTAGTTTTGTTCTTCACGATTGTAGCGCTGGTGGAATGGGACATCCTGACTGGATTCAACAACCACCAGTGATTTTCCACATTCATAGTGACCGGCTATCTACAGGCTTAGCTGGGTGGCCCAGTGAGAGGCTTCTGATTTGTTAATAAAAGAACAGTGAATAGAGCAAGAGCACACTCCATCTGAAAGAATTGGCTGAACCCATTGGGAAGACAGTGCGGGCATAAACTTGAAGCAATAGTTGATGGAACTCTTCACAAAAAACAGCAAAACTTGGCCAGTTCCTAGATAGCTTCAGCATGGGGTTTGGACACCAGAAACACCAAGACTTGATTACAAGCTTAGAACTTTCAGCCCCAGCTCCCAGCCTCTGGAGAGAGGAGAAGGGCTGGAGAGTTACTTCATCACTAATGGCCAATGCTTTCATAAATTGCGCCCATGTAAGGAAACCACCAAGCCCTTAAAGACAGGATTCATAGAGTTTCTGTGTTGAACACAACCAGATGCTGGGAGAGTGAGGTGTTCTTGGAGGGTGTGTAAGCTCAGCAGCCCCCTCCTCCACCTCTCCTCCCCTCAGCCGTACCTCCACCCCACATTGCCCTTAAGCATCTCTGCCTTTTGTTTGATCCTGAGTTGTATCCTTTATAGTAAAGCAGTAATACTACTGTAGTCCGGCCTTATCGACGCGGGATATGTTCCCAAACCCCAAGTGGATGCATGAAACCGTGGATAGTACCAATCCCTATACGATTTTTTCTTAAGTCAAAAAATTTCACCTTTTTACTTACATGCTTTACAGCTTATTTTTGGCATATCTGAATTGCAAGCATCACCACTCTTGTGCTTTGGGGCCATTATTAAGTAAAATAAGTTACTTGAGCAGAAGCACTGCTATATACCTCAATAGTCAGTTTGATAGATGACTACTAAGTGACTAATGGGAGGGTAGCATATACCAGGTCTGACAAGTTGGCGAACTCATCCTAGAAAAAATGCTACATACCTCATTGCTGAATATCACTGTGGTCACCTTTGAAGAACTCCCCTTGGGAAGCTATGCACTGATGCCAGTGCCTAGTCCACTCTTCAAAGCAATTTTGGAAGTCTTTTTCTGGAATCAGAGCTGTCATCGTATTACCCTTGATGGGCTGAATGTCATCAAAATGTTTTCCTTTCAATATTTCCTTTATCTTTGGGTAAATCTGGGGGCTAGATCAGGTGAGTAGGGAGGGTGTTCCAATACAGCTATTTGTTTACTGGCTAAAAACCCTCACAGACAGTTCTGTGTGAGCTGGTGCATTGTGATGCAAGAGTCATGAATTGGTGAAAAGTTCATGTCGTCTAACTTTTTCACGCAGCCTTTTCAGCACTTCTAAATAGTAAACTTGGTTCACTGTTTGTCCAGTTGGTACAAATTCATAATGAATAATCCCTCTGATATCAAAAAAGGTTAGCAACATTGTTGCAAGATTTTTGTGAACTTAATTGTCCGACCTCATACAGCATGGATATGCTGGACAAAGGGATGGTTCACATCCCAAGCTGGATGGAGGACAAACAAGATTTTATTATACTTCTCAGAGCAATGCACAATTTAAAATTTATGAGTTGCTTATTCCTGGAATTTTCCATTTAATACTTTGGATGGATTGACCACAGGTAATTGAAACCATGGAAAGCAAAACCGTGGATAAAGGGCACTACTGTTCAGCACTTTGCTGAGTTCCCAGAATTGTTTCAATAAGTTACCAAATCTTAAGGAGTCAAGAGAATCTATGAATGTATAGAGTTTAGTAGAAATATTGGTAGCACAAGCACCCCATTTGTGGCTGGCCTCTGAAGTAGGGACAGTGTGTGGCACTGAGTTCTTATTCTGTAGAATCTGATGTGAACTCTGGATAGTTAATGTTAGAATTGAAATGAATTAATAGGACACCTATTTGGTGACAAATAAGGGGGGAAGTGGTGTTGGAACAGACACCATATATTTGCTGTCAGGAGGGGGAAAAATACCATCTTCACAGTGGTCCCACCTTTTAGAGCAGAAAAATCTAGAAGAGACTTAAGTTGGTTGTTTCCCTCTCATTGGATTAGCCTCTGGAAAAATTGCACAGAGTTACGCTGTTGTGAAATAAATTGTTTTGAGGATATGCCTTGTTAAAAACAAATATTCTGGGCACATTTCTAAATGGCAACTTTCTGGTCTCTTTAATTTTGGAGACATCAGTTTATCCTGTGCTCTAAATTCTCTGAATGAAGAGTTGTTGATTTTAAGTTCCTTGGCTTTTTTCTTTTGAGGATTGGAAACTGGCTTCTAAGCATCTCACACAACAGACCAAAGACCAGAGTCTCTTACTCCTTTTTTGATATTTGCTGACAGCTTCATCCCTCCTTCATCCCCCTGTGCCCCACGTCTGTACATGCTGATAAGAAAGCCTGGGTGCCCCTTCCTTTGGTTCTGGCAAGTGATTCAATCCACAGAAGGCCCTGCCCCTGTACTGAACTCTCACCCTAGCCCACCCCCTAATCTCAATAAGAAACCCAGGCCAGGCTCCTTTCCTTGCTCTCCCAAGGCATTTCCCACCAACTTGAGGGGTCTACACTGCCCTCCCCAGAAACTTCAGTTATGGAAGTAACATACACCCTTTTCATTTTGGGGTGTGTGTGTGTGCGTGTGTGTATGTGCATTTGTGTGTGTGTGTGTGTGGTCATCCGTGTAGAATCTGAACCACATCTCACTGGGGGTCGACCTGCCTGGGCAGGTGACCATAACAGTTACAGAATAGGTAATATGCTGCATATTTTATACTTTTTGAGTTATTGTTCTATTGATACACCCTCTGGATCTTTTTCATATTACTACATGCCACCCTCATAGGAGCCTCTACATGCAAATACTCAGTTCTATTACAATGATCTACCTGTTTGTCCTTTTGCGAGTGCCAGATTGTCTCCATTACTATTGCTTTGAAGTAAACTTTGATATCAGAAAGCGTGAGTCTTATTCTTTTTCAAAACTGTTTTGTCTATTCTGGGTCCCTTGCAATTTCACATGAATTTTAGGATCAGCTTGTCAATTTCTGCAACAACAAAAAAAGCTTTGGAGTTTTAATAGTGATTGCATTGAATTTGTAGATCGCTTTTGTTGGTATTGTCATTTTAATAATTTTGTTTAATCCGTATCCTTCTGTTACTTGTTCTTTAAACTAAGTTTATTGGAGTGACATTGATTAATAAAATTATATAGGTTTCAAGTGTACAACTCTATAATACATCATCTATATATTGTATTGTGTTTACCACCAAGTCAAGTCTCCTTCCATCACCACATATTTGACCTCCTTTTCCCTCTTCATCCTCCCCTCTCCCCCACTTACTCTCTAGTAACCTCTAAACTATTGTCTGTGTCTATAAGTTTTTGTTTGTTTGTCTTGTTTATTTGTTTCAGTTGTGAATGAAATCATATGGTTCTCGACTTTTTGTGTCTGACATTTCACTTAGCATGATAATCTAAAGATCCATTTGTTGTCCCAAATGGCAGTATTTCTTTTCTTATGACTGAGTAAAATCCCATTGTGTATATGTACCACATCTTCTGTATTCAACCATCTATCAAAGGACACTTTGGTTATTTTTATGTCTTGGCCACTGTGAATAATGCTGCAATGAACATAGGGGTACATATATCTTGATAGATAAATGTTTTCAGATTTGGGGGGTAGATAATCCAGAAGAGGGATTGCAGGGTTGTAGGTAATTCTTAATTTTTTGAGGAACCTCCATACCATTTTCCATGGTGGCTGTACCAATTATTATTCCCACCAGCAGTGTATGAGCATTCCTTTTCCTTCACAATCTCTGCAACACTTGATATGAATTGCATTGTTGATAATAGCCATTCTAATAGGTGTGAGGTGGTATCTCATTGTGGTTTTGATTTGCATTTCCTTAATAACTAGTGAACTTGAGCATCTTTTTATATATCTGTTGACTGTTTGTATATCTTCTTGGGAGAAGTGTCTGTTCAGGTCCTCTGCCCATCTTTCAATTGGACTGTTTGGGTTTTTTTTCCCTTGTTGTTGCTGAGTTGTATGAGTTCTTTATACATTAACTCCTTATTGGAGATGTTTGCAAATATCTTCTCCCATTCAGTTGGTTGCCTCCTTGTTTTGTTGGTTTCTCTGCTATGCAGAAGATTTTTAGTTTGATATAGTCCCATTCATTTATTTTTGCTTTTACATCCTCTGTCTTTGAGGTCAGATTCATAAAACCCTCTCTAAGACCCTCTCTAAACCCTCTCTAAGATATGTTCATATGTTTATTACCTATGTTTTCTACTATGCAATTTGTTGTTTCAGGCCTTATAGTTAAGTCTTTGATCCATTTTGAGTTAATTTTATTGTGTGGTGAGAGAGAGCAGTGTAGTTTTATTCTTTTGCATGTGGCTTTTCAAATTTTCCCAGCATCACTTATTGGAGAAGTTTTCTTTTCTCCATTGTAGGTTTTTGGCTCCTTTTTTGAAAATTATTTGCCCATATATATATGGGTTTATTTCTGGGTTCCAATTCTAGCCCATTTGTTTTGTGTGTCTGCTTTTCTGGAAATACCATGCTGTTTTGATTATTGTTCTTTTTTAGTATAATTTGAAGTCAGGGAGTGTGATACCTCCAGCCTTGTTCTACTTTCTCAGGATTGCTTTGGCTATTTGAGGTATTTTGTCATTGCATATGAATTTGATAATTTTTTTTGTTCTATTTCTTTTAAAATGCCATTGGGATTTTGATGGGAATTGCATTAAATCTGTATATCGCTTTGGGTAATATGGCCATTTTAACTATGTTGATCCTTCCAATCCATGAACATGGAATATCTTTCCGTTTCTTTGTGTCTGCTTTGATTTCTTTTAATAATATCTTGTAGTTTTCAGTGTGTAGGCCCTTCACATCCTTTGTTAAGTTTATTACTATGCATTTTATTCTTTTTGTTGCAATTGCAAAAGGAATTTTTAAAAATTTCTTTTTCTGAAATTTCATTGTTAGTATATAGGAATACAATGGGTTTTATTTTTTGTAAATTGATATTGTATCCTGTAACTATACTGTATTTGTTTATTGTTTCTAATATTGTTTTGGTAGAGTCTTTAGGGTTTTCTATATATTGCATCATGTCATCTGCAAAGAGTGACAATTTAACTTCTTCATTCCCAATTTAGATGCCTTTTATTTCTTTCTGTTGCTTGATTGCTCTGGGGAGGACTTCCAATACTGTGTTGAATAAATGTGGTGAGATGGGGTATCCTTGTCTTATTCTTGATCTTAGAGAAAAAGCTTTTAGTTTTTCACCATTAAGTATATTAGCTGAGGGTTTATCCTATATGCCCTTTATTATATTGAGATACTTTCCTTTCATACCTATTTTATTAAGTGTTTTAATGATAAATGGATGTAGTAGCTGATCAAATGCTTTTTTTGCATATATTGATATAATCATATTAATTTTATTCTTTATTTTGTTTACATGGTGTATCACATTGATTGATTTCTGTATGTTGAATCATCCTTGCGTGCCTGGAATCAAGCCCGTTGGTCATGATGTGTAATGTTTTTAATGTATTATATGTGATTTACTAGTATTTTGTTTAGGATTTTTGCATTTGTATTCATCAAGGTATTAGTATGTAGTTTTCTATTTTTGTGTTTTTTGTTTTGTTTTGTTTTGTTTTTTACCAGATTTTGGTATCAGAGTAATGTTGGTCTTATAAAATGAGTTAGGAAGTATTGTCTCTTTTTCAATTTTTTGGGAAGAATTTGAGGAGGACAGGTGTTAGATCCTCTTTGAATGTTTGGTAGAATTCAAAGGACTAGTGAAGCCATCTGGTCCTGGACTTTTGCTTTTCGAGAGGTTTTTGATGATGGTTTCAATTTCCATACTGTTGATCTGTCTATTTAGATTTTACTAGTTCTTTGTGATTCAGTCTAAGAAGGTTGTAAATTTCTAAGAAATTGTCCATTTCTTCTAGGCTATTGAGTTTGCTGGCATATAGTCTTTCGTAGTATTGTATGATACTTTGTACTTCTGTGAAATCTGTCATAACTTCTCTTTCATTACTGATTTTGTTTATTAGTGTCTTTTCTCTTTTTTCCTTAGTGAATATAACCAGGGCATTTTCAATTTTATTATTTTTCTCAAAGAACTATCTCTTTGTTGCATTAATTTTTAGATGTCTTTTTTGTTCTCTATTTCATTTAATTATGCTTTAATTTTTAGTTTTTCCTTTCTTTACTGACTTTGGGTTTTCTTTGTTCTTTTCCTAGTTCTTTAAGATGTAATATTAGGTTATTTATTTGGGATTTTTTTTTCTTGAGATAAGCCTATAATGATATAAACTTCTCTCTTATTACCACTTTGGCTGCATCCTAAAATTTCTGATATGTTGTATTTTCATTCTCGTTTGTTTCTATGTATCTTTTGATCTTTTATTTCTTCTTTGACCCAGTCATGCTTTAGTAGCATGTTGTTTAATCTCCACATGTTTGTGGAATTTCCCGTTTTCTTTTTGCAGTTGGTCAATTTCAAAGTATTGTGGTTGGAGAATACACTTGGTATGATTTCAGTCTTCTTAAATTTGTTGAGGCTAGTTTTGTGTTCCAACACATGGTCTATCCTTGAGACTGTTCCATGTGCACTAGAGGAGAATGTATAATCTTGTGTTCTGGGGTGAAAGATTCTGAAAAGTCGATTATGTCCATTTGGTCTACTGTGTCATTAAGGCTGATATTTTCTTATTGATTTTCTGTTTGGATGATCAATCCATACCTGTTGATGTAGTTAGGTCCCCTATTATAATTGTGTTTTTGTCAGTTTCTCCTTTTAGTTCTGTTAGTAGTTGCTTTACATATTTTGTATTCCTTAATTTGGAGTATATATATTGAAAAGGGTTGTTTTCTTGATGTATTGTGCCCTTTATCATTGTGAAATGTCCATCTTTGTCTCTTGTTACCTTTTTTATCTTGAAATGTATTTCATCAAATATAAGTATGGCTAAACCCACTTTTCCCTGTATGCCATTTGCTTGGTGTATCATTTTCCACCCTTTCACTTTGAGTCTATATATGTCCTTGCAGCTGAAATGTGTTTCTTGAAGGCAGCAAATGGTTGGGTTTTGTTTTTTGATCAAATCTGCTGCTATGTGTCTTTTTATTGGTGAGTTCAGTCTATTCACATTTAGGGTGATTGATTATTGATATATGAGGATTTCCTATAGCCATTTTATCTTTTGTTTTCTGGTATTTCAGTGTCTTTATTTTTTCTTTGCCTTTGTGTTCCTTTCTGTTATTTTAGTTTGGTAGTATTCTATGATTTTTTTCCTTTTTTTAATGTTATGTGCCACATTTCTGGTTTGTCTTGTGTGGTTACCATTAAGTTTATGTAAAAGAATGTTTCTTGTATTATAGCAGTCCTTTTTCTTCTGTATGCATTTTATCTCCATTCTTTTTTGCAAATTCAGACCTTTACTCCCTCCCCCTTTAGTATTTTGTTTTCACAAATTATGCTGGGAGTTCATTTCTGAGTTGCAATAGCAATATTATTCTCTTTTAAAAGTGTTTTTACCTCCTTTAGTCTTCATGTTATATTTAAGTGTATAGTGTAAGTGTATAGTGCTCTATTCTGAATAAAGGTTGCAATGTCTTGTTTCTGTTATCTATCTGTTATCTTGCTCATTGTTTTGTACCCCTTTGGTCTTTTTGTTTCAGGTAGAACAACCCCCTTCAGTATTTCCTGTAATGCATACCTGTGGTGGAAATTTCCCGCAGCTTCTGTATGTCCGAAAAGGTCTTTATTACTCCTTTGTATCTAAAGAATAACTTTGCTGGATGTATTTTTCTTGACTGGTAATTTCTCTCTACTAATAGTTTGAATATTTCATTCCACTCCCTTTTACCTTATAGAGTTTCTGCTGAAAAATCTGATGATAATCTAATAGGCTTTCCTTTATAGGTTGCCATCATCTTTTCTCTGGCTGCCTTAAGAATTCTTTCTTTGTCATTAATTTTTGACAGTTTCCATATAATGTGCCTTGGAGAAGGCCTTTTTGAATTGAGATGTTTGCTTCTTGGATTTGAGGATCCATTTCTTTCCATAGGTTTGGGAAGTTTTCATTGAATATTTGTTTGAAAACTTTCTCCCTTCTCCTTTTGGTATGCTCATTATTATTTTTTTCTTATTTTTTTACTGGGGAACATTGGGGAACAGTGTGTTTCTCCAGGACCCATCAGCTCCATGTCAAGTGGTTGTCTTCAATCTAGTTGTGGAGGGCGCAGCTCACTGGCCCATGTGGGAATTGAACCAGTGACCTTGGTGTTATGAGCACTGTGCTGTAACCACCGAGTCAACTGGTTGGCCGCCCACTAGTGGCTCAGCTCCAAGCTCAAGCCGTTGTTTCTCACTGGTCCATGGGAAGCGACCTTGGTGTTATGAGCTCCGCGCTCCAACCACTGCTGCCCAGCCAGCCGCCCCTGAACATTATTTTTATATTGCCGTTTCTGACGAAATCAGATAGTTCTTGTAGAGTTTGTTTTTTAATTCTTTTTTTTCTAAAGAATTTCAAAGTATATCATTTTCTACACATTATTATTATTTTTTTATTTTTATTTTTTTTTAACAGGACTTTATTGGGGAACAGTGTGTGCTTCCAGGACTTTTTTCCAAGTCAAGTTGTTGTCCTTCAGTCTTAGTTGAGGGGGGTACTGTTCAGCTTCAAATTGTTGTCCTTTCAGTCTTAATTGTGGAGGGCGCAGCTCAGCTCCAGGTCTAGTTGCTGTTGCTAGTTGCAGATCTGACACCGTACCATGCTATCACAGTCTTATTGAGTATATTCCCTATGCTGTACATTACATCTCCAAACTTATGTGTTTTACACCTGGAAATTTGGTCCTCTTGTTCCCCTTCACCTTCCCCCCCCTTTTAAAATTTTTCAATTACAGTTGACATTCAATATTATTTTATATTTCAGATGTATAGCATAGTGGTTAGATATTTCTATCATTTAACAAATGATCCCTGTGAGTAGTCTAGTACCCACCTGGCACTGTACATAGTTATTACCATATTATGGACTATATTCCCTGTGCTTTACATCCCCATGACAATTTTGTTTTTGTTTTTTTAATTAAAGTTTATTGGGGTGACAATGGTTGGTAAAGTTACATAGGTTCAGGTGTACAATTCTGTAATACATCCCCATGACTATTTTGTAACTATCAGATTGTATTTCTTAATCCCTTCACCTTTTTCACCCTGCCCCGAACCCCTACCCATCTATCACCCCAATAAATCTAGTACAATATGACAACATACATAGTTATTACAATATTATTGACTATATTCCTTATGCCCTACATCTCTATGATTACTGTGTAATAACCAATTTGTATGTCTTAATAGCCTTCCCCTTTTCCACTCACCCCCAACCCCCTCCCATCTGGTAACCATCAATATGTTCTCTGTATCTATGAGTTTGTTTCTGTTTTGTTTATTTTGTTCTTTAGATTCCACATATAAGCAAAATCCCATTGCATCTGTCTTTTTCTGTTTGACACACCACTCAGCACAATACCGCCCAGGTCCATCCATGTCACTGCAGGAACCCATTCCCTTCCAGGGCCAAGCAATATTCCATTATATATATATACATAATATATATATTCCATTATAAATATATATATATATATATATATATATATATATATATATATATATATATATATATATATATATATATACCACCTCCTCTTTATCCATTCTTCCATCCAGGCTGCCTCCACATCTTAGCCTTTGTAAACAATGCTGCAATGAACATATGGATGGACACGTACCCTCAAAGTGGCATTTGGGTTTCTTCAGATAAATACCCTGAAATGGGATTACAGGCTCTTTTTTTTGTCTCTTCATATAGCCTGTTTTAAAGTCTATATTGTCTGGTATAAGTATTGCTAGTCCAGCTTTTGTTGTTGTTATTGTTGCTGTTTTCATTTCCATTTTCATGGAATATCTTTTTCCACTCCTTTACTTTCAGTCTGTGTGTGTCTTTTGATCTGAAGTTAGTCTCTTGTAGGCAGCATACGTCAGGATCTTCTTTTCTTATCCATTCAGTCCTCCTATATCTTTTGATTGGAGCATTTAATACATTAACATTTAAAATAGTTGTTGATAGTTATGTAGCTATTGCCATTTTATTATTCATAATTTTGACTTTTTTTATCTTAAAGAAGTCCCTTTAACTTTCCTTGTAATACTGGTTTGGTGGTGATGAACTTCTTTAGCTTTGTCTTGTCTGGGAAGCTCTTTATCTATCCTTCAATTATAAATGATAGCTTTGCTGGGTAGAGTAATCTTGGTTGTAGGCCCTTGCTTTTCATCACTTTGAATTTTTTGTGTCAATCCCTTCTGGCTTGCAAAGCTTCTGTTGAGAAATCAGCTGACAATCTTATGGGAGCTCCCTTATAAATTACTAGTTGCCTTTCTCTTGCTGCTTTTAGGATTCTCTCTTTGTCTTTCACCTTTGCCATTCTAATTATAATGTGTCTTGGTGTGGGCCTGTTTAGGTTCATCTTGTTTGGACTTTCTGTGCTTCCTGGGCTTGTATATCTATTTTTTTCACCAGGTTAGGAAAGTTTTCAAGTCATTATTTCTTTAAATATGTTCATAATCCCTTGTTTTCTCTTTTCTCCTTTAGGTGCCCCTATTATGTGAATGTTTTTATGCTTGATATTGCCCCAGAGGTCTCTTAAACTTTTCTCATTTTGTTTGGATTCTTTTTTCTTTTTGCTGTTCCAACTGGGTGTTTTCTGCTACCTTGTCTTCAAAATTGCTGTTTGATCCTCTGCTGTATCTAGTCTGCTGGTAATTCCTTCTAGTGCATTCTTCATTTCATTATTGTATTCTTCACTTCTGACTGGTTCTTTTTTATGGTTTCTGTGTCCTTTTTTATTCTTCCTATCTCTTTGTTGAAGTTCTCATTAAGTTCTTTGAGCATCCTTGTAACCACTGTTTTGAACTCTGTACCTGCTAGGTTGCTTGCATCCATTTTGTTTTTCTCTTTTCTGGAGTTTTTTTCCTATTTCATTTGGGATGTATTTCTTTTTTTCCTCATTTTGGCTGCCTCCATGTGTTTGTTTCTATGTTTGTTTCTATGTATTAGATAGAACTGCTATGCCTCTCAGTCTTAGTAGAGTGATTATATGTAGTAGGTGTTCTGTAGGGCCCAGTGGTACAGTCTCCCTGCTCACCTGAGCTGGGTGCTCCAAGTGTATCCCTTATGTGGGTTGTGTGTGCCCTCCTATTGTAGTTGAGCCTTGGTTGCTGTTTGCACATTAATGGGAGGGATTGACCCTCAGGCTCATTGGTTGTAAGGACTGGCTATGACTACAGTGGAGGAACTGATTTGCCAGGTTTGACCCTATGGAGCAGCATTCACTTTAGCAGGGCTATGGTGCCTGCCAAGTTTGCCCTTTGGGTATGTTGTCTATGGAGGCAGATGGGTGGTGCTCTGGTTAAATATGAAGCCAGGCACTGGGCATGATGGCCCCAAGGCCTCCTTTGGGGGAGCTCTGCTGAAAGCCAATTTCAACTTCAGCCTGTGCCCTGCCTGGGCCACCTGGCATGAGCCACAAAGAAATACACAGATGGCAGCCACCCACGTTGGGCTTGGAGGTGCCTCGAGAGGCCAACCTGTGAACCGAGCTGGATGCTGTTAGTGTTGGCCTTGGAGCTGCTCAGCAAGTGGTACAGGGCCTACCAAGGCCAGATGTTGCTTGTTTGGGTTTTGTGAACTTTTGAGAGATTTTTAGGATTAGAAAAGTCACAATATGAGCCAAGACAGGCCATTTGTATGGAAAAGCTACTAGAAGTGGCTTGAGTGGGTCCACAAATTGGATGGGGTGGGGTCTCAAAGAATCACCTGGGTGGGGCAAACAATGTTAGCCAGATTGATAGGGATTAAGATATGGTGGTCACCTGCATCTGCATGCTGGGAGAGGAGAAGGCTCAACAAAGAAACAGTGCCTTCTGCCAGCACTTCTGGAGAAAGCTGTCCTTCTAGCTTTTACTAGAAGAAAATTCAGTTCCTCTGGCAACTTTCCTACTGCTACCCCAGCACACTGGAGCCAGAGGGAGTTCTAGTGAGTTCATCAGGGAGTAAGTTAATGAGTGGGTCCTTTAAGTGAAATGCATGGGACTCTAGCTGCCTTCATCTCACTCAGCCACAATCTCTACTTGTTTTCACCACCAGAAGTTGTGAGGATTTCTCTTCCCAGCACTCGACCCCTGGGCTGGGGAACCTGGTGTGGGACTGGGACCCCTCACTCCTCAAGGTGGAGCTCTTCAGCTGACAGACCTCCTGATTTTTAACCACCACACACAGGTATGGGACCAGCCCGTTCCATATCTCTGGCCCTCCTGCAAGTCTTGATGTGGCTTCTGTATATCCTTAGTTGTAGGACTTCTGTTCAGCTAGACTTCAGGAGATTCTCAATGATGTTGTTCTGTAGTTTATTCATCATTTTGATGTGGTTTTGAGAGGAGGCAAGCACAGCATTTACCTACTCGACCATTTTGACTGGAAATTCACGTTGTACACTTTAAATATTATAATTATATTTGTCAATTATTCCCAATTCTCAACAAAAAAATAAAATGAAATAATTAACATAAAAAGGCCTTGACAAAATACTTCTTGATACAGAATGAATATCCTAATATCTGAGGTGGTCACTCTGATGTTTCCTGATCCAAACCCCCAACACACACAAACATAGAACTCACTGCAGTTATCATCTGCTCAACAATGAACAAAGCACAATTGTCTCAAGAATTGCGTCTTTACCACCAGAAAACCTTGGGTTCAAATACCAGTTCTGGCACTTCCCCATGTGCAACCATGGGGGGCTCTTTCTTTTGGGAGACTCATTATTTTCTTGGACCAAGAAAACATCACAGTTCCTGCATTACAAAGTTGCTGAGAGAATAAAATGATGTACAACTGTCAAATCAAGTGTTCAACAAATGTTAGTGTTACTAATATAATTGTTTTTACTAATCTCACCTTATTATAATTATTTAATATATCATTATAATTTATATCTCTTATACAAAATATATTTGTATTATTAATTATGATTGTTAATAATTATAATGATTAATTCACTGTTATGGACTGAATGTTTGTGTCCCCCCCAAATTCATATACTGAACGCCTATAATGTGAATGTATTTGAAATAGGGCCTGTGAGGAAGTAATAAAGGTTAAATTAGATAAAAGGGCATTCCATAGGGCTGATGCACTTATAAGAGGAGGAAGAGATACCAGAGCACTCTCTCTCTGCCATCTAAGGATACAGTGAGAAAGCAGCTATCTACAAGCCAGGAAGAGAGCCCTTACCAGGAATAGAATAGGCTGGTACCTTGATCTTAGATTTCCCAGCCTCTAGAACTGTGAGAAAGTAAATTTCTGTTGTTTAAGTCACACAAATTTTATCATTATAGTCTGGGAAGATGAAGACATTCATTAACAGGGAGATCTCAACTTTACAAAGTAGGGCCTTTCATTCATATAAATAGTACTAAAGAATAGGGAAAGAATATACTAAAAGTGATTGGGGCTCCTACAACTGATTTCCATAAATCGATGGGAGAAAACATGAACCCAGCTAGTCATGGGATGGGAAGAAGCTGGACACTCAGCCTTTAACATAGATCTTAGCAGCTGCATTACAAGTGGGTGTGTTGAGGTGATGGGTGGCGTGGAGGACCGCTGAGACCACACCAGCAGCCCCCTATGTGGTCATCACTTTGGCCTGACCCCAGCTCTGCTGAGCACTTTAACCAAAGCCATTCGCACCTCCCGGTTCCTCAGACTGTAGATGAGGGGGTTAAGCATCGGGGTGACTAGGCTGTAGAAGAGGGAGGCCACATTGTCCTGCTGTGGGCTGTGGTAGGAACCTGGTACCATGTACATGAACACAGCTGCGCCATAAAAGAGCCCCACGACTGTGATGTGTGAAGAGCACGTGGTGAAAGCCTTGTTTCGGGCCTCCTCTGAGCGCATGCGTAGAACAGCCCCCAACACGTGGCAATAGGAAGTGGCGATGAGGGAAAGGGGAAGCACAAGGATCAGCACCCCGGAGATGGACAGCGCCAACTCATAGGCAGAAGTGTCTGCACAGGAGAGCTTCAGCAGGGCTGGCACCTCACAGAAGAAGTGGTCCACAATGCGGGAGGCACAGTAGGAGAAGTGCAGAGTGATGGAAGTCTGAATGGAGGCATTGAGCACACCTGCCAGCCAGGAACAGCCCACCATGAGCATGCACACCTGGTGCCTCATAAGCACAGGATACTGCAGGGGGTAACACACAGCAACGTAACGGTCATAGGACATAAGGGCCAATAGGATGCCCTCAGCCACACCCATCATTGTAAGGAAGAATATTTGAGCTGCACAACCCCCAAAGGAGATGGAACCTTTTTCCTGCAGGAATTCTGATGCCATCTTGGGGATGGTGACCAGGGGGAAGCCAACATCAAACAAGGAAAGTTGACTGAGCATAAAGTACATGGGTGTGTGGAGCCGGGAATCCATGCAGATCAGGAAGAGCAGGACAGTGTTGCTCAGGAGGCCTATGACAAACATGGCAGCCACCAGGGAGAAGAGTAGCTGAGGTGACCCTGAGTGACTGAAGAGGCCCACCAAAAGGAAGTCAGAGGTCACTGATTGATTTATATTCATATCCCCCATGTTTCACATGACATACCTTTGCTGCAGGTAGAACAGGAGACCAATAGAAGAAGCTTGAGTGGGAATGTCACAAACTTTAATCCCACCTGCCAATGACCGTCTATTGGTAGTGGCTGCCTAGAATGTCATCTTGAGAAGAGTTATGAGGTCACAACTAGAATCAGTAGGGAGGAAAGCCATAATCAGTAATACTTGTCATAGGCATGGGGTAGGAGAACAGTAACTTGCATCTCTGAATAAGATACTTGGCCATACCCCAGTCAAGAGCTTTCCACTGACTGGTCCAAATTTTGAGGTCCAAATCAAAGACACTAACATAGCTCTAGTAGAACATTTCAATAGCCCTCATCTCAGTGGTCCTGAGCCCAAAGCAGAGTTGAGATTTGAAAAGGCTGGGAGGTGGAATAGGGGATGATGGAGCTGAAGCAACAATCTTAGCAAGAAAACAGAGAGATGGGCCTTGTTCCAAATACCTGGATGAGAATTTGTAGCAAAGAGAAATGTATTATTACGAGCCAGCACTAGAGTCAAATGAAAGATGTGAATCTAGGGAATCTGCACCATAGAGGCACTTGGGTCCATGTTGGAGATCAAATGACCTGGGGTTAGGTGGGTAGGACACTTGTCAATGAGCTCAGCAATTATTGGTGACTTCATTGCATTGGATGGGGGAGTAGCAACCTGTGCGTAATCTGAGTCAATTTCAAGGACTAGAGTAAGGCACGGGGCCTTGAAGATTGTGAGTCTCTAATAAACATTGCCTGAGTGAATGAGGTGGACAAAAAAGATGGCCATGAAAAGGAGCTGCACACTTACATCAGGAATACTTAATTCCTTTGGCAACCTCCAAGCCCCCAGGTAAACCCAAATTGCCCTGGAATACAATACAGCACACATAATTCCAACAGTGGACAATGCAGGACCAGAAAAATGTTTATTCCCAACTGCGGATAATTAGAGAGGCAGCAAGACAGGTCATTTAAAAGCAAGTGGAGTCTATTGAGGTCCTCACTGGAGCTCTTTGTCCTAAGGCTGCCATCTTTACTGAGATGACCTTCAAAGCTGTCTTTAATTTCTCACCGTTCTGATTTTCCTATCACATTCAAGCCCCCAAACTATTGTTCACATATGCTTTCAACAAAGTTTGTCACACTCTGGGAGGAGCATAAGACATTCAAAGGTGAATCATCAAGGCAAGGTCCCCGCTTCCCTAGACCCCAGTCTCTGTCAGGGTACAAATGACAAACAAGGAGATAAATGAACAAGATCTTTGTGAAAGAGGGAAGTACAGTGAGGGAAGTTTGTAGAATTTTCTGTAGGAAATGGCTGGGGACACCACATGACATGGTCAGGGAAGACTCTTGGGACAAATGACAGATGCCCTCAGTATCTGAAAAGCTTCAAGGAGAGGGATGCAGTAGAACAAACTGCCTCCTGCTACTGGGAGGTGTATGTTAAAGAGGTTGTCTGTGTGGTCCACCCTAACAAGGAACTTTCTAACAGTGAAATCCAACCAAGATTTCACTGCTTCTTTGGTCACATTCTCCAAAGTCAGTCAATGACATAAAGGAGAAAAATAACTTAGCCCTGTGGTTATAAAATTTAGAGTTTGAGGGAAAGTGAACATTGTTCACATCATTTCAGAATAGTCTGATAAGCAATATAATAGACACATGCTCATGTAACAGACACATGAACAATGCTTTGGGTACTCAGGAAATGAACCCCTTCCTGGTGTCAGATAAGGAAAGGCTTCACAGAGGAGGAGGCATTGTAACTGAGTTTTGCAGTTCAGGTAGGAGTTTCCCAGGCAGCTAGAGGAGGGAAAGTTGTTCCAGGCAGAAGAAATTTAGTATATGGGCTGTATGGATTGTTGTTTAGGAGAGTATACCCAGGAGTAAGATTAAAATGAGCTTGGATCCCAGCTCAAGTATTTTGTAACAGCATGACCACGCGTAGCTACTCAACCTCAGTTTCTTCATCCATAAAATGGGTGGCAGTAATCTGGGTCACAGGCGACGTTGTGAAGATGAAATGAAATTATAAATGTTAAGAGCTTAGTGCCTGCCATGTGGCAAGTGCTCAATAAATTGTAAATTATAGTACATATTAACTATATCTATAACTTGTATAATTATACAATTATTACTAATGCTCTTGGCAAAAGCATTAAAGAGTACTGGTTAGATGATCAGTGCTTACTTAGCTCAGTGCCAGACACATAGGACATTTTCATCACTATTGGCTGCTATTGTTATTACAATAGTCCCCCCTTACCTTAAGTTACATGACCATGGTCTAAAAATATTAAATGGAAAAGTCCAGAAATAAACAATTCCCAAGGTTTAAATTGTACACCATTCTGAGTAGTGTGATTAAATCTCACACCATCCTATTCTGCCCAGGACCTGAATCACCCCTTTGTCCAGTGTGTCCACACTGTATATGCACTGTGTACCCACCATTAGTCACTTAGTAGCAGACTTGGTTATTCAATCAACTTAGTATCACAGTGCTTGTGTTCACGTAACCCTGTAACCCTTATTTTACTTAATAATGGCCTTAAAGTGCAAGAGTAGTGAAGCTGGAAATTCAGATATACCAAAGAGAAGCCATAAATTGCTTCAAGTGAAAGTATGTATATATATATAGAGAGAGAGAGAGAAAAAAATAATAAAATATATTATAAACCATACAATATATATGGTTTTGGTACTATTTGCAGTTTCAGGCATCCCCTAGGTTCTTGGAACATGTCCCTCACGGGTAAGGGGGGGTCCACTAGGTTCAATATTATGGCCTCTTCTGTGGTCAAGCCTGACCCTGTCTAGGTCATCCTCTTTAGTGCTGCTCTATGGTGTCCTTGTAATTCCTGGGTAGGAACTCACATACTGCGTCTCTGGCCTCTGAGATCCCATAGCCGGGTCTCTAAAAGTTCCTTCATCCCTAACTCCATTGGTTTACAACAGGGTTTTTCCACCTTAACATTATTTGGAGACAGATAAGTTTGCTGAGGGGAAATGTTTTGTGCATTGTACGAAGTTTAGCAGCATCCCATGCCTCAACCCACTTAATACCAGTTGCACTCCCTTCCACCCCTAGACATGAAAACAAAAGATGGCCCCATACGTGGTCAAACATTCCCCAGAGAGGCAGAATCACCCCGGTTGAGAACCTCTGGCTTAGAGACAGGATAATTGTGACCTGCAGTGGCTTTAATCAGCAATTCCTCTTACAGGTGTTTATTCTAAAATTGTATTAAGCTCAGACCCAGCAAAAACCCTGGGAATACCTCATTATTTCTATGTCTTCATACAGAAAAAACAAACCTAATCCTGACTTCCAACTTATAACCAACCAATCCCCAAATCACCAAGTCTCCCAGCTGGTAAAAGAGCTTTTACTGCAGACTGCTATCAAGGGTTACTTAAGTGTCCCAAGGACACTTGCTCTATCCACTCACATATCCTCTCCCTGAAAGGAGCTGATGCCAGCTGAGTGCTGACTGTATAGGAGGCATAAAGTGTTTTACACTTTATTTCTCAGTTCCTGCAGATGGATGGTGGGAATGGTTGCACAACTATGTGAATGTACTTAATGGCACCAATAGTACACTTAAAAGTGGTTAAGATGGTAAATTTTGTTATGTATATTTTATCACAATGAAAAAAGAAACACTGCCTGTAGATATTATCTGTATTTTTTTGAATGAGAAGACAGAGGTTTAGAGAAGTGTAGTGACTTGTCCAGCATCACCCAACAAGGAAGTAACAGAGCCAAGATTTGAACAAAAGAGGGATCTGATTCCAAAGTTCCGGTTTTTCCCTTTGAATTCAACACACTCCCCCCAAGACACTGTAATAGGTTTGTAACACACACACACACACACACACACACACACACACACACTGTCCTGCATGCCCATAAACATACCTTTCTTTCCAAGGTGCCCAGTTTGTCCCACTGCTTATTGATCCATCTTCTTAAAAAGGCAAAACCCTGGATTTTTGCAGTTTCTAACCAGCAGTTCCTCTGTGGCTAGAGATTTTGGCTGCGATCCCCTTGTGTCCTGAGCTTTTAAACTCTTTCCCCCCAAGACCTCTTTTGGAAAAACATGTTTCCGTCTAACATTTTCCCTGTCAGTCAATCAGACAGGCAGGGCTGGGCAGAGCTAGTCATGACTCACGTTAATCTGGATCCTCTCACTGGGACTCCTAAATCAATACTTCTTATGTGGGTGGAAGAGGAGCCCCTTCAGCAAGTGTCCAAGTTGTGATTTCACCTCTTGCTTTCCCCATTTTCCTGAGTGCTGTCAAAATTTGGGTCTGGGGGTCCCTTTGCTGATGCTGAATGCCCGGGGGGAAGGTGCCAGCATTACTCACTTTCTTGTTGCCAATAACACTTTCACATCTCTCCACTCTGACCAGGCACGATCTGGACTTCTGGCCACCTTATTAATCAAGTGGCAGTTTGCAGGACAGAGTTGTTTACTGTTACTTAATCCTCACATCCAATTACCCCAGCTCAAGGATCCACAGCAGAACTTACTCAATAAGTAGTTGGTGAATGAATACATTCTTCAAAGGAAACAATATTTTTGTTGGAATTAATGGTATTGACCCATGGGCTGAGAGAGGGTAAGTAACCAAGCTAATGTCACATAACTACTAAGAGGACAGGATACAGTTTGAGCTCCCATCTGATTCCAAATCCTAGGCACCCTCAGCTATTTTGCTGCATCTTTCTTGAAGTTAATGCTCAGGTCTTCTGCCCAGGAGTTCAGAACTGAGAACTCCTCTAGGGGGCTGATCACTGTTGTGGATGGCCAGGTCTCAGAAGGTGAGCTGAAGATGACCCCAATCCATGCCAGAGAGTTGTTCTGGTATCAGCCACATGACCAAGGTCAGGTGCCCATGCCTGGATGTTTCCAACAGCTCTTATGGAAGGTCAACAGGAGTTAACCTTCAACATGGATTGAACGTCAACATAGATGACTTCCTGCCATCTAGAAGCCTGACTTTCTTGGGTTCATAGCAATGAAGACAGATAAGGGAAGAATAAGCATTCAGCCTAACAAGACATTTGTCTGTAGGTTGCTCAGATCAAAGAGGTAGACAAAACTCCATCTTTCCATTCAAATACCTGTATACATTTAACCCACCCTGTCTGTGGAAAACATCAGCAATTCTTTGGATCACCCTGCCACTGATGTCTAACGTCTAAATCATGCCTGGAATCCCCATCCTTACAAGGCTGTGTTCCAAGTTCTCACCTCCACTCCACTCAGCAGGGTCTGTGAGCAGAGTGAGGGATCTTTCTCAATACTTAATGAGCATGTGAACAAGTCTCATTCTAAGAAAAAGCCTGATAAAATCTCTCTGAGTTACAGCATCATGCCCTTAACCAGTGCTGCCTCTGTGCATGCAGAGATAGATGTCAGCATCTGGGGATGGAGCCTCTAAGGAGAGCTGTTGTATCAGAAACCCCTCTGCGTCTCCATTTCTGCTAGAGAGAAAATTAGTTGCAGTGGGAGCCTAGAGCCCTTGATATTTGGATTGTCCCTGGAGGACTGTGGACAAACATTTACTCATCTCTCTACCACAGGAAACACATTTACTCATCTACCACTGATTGGATAAGTGAATATGACTGATATCCAAGTGTTTTTGTTTCGATCTCCTCAGGAGGAAGAGATGTGGGAATTCACTACAGCAAATAGACCCTACATTCAGAAAAAATTCTGATGTCCAGAAGATTTCTCCTGAATTAAATAATGAGGCATTGATGGTGGTGGGACAGCCAGGAGGCAGCTTCCCTGGGTCAGGACACTTTTTCCTCTACATTCCATTCTTGAAGGGCTTCTGAGACTCAGACAATAAATTAGTATAGAGGCAGATTAGTCTCATGTCCATGAGTTTATTGTGTGCCCATGGCCAGAGCTGGGGGTAAGGGCCGAGGCCAGAGAGGCAGGCTACCTTGAAGTAGCCCACGGCAGGAAGTTACAGACAAGGCCGAGGCAGAGTGAGTTACCAACAATGCTGCTCTAACCAAAGCTGAGTCAGACAGGGAGCAACAAGGTGGAACCAGGATGGAAGCAGGAATGAAGGTAACATATTTTAAGGAACTGATCTACAGAATGTACCTATTAGCAAATTCCTTGTACCATGTGACCACTGTCTAGTCCCAAGCCCATGGCAGACATTAGTAATCCATCTCAGTGCCTTGTACCTCTGAGCTTAAATGGAGCTTCTCAACTCAGCACACCATACAGCTGGACCTTCCCAATTGGATTTGATATTTGTCATGAAATCTACTTTCCAAGAAGGCTCTAAACCAGTACTCAGAGCAGTTGTGACAGTCTTCATGGCGATAAGCAACTTGCTCCAGAAAGCAATTCAACACACGACTTCCCTCATTGAGAAAATATTGTTATGAAATAAATGTCAGTTGAACTAAAGCTTAGTGATGTTGCTGATTTATGCCAAGGTTCTTTTATCCTCAAGTGCCAATAACAGTTCATGGACCACATTTTAAAGCACATTACCATGGACCATGAGTTTCTTTTCTTTTGTTTTTTAAATCTATTGGGGAATATTGGGGAACAGTGTGTTTCTCCAAGGCCCATCTCCAAGTTATTGTCCTTCAATCTAGCGTGAAGGGCGCAGCTCAGCTCCAAGTCCAGTTGCCATTTTCAATCTTTAGATGCCGGGGGCACAGCGAACCATCCCATGCGGGAATCGTTTCCTGCAACCTTTTTGTTAAGAGCTTGCGCTGTTACCAACTGAGCCATGCAGTCATCCCGACCATGAGTTTCTTGATGGCAAGGAATCTGCTGTATTTATTTCTATATAACTGGAAGTCCAGGAACATGGACACACCAATGTTTACTGAACAGGAAGGGCTGTAGCAGGCATAGGTTTGGAAAAAGAAATAAAGATATGGAAAACTGGTCAATAGGTGATCCTTAAACCTAATAGCACGTTTACTTGCTCCAAAGATGGATGGATGGATAGATGGATGAATGAATGGAACAAGCCATGATTAAAGTTATTTGTGATGAGCCATTTGTTCTAAAGAATAGAGTAAGAGAAAAAGATGGCTAAGAAAGTATTAGTACTCTAGATGTGTGCCTCAAATATTAATCATTTGTATACCACCTTCATATGTTCGCTATTTCCAAATGCTATCCACTCTCGCATTTTCTTAATTCAGATATCTACTGCTTAATGTCAGCTATCCCCAAAATGCAGATGCACACAAAACTGTCCACTGGACCCTATATTTTATTATCTTAAATGGGAAAGCTTGTATTATAATCAATCCAAAACTCTCAACCAATTTCCTGAAATGTAGCTAAAAACAATAAAAGGTTTATGTATCAGTAATAAATTATCATATTAGGATATGAAATACTTAAAACATTACTTCCTGTTGATTGCAAAATGAACATAGTTGCTAACAGTTGTTTGGTATGAGGTCATATTTCTATTCCTTTGCTTGCTTTTCCAAGATTTTCTTCACTCTCTCAAGTTTTGAAGGGCTCACTGTAGAAAATTAAACTTTGCTTTTGCCAAAATGTAGAAAGCCCTGAGGAAAAAAATTAAGGACAAGTACACAATAGCAAGGAATGACTCACGTTGAGTGTGATATAATAACCTCTCTTAGCACCAGTGATACCTGAGACACTTACATTTGTTATCACTTGAGGCACTTTTTATATACATTGTTTTATTTGAAATCTTGTATTTAGCTTAAGGTAAATATAAACTTTTCCTGTGTAACCAGAAGACATTATATTGAGAGATACACACATTTTATGAAATTTTGGTATTATCACCCAAAGACTGCATTCTACTGGGAAAGTGTGACCAGGGAGATAGATACCTGTGTTTTTCTTTTCTTTTTCTTTTCTTTTCTCTTTTTTCTTTTCTTTTCTCCCTTTCCTTTCCTTTCCTTTCCTTTCCTTTCTTTTCCTTTCCTTTCCTTTCCTTTCCTTTCCTTTCCTTTCCTTTCCTTTCCTTTCCTTTCCTTTCCTTTCCTTTCCTTTCCTTTCCTTTCCTTTCCTTTCCTTTCCTTTCCTTCCCTTCCCTTCCCTTCCCTTCCCTTCCCTTCCCTTCCCTTCCCTTCCCTTTGTTTCTTTGTTTCTTTCTTTCTGTAACATTGGTTAATAACACTATATATGTTTTAGGTGTAAAACATTATAATTCAATATAATCCAGCCATTTTTCTTCTGGGTATTTATCTGAAGCATATGACATAACTAATTCAAAAAGATATCTGCACCCCCAATGTCCATTGATGGATGAATGGATAAAGAAGATTGGTACATATATACATACATATTGGATTACTACTTGGCCCCCCAAAAAATGAAATATTGCCATTTACAACAACATGGATCTTGAGAGTATTATGCTAAGTGAAATAAGTCAGACAGGAAAGGATAAAAACCATTTCACCTGTGTTTTCTTTAATCATTCACTTTTAGTTCAGGTTTTTGTTTGTTTTGTTTTTAGAATTGACTTAATTTCTTCTTTTATGCTGACAAGCCATCACCTTTGGAAGAGATAAACCTGAAATGATGGGAATGGCTAAAAAGATAAAACCCAGAGTCTTCTCAGTTTTTCTAAATTTTTACTTGAAATTTATTTTATTTTATTTTTGAACTTTTAAAAGAAATTTTATTTTTTTAAATTAGTTTTAGGCATACAGAACAATATAGTGATCAGACATTTACATAACTCACAAAGTGATGACCCCAACAGGTCTACAACCCATCCTACACTGTACATAGTTATTAGAACATTATTGACTATATTCCATGCTGCATTATACATCCCCATGATTTTTTAAGTTATAGCTGTCATGCAACACTATTTTATATTAGTTTCAGGTGTACAGCATAGTGCTTAGACATTTATATAATTTATGAAGTGATCCCTGCAATAAGTCTACTACCCATCTGACACTACACAGTTTTTACAATACTATTGACTATGTTCCCCATACTTACTTTATATCCCTTTGCCTCTCCTGTAACTAATTTGTACTTCTTAATCCCTTCACCTTTCTACCCAGCCCCACAACCCCCTTCCATTTAATAACCATCTGTTTGTTCTCTGTATCTATGGGTCTGTTTCTCTTTGTTTGTTTGTTTATTTTGTTCTTCAGATTCCACATATAAGTGAGATCATATGGTATTTGCCTTTCTCAGTCTGACTTATTTCACTTAGCATAATACCCTCTAGGTTTATCCATGTTGTGGCAAATAGTAGGATTTCATTCTCTTTTATGACAGAGTAATATTCCATTGTATATGTATATATGTACCACAGTTTCTTTATCTAGTCATCTATTGATGGGCGTTTTGGTTGTTTCCATGTCTTGGCTATTGTGTAAAGTGCTGCAGTGAACATAGGGATGCATGTGTCTTTCAAATTAGTGTTTTGGATTTCTTTGGATAAATACCCAGGAGAGGAATTGCTGGGTCATAAGGTAGCTGTATTGTTAATTTTTTGAGAAACCTCTATAGTGTTTTCCATAGTGGCTGCACCAATTTGCAATCCCACCAATAGTGCATGAGGGTTCCCTTTTCTCCACAGCCTCGCCAACACTTGTTATTTGTTGTCTTTTGGGTAATAGCCATTCTAACAGGTGTGAGGTGGTATCTCATTGTATTTTCCATTTACATTTCCTGATGATTAGTGATATTGAGCATCTTTTCATGTGTCTGTTGGTCATCTGTATGTCTTCTTTGGAGAATGTCTCTTCATGTCCTCTGCTCTAAGGATTGGATTGTTTGGGTTTTTTATGTTGAGTTATATGAGTTATCTATGTATTTTGGATACAACGCCTTATCGGATATATCATTTGCAATATCAGATAAAGTTTTTCCTATTCAGTAGGTTGCCTTTATATGTCGTTGATGGTTTTCTTTGGTGTGTAAAGCTTTTTGGTTTGATATAGTCACATTTACTTATTTTTGCTTTTGATGCCTGGTTAATCTTATCTTAAAGTTAGCTACTTAGCAAACGTATTCCATCTGTTACCTTAATCTTTTTTTGCTATGAAAAAGGACACATCACAAGTTTCTGGGGGCTGGGATGTGGACATCTTTTGGAGATGCTCATTCTGCCTACTATAAAATATTTTTCAATAATGTATTATTTGGTCACCCAAGGGCCCTTATATGAAAGAATCAAACAAGATGTTTCTCAGAAGTATATCATATGATGTCATTCATGAATCTTTATATAAAATACATGTGAACAATGAATTTTTAATAGTGTCTGGAATGAATGAATACACTAATTGTTTTAAATTACATGCAACTACAACTTGTGGTTCAGAAGACCTAAAACTACCTGCACCTGATTCTAATCCAGGGCATCAGCCTTGCTGCTCAGACAAGACCAGGACCTGCGACATCAGCGTCACCTGGGGGGTTGTTTGATTCTCAGAATCTCTGGGCCCACCAGGCTCTTCATCAGAACTAGAATCCTGGGTGACTCACAGGCATATCGAAGTTGGAAAAGTGCTGGTCTACATTAGGTTTACTCACCTTCTCGTGTTGACAATTGGGGGGCTTTTTTGTGTGTTGGGTTTTGTAGGCGTCTAGCACTCCCCCTCCAGACACTGCCAAATATCCTCAGGGGCAAAATCATCTCATGTAGAGAATTAATGGCCCACAGTTCAAAACCTAAAAGCATTCTGACAGAATTCCAATCCAAAACTCATCGCCTATTAGTTTCTAACTTTGGGCAGATCAGTAAACCCCTTCAAGCCCCATTTCTGCAATGGGGAATAGGGTTCATAAAAATGCCACCTCATCGAATGGACTTTTCGAAAAATTAAATCAGACAATGTCTATAAGATGATGAGCTCAAAATATGTGGCATAAAATTATCTAAATGTATCTCTTATAATGAACAAATACTTTATGAAGCACTAAATGACAGTTATTAACTTGTGACATAAGTATAAAATGCCTAATCATTTTGACAAATGTGTCACGTAGCCAAAACTGTGGTGACCCAGATTACATATCAAAGGAAGACAGTTCTCCCTTGTACTGAAGAGGGAATAGCAGTTGTGTGGAGTTATAGTTCTGTGTCCTTACCACAAGTCAATGCTTTAAGGATCAAAGGGACCTGCTCCTGACAGTTCCTTATCCTCAGACTTTGCAAAAAATGTGAACTCAGGGTTGGGGTAAAGTGGTAGGAGGTTACACCTCTAGGAAGCAGGCAAGATCCAGGACAAGGAGTCGTAAAAACTGGATTCACTTGACTTCTAACCTGGTCTCTGGGGATCAGAGAATCATTAGGAAAAATTTGCTTTTTGTTTATTCCAGGGGCCCCGGGGGAAATCATGTGCTCAGCAGTTGGAATAAGAAGAGGGAACTGTGCCTGATGAGCAGATACAGAGAGCATTGTTATGCCTCCTCTGTGTGGTCCCTCAGCTTGTACCACGTTGATGCACAGGACATTGGTGTTACTTTTGACTCCAAGCTGGCTGTGAACTGATGCTTCACTCCTTCCTGCTGTCTCATGGGGCACAGAGCTTCAGTCTCCATCATGAATCTTCCAGGGAGTAATTCCAACTTCCACACAGAGTTCTCCCTCTCAGAGACCCCATCCAGGTAAGTGAGAGCCCAGCAGGTACTGAAGGAAAGGGTTAGAGGGGATGCTTCCTGAAAACTCTTACCTGAGTCACTGCAACCTTAATCAGCCTAGCCCAGAGACAAGGGATCACTGTGTTTGTATTCTTGGTTAAGTAACGAATTTGAAGTTAATTTGCTGAATACATTAATAAAGATGTATTTGTTTGAATCTGCAATATAGGGACCATAGTTGACAATTAAATGATGGGTATGGATGAACCGTTAGGTGACCCTGTAGAATGAGTGAAGTAAAATGAAAAAATATCAGAGCAGTTTTGCTGTTGGGGGAGTAGGGAAATAGAGTATTAGGTGTGGAGGCCGGTGCAGTTAACCGAGAACGTTTGCATGACATTTCTAAGATGGGGTGATTTGAGCATGTTTTGTATTCACTGAAGAGATCCAGACCAGTGGAGGTAGGAACTATCTTGCAACAGCTTTTTGTGAGACATACATTGCAGTATCTTCTCTCACGCTGGGTATTCTGATGAAAAAGTTATTTGATAGGTCTGATGAGGAATACTAATAGTTTTACTTTGAATTATTTCATTACTGGCAAGGCTGCACATATTCCTGGGTTTGTTACTGTTTACTTTCTCTATTGAAACAGTTAGTAGGAATTCCTATCCCACACTCACCCTTTTCCACAAGTTGTCATGGTTTGTATATTTTTAATGAGAAATTCTGTCATGTAATTGGGGAATATAAATTGAGGACTGACCTATGCAAAGATATGGTACTGGGATATGGTACTGAGAAAAAAAGTCTGTACTGCAATGATGGAGAAATTAAGGTCACCTATTGTACCTTAAATCTTAATGACAAAAAGCCATCATAGTCAGTTTACATTTAAGCAATGATGACTTCACTGTACCTGCTATTTGCGTGGAATGTCTCCAAATCTATTTAACATTTATTTTCTATTTCATGCTATTTTTTTAACATAAAGGGACGCTTATGAATGAAGAGGCTTCAACTCAGTTCCCTCACCAAATTTTATTGAATTAATGTCTGTATTAGATTCTTTTGCTGCTGTAAAATATTCCTGCACTAATTGCCTAAAACAAACAAATATATGCTCTTACAGTTCTGGATTTCAGAAGCTTGAATGCATCTCGAGGGCTAATATCAAGATGTCTGCTGGGCCGTGTCCTTCTAGAGGCTCAGGAGAGAATCTGATTCTCTCCAAAACCAGTTTGTATCGCTGGTCACCTACATTCCTTGGCTCATGGCCTTTCTTGTATCTTCAAAGCTGGCGATGTAGCATTTTATGATCTCGCTGTTGTCTCTTTTCAACAAGTACAGACCATTGTGGTTAACTTAGTCCCACCTGCATGGTTCTGGCTCATCTTAAAGTTAGCTGATCAGTAATTCTCTCCCATGCCTACACTAATTCTCCATTGCTATATAATTATCATATTCAAAGGCACTGGGGATAGGGTGTAGACATATTTATTCTGACTAGTACAAAGTCTTTTCAGAAGTGTATTATTTTGTGTCACTCAAGGTCCCTTGTATGAAAGAAACAAACAGAATCTATCACAGCCTCTGGAATGAGTGAATACACTATTCCTTTAAAATTACATGCAAATATGTTTTTTAGTTCAGAAGAGCTCAAATTGCCTACACCTGATTCTGACATAGGACCTCAGCTTTGCTATTCAGAGCGTGGTCCACAGACCAGGATCTGCAGCATCAACACCCCCTGGGAACTTGACAGAATGCAGACTCTCTGAGCCTCCCAGGACCTGCTGACTCAGATTCTGCATTTCTAGTAAAACACTTGTTGATTCATTTGCACATTGAAGTCGAAGTGCTTGTTTAGACTAGATTTTCTCATCAATTTCTGTTGACATAGGGGGCAGGATAATAATTGGGGGGAGGGTGATTTCCTGTGGGTTGTACGGTATTTAGCAATAACCCTTCAGACATTGCCAAACATGTCCAAAGAGAAATCATTTCTAGTTGGCCACCACTGCCTAGAAGCACCTGACATAATTACAGTTAAGGCCCAATCACATATTTGGATATTAACTTTAGGGGATAGGGTGTGGACATAGGGAGAAATCACTAAATTTCTCCATTTCTGCAACACAGAATGGACTTCAAAATTGTACTCCATCATGTTCATAAAAATTAAATCAGAAAATCCTTGCAAGTTGCTAAGCTTCGTTTATAGTGCATAAAGAGATCTGAATATATCTCTTAGAGGGAACAACCATTTTATAATGAGGGGCTAAGTGACAGCTCTTAATTTCTGAGGTAAGTACGAATTTCCTAATTGTTATGGCAAAGTTATTATGAAGCCAATGCATGTGGTGCCCAAGATTTAATATCAAAAGTATTACTCTCCCTTGCTTGAAAAGGAGAACAAAAATTTTCTGGAGAAATCAGGGTCTGGATCATCACCACAAGTCAGTGATGAAGACTCAAAGGACCCAGTACAGACAGGTTCCTCAGTCTTAGACTTGGAGAAAACTTAACTCAGAGTTGAGATGAGGTGCTAGGAGATGTAGAGATCTGGAAGACAGGAGAGTTCTTTGAGAAGAACTAATTAAAAAACTGGATTCATGTGACTTGTATCCTGGTCTTTGGGAACAGAGAATCATTAGGTCATTTTCTGTAATTCTGGAACATTTTCCCACGGAGGAATCATGTGCTAGCAAGAGGGAAATGTGCCAGATGAGCACATACGGAGAGCTACAAATATCTTCTCATTTCCCGCTTTGTCAGCAAGGCAGAGCAGTGGAGCTCACCAGGCCAGTCAGACTCAGAGTTGGCCTGTGGGAGGTGGGCTCAACAAGGCAAGATGGCACCTGCCTGTCTGGTGCACAGGAGGACTCCTCACAGGGAAAATATCAACTGTCCTTCAGTCCTCCCCTGAGGTCACACACCTCAGTCTGTCCCCCAGTATGTCTCCGAGGTCCCCCGAGTCACCATCCCACTGCTGGAACCCAGGGTGAGCTCTTGAGCGTGAGTGAGTCTGTGTATAGGCTGTTTATGAGGACAACTGGGTTCCAGCAGCCTCCTGTCCCACCCAACAGTCAGGACCTCCACTGTTTATTACAGACAGATGTTGTGGGGCTCGTCTTCTTGGTATCAGTACTCTGGGCTGGGAAGCCTTGTTCCTCTGGCAGGAACCTACGCAGCCCAGATATCCCTCCTGATTCTCATCTGCTACAGGCTGGTGTGGGGCCCATTCTGCATCTCAGCCCCTCCTACCAGTCTCTCTGTGGCTTCTTTAAATTGTTTGTTGTAAGACTTCTCTTTGCCTAGACTTCAGATAGTTCTCCAGGTTGTTTGTTCTATAATTTAGTTGTTATTTTATTGTGTTTGTGGAAGGACACAGGCATAGTGTTTATCTACTCTACCATCTTGGATCTTTCACTAGTTTTTTTTTTTTGTCATTAGTTTTTGACAGTTTTAATATAATGTGCCTTGGAGAAGGCCTTTTTGGATTGAGATAATTAGAGGTTCTGTTTGCTTCTTGGATTTAGTGTGCCCCAATGTCTGGGTTCAGCATATTATATGCTGGTCACTCAGGCAAGAATGCTCAGGGCCCTGGAGAGTACACCTGCAGCCTAAATTGTCCTCTCTCTTGGGATGGGCAGTGAGATCCCTCCTGTTTCTGTGACACCCATCTTTGCTCTTCTCTCTTCTCTACTCTACTGTTTGCCCCGATTCGCCCATCTTCAGATGTTTTGATGTGGGGATCTACTGAGTTTTTTGATTTAATTAAAATGGATCTTCACATCTGTAAATTTTATATGTGGTTTCTAGATATTCATATAAAATGTATTGGTTACTCTTAACTGAGGTCATAATCTCTGATTTCTTGTATGGTGTTTGTAGAAGGGAACCAATTTCATATTCTTCCAGATAGCCATTTAAGCCAGCTTTTATTTAACAATTCATCCTTTTGTAACTAAATTGAAATATAAGCTTGCCATATTGTAAATCTTCATACATATTGAGACTTAATTCCAGGTTCATTAAACCAATAATCATTAGGAGCATCTGATATGTGACAGAACATTCCAGAGATGTTAAATGTTATATTCCTTTATGTCCAGTACTTTGACAATTTAATTATTAATCCATGTTAATATCATTAAATTGGTGTTTTTAAATCTTGTTTCACTTAGTGTTTGATTCTCCATTTAATTTTGCTTACTAGGGTTGTTTTAAAACTACTCATTTTAACCTGGTTTCATTATCCCTTCATTCTTTTCATTTTATCACTTTTCATATTTTTGGATTTGCTCCTATATAAGTGCACACATGTTGCATTAACATGTGTTTGTGAAAAATACAAAAGTGAACAGAACAGGTGAAGTCCCCCCCCCCCGCCCTGCATTAAGCTGCGTAACAGCAAGGACAGAGAACAATGAAATCAATGTGTGTTTGCAGTAATGTCCTCAGGCAGAATTATATGAAGAAAGTTATTTAACAGATAAACAGATAGAATTGTCAGAGTGTAAGCAGGACTTCAAAGTGTGGCCTGGGGAGGTATTTGCGTGTTGGATGAAGACCAGAAGCAGGACCAGAGTGTGCCCCTTGGGTTTGTCACCAAAGAGATCAAAACCCAAAGCCCAAGAATAACATAGAAAAGACGTCACAGGAAAAAGGAGAAAGGGGCTAGCCTCAGCCCTATCATATCACATAAAAACGAATTGCTCAAATAACAAGAATAGGCACAAGAAAAACAAATCTTCTACTGCTTGATACTAAAAATGTTCAATTTTTCTGATTCTTAATAGATTTTTGTTTTGTGAAGTGTTGGTTTATCCCTTTATTCATGTCCTCTTAGGTTTACAATCTGAAAGGTGTTTGACACAAAAAAATGTATCAGTACTTTGGTCTTTTGGACAAGTTTATTTTGGGTTTCTTACTGTTTATCTGGACATCAAGGAAATGTCATCAGGGTTGGAGAGCTGCCAGAGAGACTTGTTCTTCCTCATAGTCTCTCAGGGACCACCTGCGCTTGTTGAATTTCTTTTTCCTCATCCACTTTATTCTTATCCCCCCCCCCTCCCGTTCTCTCTCTGTCCTCTTATTGGACAGATTGTTTTAAATGTTTGTTTAAAAACCCAGCAAAAAATGGCCATTCCAACATGGAGCAGTAGTTTATGTGTCCCTGGCAGGCTTAAGAACTGGAATTGCTGGGAAATATTTCTACAGCACACTGGGGAAATATCATTGATCTGGCCATCGAGGGTTGGGTATGGCTGGGCCTGAGACAGACAACAGACATGGAAATAACACAACCAGAAGGCTATGGTGTTCTGTGTGTGTGTGTGTGTGTGTGTGTGTGTGTGTGTGTGTGTGTGTGTATTGGAGAGAGAGAGAGAGAGAGAGAGAGAGAGAGAGAGAAAGTTCTGGGTCTGAGCAATCTCCAGAAAAGGGAGACCAGGGCTTATATACTCCTGGTGAATCTTGCAATACAGGGGCCAGAACTCAATGAAGCAAAGGTATTAAGGAGGGGACCTATTAGGTTGGAGCAAACATAATTGCAGTTTTTGCAATTATTTTTAACCTTTCAAACCACAATTATGTTTGCACCAACCTAATATTTCCATGCATGGGACACCTTTACAATAAGACTAATAAAATGCAAGAGGTAATGTGGACGAGGAAGTCCCTGTGCCTGAGATTTTAGCAGTAGCAGCGAGGCCACTTCACTCCCCAGCTTTCTCTGACACTTTCTTTCATCGTCTACCTCACTCTTACGTGAAACACAGGCTTCCTTTTTTGACTTGAACATTTGAAACAAGCATATTCCTCAGCAGCTTTGCACTGGCGAATGCGTCTGCGTGCACACACTTCTCCAAATAAACTTGCATCTCCCTTCCTCTCTTTATTAAACAAAAAACTTTCAGGGCCAAAAGCTTTTCTAACTCAAAGGATTTGCTAATCCAAAGCTAGCCAATAAAGGATCACGTCCTGTGCCTTAAACCACCAGCACCAGGGCTAGGTGGAAAAGACAAACATGTCCACTGTCCTGGAGTTGACAGGCTTTTTTTGTACATGTTTTTGGGAAAAACGATGTAAGTTTCGAAAGAATTTACATTGGCTACAATAAGGGGGGTCGGGAAAGGTGAAGTGGGCGCAGTTCTAGGACAGGTGCACAATCTGTAAGGAAGAAAGATTTACTGCTTTTGATTGTTTATAGGCAACAGTCATAAAAGTTCATGAACATGCAGGATGTGGTGGCATCTAGTGGTCGCTACAGAAGTTGATTCAAAGCTCCGACATTCATTTAGGAATGTGAGCAGTCTTTGTTTGTTGGCCCATACTACTAACTGATTAACTACTCTTGTCTCTTTCTCTCACTGTCCGGTCCCACTGTGATTTAATTTAGGACATCTCAGAATTTCTCGTTTACTTGAGGTCTCTGTTGAAATGTCACCTTGTTTGCAGGCCTTACCTACATACCCATGAAAAACAGAATGCTGCAGTCACTCTCTGCATTTGACCTTCTTTCCTTTCCTCCATACCTTCTGTCATCACCAAAAATAATATGTAATTTTATGATTTGCTTCTATATTCTTTCTCCATCATTGAATTGTAGGAAGTTATGTTCTTGAGTACCCAATACGCAATGCCTAGACAAAGCATTAAAGCTGGTCAGCCCTATGTGAGGTGGCACAGGGTATCCCACAAAGGGACCATATCCATACACAAAATATTAAAATTAATGTCTGTACTGCAAAGTATGAATTGTACCATTTCAAATATGTGAGTAATGCAAATTTGCGTGAAAATTAGTCATGTTATTTGCATCTATTCTCATAGTCGTCTAGACCACATGGCAGCAGAAAATCTTACAAGAGTTTCAGAATTTGTTCTCCTGGGACTTTCAGAGGAGCCAGACTTGCAGCCCCTCATCTTTGGGCTTTTCTTCTCCATGTACCTGATCACTGTGATAGGAAACCTGCTCATCATCCTGGCCATCAGCTCAGACTCCCACCTACACACGCCCATGTACTTCTTCCTGGCCAACCTATCCTTTGTGGACTTCTGTTTCACCTCCACCACCATTCCTAAGATGCTGGTGAACATTGAGACACAGAGCAAAGTCATAACCTATGAAGGCTGCATCACACAGATATATTTTCTCATACTCTTTGCAGTGTTGGATGTCTTCCTCCTGACCGTGATGGCCTATGACCGCTTCGTGGCCATCTGTCACCCCCTGCACTACACGGTCATCATGCACCCCCGGCTCTGTGGACTGCTGCTTCTGGGGTCCTGGATCACGTGTATCCTGAATTCCTTATTACAAAGCTTAATGGTGCTGAGGCTGTCCTTCTGTGCAGACTTGCAAATCCCCCACTTTTTCTGTGAACTCAACCAGATGATCCAACTTGCCTGTTCTGACACCTTCCTTAACAACATGGTGATGTATTTTGCAGCTCTCCTGCTTGGTGGTGGTCCTTTTGCTGGTATCCTTTACTCATACTGCAAGATTGTTTCCTGCATACGTGCAATGTCCTCTGCTCAGGGGAAGTATAAAGCGTTTTCTACTTGTGTGTCTCACCTCTCAGTTGTCTCCTTATTTTATTGTACTATGCTGGGAGTGTACCTCTGCTCTGCTGTGACCCACAATGCACACTCTAGTGCGACAGCCTCGGTCATGTACACAGTGATCACACCCATGCTGAATCCCTTCATCTACAGTCTCAGGAATAAAGACATCAAACAGGCTCTAAAAGCATTGTTTGTGAAGCTAACTAAAAACAGACCAATTGTCTAAAGACTGAAAGTATCCATGAAAGCAGAGGTCAAAGGCTCAGAGTCACATATTATGATTATTTTCAGACTATGGAAGTAGGACTTGCTCTTTCTATTTATTTTCTGGAATTTACATTTCTTTTGACACATCTTCTCTATTCAACGTATGTAACTCAATTAAGGTTTCGGCTCCCACAGATATCCAACAGCTCTTCCCTTCATTGTTTTCACTATCCCTAATTTATTTTTAACCGTGGATCAGAAATATATGGAAATTCTCATTTATCTAATGTAATGATATAGATTTTTTTTAAGAATAATTTTTCTCAAACAGCATGTCATACCAAATAATTTTTCTTTTGTTTCCTAAGAGAATTGTCATGAATAGTAGTATTCAAATGGAAAAAACAAAAACAAAAACAAAAAAACTACACTTGATGACAACGGCAATTTATATAATTTGATGAAACAGGAAAATGTGAGACTACTGTTTTTCACTTTGTGTTAGACATTCCTTTATATGCTCTTCCTGATAATGTACACTATAACATACTAGTATGTTTTATACATGGTCACTGGGTTTATTCTCCTCATTAGAATCCTGTTTTCTTTTAGCTTGGTGGGCACAATGGCACTGGCAAAATGATTATCAAATATATGTTCCAAGAAGAATCTTAATTGAAAATCAATTGTAATAACTAGATTGAAATAATACCATTTGAAAATCACAGATGAATTTCAATATGATGAAGCAAAATTTTAAATCACACATCGTATTAGAATGCAAAATATTTATTGTTCATTGGAGTAAGGAGGAATGGTGCCCATGTGTAAGTGGGTTTATACATATGGTTGAAGATTGGCTGGTGTTTTTCTATATTTTATTTAATTATCTTATGCTTCTGATTGAAAAGTTTCAGTGCTACATATAATATGACTCTTTTCATTACTGTGAAAATGTAGATTCCCTTTTCTAAATTTTTCATAAGCACAGAAGTGATGGTGAATGGTCATTCTGTATCTCTATCGTGCTCAGGATTCTGTCCATCTTTTCTGATCAAAGAATGACTCGTGAGAGCTTGCACTCTTGTTCAGTCATGAGAGTCAGAGTCAGCAGCTTTCCTACACATACACGCATGTCCTTCAACCCCTCCAGGTTACCTGGCAATGAAGCCCAAAGAGTTTTTAAAAACAGTTGTCTGAAATAAACTAAAATAACACAGTAACCATGAATGCTGTCTTCAAAAATGAGAACAAATGCCAACAATAATCAGCAGCAGGTTATTATAATTGTCTTCACTTCTGTTCACTTTGATTATTGTATCAGTTAGCTAATGCTATAAAACAAGACATCCTAAAAGCAGATTATAATAATATAATGCCTTTGTTACCAAGTGAGATTGTATGGCGGGGAGTTGTTCTGAGCTCTGCTGCTCTCCTTTTGGGTCTCTAGTCAGCTCTGGGTGTCTACATGTGTTCCTAAGGCTCATTCATGATGCTGTGTGTGTGGCCATGGAGCTCTTCTCCCTTGAATATATGTGGTCAGTTTACTCTATTTCTACACCTAGTTTCATCTTCTATTTTAAAGAAAAGAAAGAGTACCAAATGTGAATTGCTTTAGTTCACTTCTAGTATTATTATATCCAATATCACACTTTGCTTTTTTCTCAGTGTAAATCAGCGACCTGTGCTCTGTATCCTACTGTGACGGATGCCATGTCAGTTTTATTTCCTTCTAAGTAATTAATTGGAGTACATTTACATAATGTGAATGGTATATAGTTGAAATGTACAATTTGGTGAATAAAAAGAACCATACCAAAATTACAGTCCACACCTCATGTTTCGTTTTGTATATAAATCAAGAAAGTGCACAATAAACTTAATGGCCTTTTAATGTAATTGTTAAACATTCACTATACCTCAGCCTCAATTTTTTTATTTCTGAAGATAATGTGGAATAGTCAACATAAATTAAGACGAATGTTGCAAGAAATAAGTTAAACGGGTGGGACGTCTTTTGTTGAGTCCAAAAACATGTTCAAAGGTAACGTTGTGTGTATGTATATGTGTATGTGTGTGTTTATTGTATACATTTTCATGTCAAATAAACATACACATGTATATATGTACACAAACACAAACTGATTTATAATTTCATATTTTATGTTAAAAGGAAACTTGAGAGAACATTGTATAGGATAAAACTGTAAAGAATGAATGTTTGAATTAACATGAAATTAAAAGATGTAGAAATTTAGACATGAAGATTTAAAGTATGGTAGACATAATTTAAATGATGAATTACTTTTCCTGTCTTAATACCTCAAATGTATCAAAATCAGAAGCACATTTACTTTTATACAGTAAGACATTCTCTACCAGCCAAAGAGGTTGAATTTCTTCAAACTCATGATAAATTTATTTTGCTTAAGGTGTGCTTGCAGCACAAAATGCCTTTACCCAGGGGAGGCTAAATGAATGATTCGAGGCACTTATCTCAGTTTCCTGAACAAAATTTTATTGTTTAATGGTAGTAGACTTATCGGGAAGATAATGTCACAGGTAAATGTCTAACCACTATGCTCTAGCCCTGAAGCTAATGTAATATTGAATGTCAAATGTAATTTAAAAATAAAAAAAATTAAAGTTTGTATTCAATTTTTCATGCTCTTGTAAAATTACAACAGTAGTGATTTAAACAGACACATATAATTCCTGAGGTCAGAAACAGAAAATGGATCTCATTGGGCTAAAATCAAGATGTTTACAGGGCTATATTTCTTCTGCAGGCCACAAGGAAGAATCTATTTACTTTCGTATTCCAAGCGTAGAATGTAGCGCAAAAAAAAATTAAACTTATTTCTTATAAGTAAAGCTTAGTGGTTACCAGAGTGTAATGGAGAATGGGAGGTGGTAAAAAAAAAAAAAGGGTTAAGGAGTCAAATATATGGTGATGGAAGGAGAACTGACTCTGGGTGGTGAGCACACCATGTGATATATAGATGATGTATTATAGAACTGTACACTTGAAACCTATGTGATTTGACTAACCGTTGTCACTCTTATCAATGTAATTTTAAAAAGACAATTGTATCATAGTGAAGGACTAAATGACAGCTCCTGACTTGTGAGATAAGTATGAAATTCCAAATTGTTTTTACAAATGTGTCATGAAGCCCAGTGTGTAGACTGAAGGTTTATATCAAAGGAATGTCGTTCTCCCCCTCGCTGAAAAGAAAAATAGCAATTTTCTGAAGATACCAGGCGCTGTATTTCCACCACAAGTTAATATTTTGGAGATTCGCGGTTTGTAATCCAGACTGGCTCCTGAGTCTTACATTTAGAAAAACTTTTAGGTCAGATTTGGGATAAGGTGCTGGGAGCTTGGTCCTCTGGGATCTAGCAGACTTGATGAGGAAGGACTACCATAATAAAAACTGGATTCACTTGACTTCTAAGCTGGTCTTTTGGGCACATAGAATCTCCAGGGAAACTTTCCCTTCTGTCCAGACCCACAGGGAAATCATGTACATAGAAGATGGAGTAACAAGATGGAAATGTACCTAATGGGCAGTATATGGAGCTGTAAATATCTCCTCATCCCCAGTCTCTCAGCAGGTGTGACTCTGGGCTCTATGGGACCGGGTTGTTGCTCATGGAGTCCTAAGTTTGTCTAGGAGACCAATGCTTGACTCCTTGCTACTGTCTTGTGTGGGGAGAGGGCTTCAGACTCCATCATCAACCATCACACGGAGACCTTTCCCTCAGAGTTCCCAATCAAGTGAGTCTGAGAGTCCAGTAGGTATTGCAGGAAAGGGTCAGAGAGAATCAAAGCCAAGCACGTTTACCTGAGGTCACTTGACAGCCACCAGCCTAGCTGGTAGATCTCAGAGCCTAGAGATCTCCGTGGTTGTTTGCTGGTCTGGTTAACGAATTAATTATTTATTTTCGATGCTAAAAAGAGGAAGTGAACATTGAACTCAGCAACACCTGGGTAATTGTTGATGATTAACTGATGGAGGCCTATTATAGATGGCAATGGGAAGGCATAAAGTATTTCAAGTAAAGTAGAACATATCCAATGAGTTTTGCAATTAAACGGAGTTGGAAATTGAGCTTTAGGAGTGGAGGGATGCCCAGGGAAATGAGGACAGTTAATTTTTATTTTTATAATGGTGTGTCTTCGACCACGTTTCCGTATTGATGAGAAAGATCCAGATCCAATATATTGCTTGCAAATATTACATTGCAACAGTACCTCATGAGACATGCATTTCATAGTATCTTCTTTTACTCTGGGTATTCCCATGAAAAAGTATGTATGTATGTATGTATGTATGTATGTATGTATGTATATATGTATGTATGTATTTATTTATTTATGTTTAATTAAAGTTTATGGGGTGATAATTGTTAGTAAAGTTACATAGGTTTCAGGTGTACGATTCTGTAATATATCATCTATGTATCACATTGTGTGGTCTCCACCTAGAATCAGTTCTTACATCACCATATATTTGATCCCTTTTACCGTCATTTACTCTCTCTCTCCCCCCTTACCCTCTGGTAACCACTAAACCATTGTCTGTGTCTATGAGTTTTTGTTTCTTCATTTGTTTGTCTTGTTCTTTTGCTATTTTCAGTTTTATATACGACATCAGTTAAATCATATGGTTTTTGACTTTTTCTGTCTATTTTGCTTAGCATAATAATTTCAAGATCCACCCGTGTTGCCACAAATGGCATTATTTCATCTTTACTTATTGCAAAAATAATTTAATTGATAAATAAAAAGAGGTATGCTGAATAGCTTAACTTTACAATTATTACATTACCTGTGACCTGAATATAGTTGTGGATTAGTTATTAACTTGTTTTCTCTATTGTAAATTGTCTGTAAAAGTTTTTACATTTGTATAGTTGGGTCAGAGTGTTTTTATTCCTGTTTTTTAATATTTATTAAATGTATTAAGGTGACATTGGTTAGTAAAATTATATAGTTTTCAAATGTACAATTCTATAATACATTACCTGTATATTGCATTGCGTGCTTACCACCCAGAGTCAATTCTCCTTCCATCAATGTATATTTTCATTCCTGTTTTTGACTGCATTTTTGTAAACAAGAAATTGGAGTTTCTTTCCCCAACTTCACTTTTTGTCATTGAGTTCTCTATGTATGTATATGTAGCGAATTGTATTTATTAATAGTATAAACTCAAATCTATCATTCAGTCATATTGTATTCTCTCCTTTTTTTTCACTCTTCCTGAAAGAATTCAGCTATTACTTTTACATTTTTCCTTGCGAACCTTTGCTATAAACTAAAATGAAAGTGAATGTTCTCCTGTGTACTTAGTGCTAGTAAATCACCCTTTATAATATTGCCAACTTGTTTTCTTTTTTGTTTCAGGTGCACAAAACAATGCAACAGCCAGACATTTCACCCCTCCTGGGTGACAACCCGCTTCCCCAATCTACTGTCTCACTGACATCGTACATATCTACTACAATTCCATTGACTCTATTCCCTATGCTGAACTCTATATCCCATGACTCTATGTATAATATATATATTATACATATAATATATATTGCATGTCTATTTAAAATTATAGTTGACATACAATATTATTCAGCTTCAGCTTCAGGTGTACAGAGAGCAGTAGTCAGGCATCTACACCATCCCTGAATTGGTCTCCGTAATAAGACATGTGCCCATCTGACACCCTACAAAATCTTTACAACATTATCGATTATATTCCCCAAACTGTCTTTCATATCCTTGTGGCAATATTGTATTACTAATTTGTGCTTTCTAATCCCCTTCTCTTCTCCCTCATCCCCACCCCCTTTCCTTCTAGCACCCATAAGTTTTTTCTCTATATCTCTAAGACTATTTCTGTTTACTTTGCTCATTTATTCAGTCCTTTAGATTCCTCATATAAGTGAGATCATATGGTATTTGTCTTTCTCCATCTGACTGATTTCACTTAGCATAATGTTCTCTAGCTCCATCCATATCGTTGCAAATGGTAAGATTTCATTCCTTTTATAGTCTAGTAAACTCCATTGTATAAATGTACCACAGTTTCTAATCGAGTTGTCTACCGATGGGCATTTGGTTGTTTCCAAGTATTGGCTATTGTGAATAGCACTGCAATGAACATAGGGGTGCATGTATTTTTTTGAATTAGTGTTTTGGATTTCTTTGGATAGATACACAGGAGTGGAATTGCTGGGACATAAGCTAGTTCGTTTTTAATTTTTCAAGGAACATCCATACTGTTTTCCATAGTGGATGCACCAATCTGCAATCCCACCAACAGTGCATGAGGGTTTCCTTTCCTCCACATCCTCACCAGCACTTGTTGTTTGTTGATTTATCGATGCTACCCATTCTGACCTGAGTGAGGTGGTATCTCATTGTGGTTTTTATTTGCATTTCTCTAATGATGAGTGAGGCTGAGCATTTTTTCATATGTCTGTTGGCCATCTGTATGTCCTCTTTAGAGAAATGTCTCTTCATATCCTCTGCCCATTTTTAAATTAAATTTTTGTTTTTTGGATGTTTTTGTTTTATAAATTTTGGATATTAACCCCTTATCTAATGTATCATTGATAAATATCTTCCCCCATTCAGTTGGATCCCTTTTTGTTTTATTGATGATTTCCTTTGCTGTGAAAAAAACTTTTCAATTTGATGCAATGTTTATTACTTCTTTTACTTTTCTTAGCCAAGAGGATAGATCAGTAAAAAATATTACTCAGGGTAATGTCTGCAAATTTACTCCCTATACTTTCTCCTAGGAGTTTTATGGTTTCAGGTCTTACATTTAAGTCTTTAATCCATTTTGAATTTGTTTGTATATATGGCATAAGGAGGTGGCCCAGTTTCATTTTTTGGCATGTGTCAGTCCAGTTTTCCCAGCACCATTTATTAAATACACTTAATAATAAGATTTTGGTCCCTTAGAATATCAAGTTGTCCCTAAAACCAGTCTTCAGAGGAGGAAATCAACCAAAGAGAGTGTTCAGCCTTGAGAAATGCATGAAATACAACCAAGTTTGGCCAAAATCTATATTTATATAGGTACGGCTTTTGATTGCGATTATAAAAGGGTGGCCCATAAAAACTTACTCCAATATAGAAAAGTGTTTAACGTGACAAAAGCAAATTACAAATGATTAAGTAAGAGCTGTTTTCAGAACTGTTTTCAGAAGAAAGTGTCTTGCACTTAGCAGTGAAACATAAAGAATGAATAAACAAATGCAAGGGAATTGAGATAGATGAAAGATACAACCAGTAGTAATAGCAACAGGAACCAAAGACAAGTAGCAACCATTAAAGTTTAAAGAAATTAGTGCATAGGGAAGCTGAAAGTTCCTGGGACTGATGTACTTTTAAATATTACTGCGTCAGGAGAAAATCACTAGCTTGGAAGGATAATACAGATTCCAAGGGCAGAATGATGAAACAGAAAACTGGGACAGAGCAGGACACTGCCTCTAGCTATATTTTGCTAAAGCACTTTAACAGTTCTTGATAAAGAGAAATGAGCAACTAAAAAAGAGGGCCATTAATAGATCATAAAATAATTATAGACAGATAGATAGATATTACCTTTTAGTTAACTTATGATCATTTTCTCATAGTGGCATTACAGATCATTTCATAATTTGCATTTAATTATTAAGCACAATATGAAGTAATCCATTTCTTGTTAAACTAGAAATTATCCAAGTGGAATGAACTAACCATTTGGAAATAACCTTGTAATTATTGTTGATTGCTGGACAACTGACACTGTGACACAGTTTATTGAGCTGACTCTTAAATATGAACTCACCATTTGTGGCCAGTCTTATTGGTGCTACAATCAATTGAAAGTTGTTATGCATTTTTGACTCTTTATCCCCACACACCCCCACACCCCACCCACAGGCACACTTTTATCACAGTGATTGGAAGGCTAAATGCTACATTTGTCATTTTCCCTTGAAGCTAGAGTTCTCTGTCTATCTAAATTTTATATGTAAAAACACTCTCATGGGATTTGGAAGAAAGTTTAGCTTAGACCGTCATCTTCTTATACTTTTGATGCCTGGCAAGCAAGAACTGACATATGTAAATATTTGTAACTGATTCCATATTTTTTGTCTTTGTGAGTTTAGCTATCAGTGTTCTAGATGTGAGGCAGAGAATGCAGTGATGATAGCCATACTAAAAGATTCCTTACATGCTATGTCTCCAGTCCTTCAACCAGTGTTGTAACACAAAATGTCCTGTATTAAATTCTTCTTGGTTGAGATTCCTGAAGCAGACTCTTGCACTGTTTCTTACATTGTGCCCAAGAAATAAACAAGTGCCTCTCACAATCATTACTCAATTACATGTATACTGGAATCCTAATTAAATACTACAGAAGACACTGAATTATGAAGTTCTAATACAATATTCACTTGATTGAGAAAAGAAAACATCCCCTGGATTTTTGGATTGTGAGATAGTGGCTGTACACGAGTACATTTTAAATATCAAAGTAACCTGAGCACATGGACTGTAGAGCTTCCGTAAACTTTTGTGTGATCTCGCCTCAATTGTCCAAAATCATCTGCACTTAGAGATCAGATGAGGTGTGTGCAAACATATTGGAACACTCCTAAGCAGCCATTATGAGTTAGTGTCAATTATTATGTTTGAAATTATGTAAAAGTAATGTGATAGTACTTCTTACCCCCCAAAACACAGATATTTTGACTTTGCAATTTTAAAAAAGGAGACAAATAGGGAAAGTGTTTTTAAATCAATCAGTTATTTGTGAATAACTGATTTATTTATATTTTTATCACTACAATATTTCATTTGTGCTTAATATTAATAACTTACTTATTCGATACTGTTGATAAACTTATTTCACTCAGAGTATGGTATTCATATTTGATTTATTCCGTAGCATCTCTCAGTTTGTTTGTTTCTGATTTTATTGATACTTTTTCCTTTGACATCAAAACTTTTCAACTTTTTGGACCATGTCGCACAGTTAGAAAAAACATTATTTTACAATCTAGTATGCACACACATTACACACACATTTTCAAGAAACAATGCATACCCTTTCTACCTGAAACATACCCTATAATTTTCTTTTCTTTTTTCCTGTTTTTATTTGCTTGTTTATTTTGTTCTTTACATTCCACATATAAGTAGATCATATGGTATTTCTTTTTCTCTCTCTGACTAATTTTACTTAGCATAATACCTTCTAGGTCCATCCACGGTGTCGCAAATGGTAAGATTTCATTCTGTGTTATCGCTAAGTAACATTCCATTGTACACCGTCTTTATCCAATCGTATATTGATGGGCATTTAGGTTCCTTCCATATCTTGTCTATTGCAAGAAACACTGCAGTGAATGCAGGGGTGCATATATCTTTTTGAAATAATGTTTTAGATTTCTTTCGATAAATACCCAGAAGTGGAATTGCTCGGTCATAAGGTAGTTCTGTTTTTCAGTTTTTTGAGGAAACTCCAAACTGTCTCCCATAATGGCTGCACCAATCTGCAATCCCACCAACAGTGCACAAGGGTTCCCTTTGCTTCACATCCTCACCAATTTTTGTTGTTTGTTGATTTATTGATGATGGCCATTCTGACAGGTGTGAGGTGTTCCTCATTCTAGTTTTAATTTTTACATTTCTCTGATTATTAGTGACATTGAGCATTTTTTCATATGTCTATTGGCCATCTCTATGTCCTCTTTGGAAAAATGTCTATATAGGTCCTCTTCTCTTTTTTTAATTGGATTGTTTTTTCTTTTGTTGTTGAGTTGTATGGGTTCTTTATAAATTTATCAGATGTATCAATGGTGGATATATTCTACCATTCAGTAGGTTACGTTTTCATTGTGTTGATGGTTTCCTTTGCTATGTAAAAACTTTTTAGTTTGATATAGTTCCATTTGTTTATTTTTTCTTTTGTTTCCCTTGCTCCAGGAGATATACCAGAAAGAAAAAAAATATATATTACCAAGAGCAATGTCAGAGAGTTAATACCTATGTTTTCTTCTAGGAGTTTTATGGTTTCGGGTCTTACATTACAATCTTTCATTCATTTTGTGTTTATTCTTATATAATATATGAAGTAAGATGTTCCAGTTTTAGTTTCGTTCTGTTTTTTTGCATTATCTGTCCAGTTTTTCCAACACCATTTATTGAATGGACTGTGATTGCCCCATTGTATATTCTTGCCTCCTTTGTCATAGATCAAGTGACCGTATAGGTGTGGGTTTATTTCTGGGCTCTATTCCGTTCCATATGTCTGCTTTTATGCCAGTGTCATGCTGCTTTGATTGCTATAGCTTTGCAGTGTGGTTTGATATCAGGTAGCGTGATACCTCCAATTTGATTCTTCTTCCTCAAGATTGCTGTAAATATTTGGGGTCTCTTGTGGTTTCATACAAATTTGAGAATTATTTGTTCTAGTTCTGTTATAAATTCCATTGGTATTTTGATAGGGATTGCACTGACTCTATAGATTACTTTGGATAGTATGGAAATTTTCGCTATGTCAATTCTTCCTATCCATGAGCACATTTATTTATATCAGCTTCCATTTATTTATATCTTCTTCAATTTCTTTCTTCAGTGTGTTACAATTTTCCAAGTACAGGTGTTTTTACCTGCTTGGTTAAATTTATTCCTAGTTATTTTATTTTATGCAGTTGTAAATGGGATTGTTTTCTTAATTTCTTTTTCTGATAATTCATTGTTGGTGTATAAAAATGCAACTGATTTCTGTGGCATTTCTCAGTTTAAATTAATATATATATATTTAATCAACTAAAGACTCAGTGTGTCCATATCCTAAGCAGTATAGTCAATACACTGGCAATCTCATACACGACAGCTAATAGGCTCTGAATTTAGTCTTGCTGATGACATGGTATTTAGTGTGCAGGAAAGTGCTGGTTACCTGTAAGTCCTTCTCTCCTACATCACTGCCCCTCCCACTGCGATGTTGCTATATCTGTGTAACTAGATTTCATCCTGCATTGATAACCTTGCTCTTGTATGCTAAAATTCTGGCATTACTCCAAACAAAAGCAAGCTGGCTGGAGCCTTGACACTCAGTCTTCCTTTTTCTGTTCTCCCCAAAATTCTGTTCCTTCATCAGTGGCACGATTCTAAACAGGCTGGTTCACTATTTTCTGTCTGATTATAAGCATTGCTTGTCATCTATTTTCTCACTGTACCGTATCTCACTCATCTTGATGGGCCTCCTCAGTTACCCAGGCCTGCCTGAATTGAGACAGTTACACATGACACCTTAGAAACAGCAAAACTCTAAAGTGCCATATTTTTCTGCCAAACAACGGCCTTCTTAGTCAAGTTACCTCCATCAGTTCTTTTGCTATTCAATCTAATCTGTTTCAGTGTCTCTTTTTCTTCCTTCTGTTAATATTGCTTTAAAAGCTAATCTTTTCTCTGCTGGACATGATGAAAGCATTTCAGTTTTCCATTTTAATCATACTCCTTAGAGCTCATAAATCTTACACTCTTAGAGAGTAGGATAAGCAGTTTCCAAGCATATAAAATCTTACTGAGGCATGCTTTTCTGAATGTGTTTTTTTTTGTTTGTTTGTTTTCATTGTGAACAACTGGAAGAGTATGCAGAGCTAAATAACTATCAATAGATGGTGTCAGACTATTTCATATGTTAGGAGTAAAATAAATATTGATTAAAAGGACTTCCAAGCTGCTCTACAACACAGACTCTTTATACTTGTCAATTTCTCGACATCTTCTTGAGCTGCTATTTCAGTGAAGAAAAAAACAGAAAAATAACAGCCTTTCCAGAAGTTTCACACAGATCAAAAACAAGTGATAAGGAAGTGTTAGGTATTCTCTTGTCTGTAGCACCTACTGGCTCCGCATGTTTTTTTCTTTTGAAAGGAAAAATCCCTTTATGATGTATCAATAATATACAATACTAAGAGCACCCTGAGCGATCACCTTTATTCCAGACCTACTCTTCCTTACTTCCATTATCTAGCAGCAGTTCAGCTTCCCCTTGGTAATTGGAATCAATTACCCTGAGCAGTATAGTAACTCCCTTTTCTGACTGTTCATGCAGGAATATGAGGAGCTAAAGGGATTGGTGGCAATCTTAACTGCCAGTTCAAACAAAGCATTATTGTGTCACCTGGTAGAAGCAGTCTTCCCTTTGGAACTAACATCTCCAGACCAGCAAACATAAGAGTACAATGACAGGAAGCAAATACTTTGTTAGTGGACCTCTGGGGGTAATAGTGAGTGGTACCCCACTCATTTCTACCTCTTGAAACTAGACTCATAAATCCTGGCTATGGGAGAAATGGCACCGTATATTGGACACTGATTCAAAGCAGACTTAGCCCTCTGGAGAACCCTGCCACCTAGCTGGGACTGCAGCTGCGTGTTAAAAGGCCATCTGCCCCTGGATCTGCTGGATCCTGTGGACTGAGGAGAAGAGCAGCTTCCATAGCAGCCTGGATCTGTTATGGATCCTTGTTCTGGATCCACTTAGACTTAGCAGCTTTTTAAGTCACTTAGCAATGGGCCAGAATAGCACCCCTAAAAGAGGGATGTGTTGCCTCCAAAATCCAGAGAGGCCCCTGGGTGTTGTGCCTCTTTTTGGGTTGTAGGAGAGGCTAGATGTAACAGTTTATCCTTCACTTCAGAAGGGGTATCTCAGCATTTCCACACCACTGGAGCCCTAGAAATTACACTGAGGTCTAAGGCTCAGAATTTTTGTCAGATTTCTCAACCTCTAACATGCAAATGTATTACCAATAAGTCTAGACTGATGGTGACTTCTCAGTCACTGGGTCTAGTCAGCGTAATGTCCTCAGTGTAATGGACTGATGGGATATCTTGTGGAAAGGAAAAGTGAGTAAGGTCTCTGGGGAGTAAATTATGACATTTGATAAAAGAGCTGATATACTCCTTATTTCTGACCTTAGAAAGACACCATCCAGTCTTTCACCATTAATTTGATGTTAGTTGTGGGTTTTCCTAGATGTCATTTATCAACTTGAGGAATTTCCCTTCTATTACTAGTTTGTTGAGCATTTTTTTGTGAAAGGATTTGGATTTTGTAATTTTTTTCCCTTTGTGATTATGGAGATGATCATATGATTTTTTAAAACTTTATTATTATGATGTGTTATGTTAATTGATTTATAAATTAATGTAATACATTAATTACATTAATATATTACATTTTGGAAGCAGGATAAATTACAACCTTTAATTACTGAGATAAATTCCATTTGGTGTATAATTCATTTTATATTTTGCTTGATTTGGTTTGCTAGTATCTTTTGAGGATATGTGTATTCACATGAATAAGAAATGTTAGTCTAAGCTTTTCTTGTGAAGTCTTTTTCTGGTTTAGTATCAGGATGATACTGTACTCAAAATGATTTTTAAATAATTATTTTTCTTTCTATTAGGTAAGTTGTAGTATCCCTTCTTTTTTCATGATTCTAGTAATTATGTGTATCCTCTTTTTCTTGGTCAATCTGGCTAAATGTGTGTTAATTATGTCAATATTTTCAAAGAACAAACCTTTGATTTCATTCATTCTCTCTATGGTTTTTCTATTTTTTTATTTCATTAATATTTGCTCTGATCTTTATTATTGTCTTCTTTTTGCTTCCTTGAGGTTCAGTTTATTTTCCAGTGTCTTAAGGTACCAGGTTAGGTTATTGATTTGAGATCATTATTTTTTCTAAAATATTAGCATTTAAAAGTATAACTTACCTCTGTTGGAATTTGTCTGATGTTTTCTCATGTTCAGTCTGTGGTTGTGATTTCTGGGAGGAAGACGCATCGGTAAGGGGGTAGTCTTATTATAGCATACGTGGTACATACTATCAACATTATTTATCACTGTTGATATTTTAAACACATATTTTAAACACTTCTTTATTTCCCAATTTTACAGATGTATGACAAGGTCTGTTTACTGAAGCTCATACTTGGACCTGAATTGATTTCAGGAAGGGAAGAGCAAAAACACAGATGGATGACTGCTTTCTGGTGAAGGACCCCAGCTGCAAGTACTGAAGTCCTGATGTCTTCCGTGGTGAACAGGATTATTTTTGGAGGAGAGTACCTGAAACCAAAACAGAGGTATAGGATTGAGAAAGGCTTCTTGAGAAATTTCTCACATGCAATAAAAGGTTGTGTTATGGCAACAGTGTGGTATATGCTTACAGAGCAGAGTAAAATTCTGAAATTGTGTTTGAAATGAGGAAATGTTAGAATAGGTACCGATATATTGGGTTTCCTGTCTTAGGAGTCCTCAGACATTGGGCCAGAGAAGAGAGTGGCCAGGAGACAGTGGCAAGAGAGGTGAACAGGGAATAGATCTGATCATATCACCAAGAGCTGGGGCTCTATGCATGGAGGACGTAAACTACCCCAAATCATATCTTGGAGTTTGGTGAATGTTTCCAGGGGCTGAGCTGAGTGCCTAAGCTGTATGTCAGAATTTCGCGATTCTGCATACACTGCCTATTTGTCTCTCGATTCTGTGGCTTTTAAAGCTCCTTAATGAAAAGCAGCATTGCTAGAAACAAATTATTTTAAGTTTCATGTTGGAAGCCCGAAGTCACATTTCTCCCTTTCTTTGATGACTATCTGACTATTTCCAAAGAAGTTAAATTTGGTCCAAGTTTAGGAGGTAGAAAAAAGGTAAAGCAAGAGAAAGGCAGCATTTTACCGAGAAGAGACACTTCAGTAAGTTTTTTTGGCATCAGAAACAATACCTAATTCAGGAAATGTTGTTTATTCAACAATCATTTTTGAGCATTTCCTACATGCCAGTACTTTGGTCGGTATTAGATAAAGCTATGAAGATGAGTAGGACATGTTTCTGGCCCACAAGAAACTTACATCCTAATGGAGGAATACAGACGAGCAAAAAATGACAATACAGTATGTCCCACTCTGATGGAAATCGTATTTGCTGGAGGTACTCTGGGAAGGGAGGGATACCTAACCGACATCAGGGACAAGGGGGAAAGGTCAGAAAATACTTTCAGAAAAGTAGTGGCTGAGACAAGTTTAAATATCAAATACATGTGCCTGTGACTGTGGACAGGGCTGTCTGTTGAGTTGTGAAAAGTAATATATCAGCGCTATCAAAGATGAGTTAGTTTTGGGCCTTGACTGGGGAATTTTGATTTGATAGAAATGAAAGATCCTCTAAGATTCTAAGCTGGAAGCAACAATATGGCAGAAATGCTTCTAAGGCTTTCTGTCAGCAGGGCAATCAGGTGAAAAGAGATTGGAGGCAGGGAGGTAAGCTAATAATATGTGTTGTCAACAACTTAAGTGTGAGGTCATGGAGACCTGAATCTAGGATGGTGGTTATAGGGGAAACACAAATTGTCAGAATGTGAGTCAGGATCTGAGTTTATCTCAAATGTTTATTCTTTTTCTTTTTCTTTTTCTTTCTTTTTTTTTTCTGTCAGGAATAATCATTTGATTGAAAACAGAGGAGAGAAGAAAGCCATAAATTAATCAACAAGGGCACGAGAGCACTCAACTGATTACTGGCTCAAAGACTATGAAACTTTATGAGATGTAAACACAGAATTTGAAAGAGAAATGAAAATAGATGTAAACAGAGAAGAAGGTAAAAGTTGGTTCCAAGATGAAGGTATTAGTGTCCATTTGCATGCCCATTTATTCCTTTAACAGTGCTGCGGGTGGTTTTTTAGCATTATGAAACATTTTAAAAGAAAACAGGAATGCCTATGTTTGTGAAAAGATTGGCCAAATATTGTGAGTATGGCCAATAGAAATTTGTGAATTAAAATAAATTTTACTATACCTAGCAATGGATAAATATTTTAATACCAAATGATTTTTGGAAAAGATTGTGTTATGTGGCGTTTGGGTTAGTTTTAGCATGAGAATTAAGCCCCACTTAAATTATTTATCATGATAGAATGGAGAAAAGGAGGAAGAAAATATTTAATGAGCACTTATGCTATTACAGACATCGTGCTAGGTGCTTTATTAGAACAAAAAAAATTCTTGAATTTGAATGTGTACATGTCCTATTTTATCGTTTTACTTGAGAAGTTTAATGGAATGACATGAGTTCATCCTAACAAATAAGGTTATAGCATAAACAATTCTGAAAAATAATTTAGAGTCAAAAAGTAAACGTTCAGATCAATTTAAAAACAGTTAAAAACATTGTGAATGGCATATTCTTGATTATACGTAATTCCTACCTTTGTATGTAGTTACAGTCGTTGGTGCGCGTGCTCTAGGTTCAGTCCCCATGAGGATGGCAACTTTTGATCTTCCTGTTAGTAGAAGCTACTTTTTGACAGGGCCATTTGTCTCACGGATTGATCACCTCAGATTCATCACTGCCACAAGAAAATTAATAAATCAGATATTTTTCGGATCTCAGTTTGCAGTCATCTCCAAATATGACAGGCAGTGTGCAGTTGCCCAAATGTAAGTCAAAAACAATATTCCTTTTCTTTAAACATTCTAATTTATCTGAGTTATCTTTTTTGAAATATTCATGATTTGACATAAAAAAAAGACTGAGTAAAAGCTTACTTAGAACAAAATGAATTATCCTTTGATATCCAATGTGGCAACCCAGTATTTGAGAAAAACAGAACTTCACAAAAGCTTAATATATTAAGTATTTGACAAAGTGTGACCCATTTACTGAAGCAGAAAATGCACCACAGGTTTTTCAGTGTTTCCCTATTTTTCTTCTAAAAGCAGATAAATCATATTTACAAGCCAAAGAAAAGAAATGCATCTAGACTTATTTAGGGAAAAATTGGGAGAGAAACGGGGGGGCGGGGGGTGGGGGGCAAATACAGTAATTTTGACTCAGAATGATACTCCCAAAATAAAATGTGGTAGGCTTTAAATGATTTCATAGGAATGTCAAAATGTGGAAAATATTTGATGAATTTACATAAAGGAAACTAGTAGATCCTTTCACGCCTTTTAGAGACTGTGAAGACACTGACGAGTTTTCAAGTCACATGTTCACGTTGCCGTTTTTTCATAGGAAACTTCTGAGATTTTTGTCAGGATTTTAAATATACTGGAAAAAGAATAAACAGCATTACAATACAAACCTTTACCCTGACTTATATATTCTCCTAAGTGCTCATCTCTGTGGTCATACTTTTTACATTTTCTGCGTGTCCCAGTTTATGATTGTCTCCTCTACTAGACAGTCGGCTCCTTGAGAATGGGGAGCTATCCTATACACCCCCACGTGCCCAGTCCCTGGTACTGCACTTAACACATAAGATCATAAGATGGATCAACAAATGCTTGCCCAACGTGAGAAAATGAGGGGGGTGGGGGAAACCAGAGCCTATGGGCAATTCTTTACAAAAAGACTATATATTACTGTATAAATTGAGATATTTTTATATTAATCAAGTATTTAAAATTGCCGATTTGATCACTGATTATGTTTAAATGTCTTATCCTTCCGAAAAGAAGTTAGCAAAGAGAAAACTCATTTACATCACTTCAACAGTTTTATAAAATACCAACAAGCAAGTGATTGTAATTAATATTACTTTAAAAATTCCAAGTGGTGAATATTATGTGAATAAGGTAGAAGGAGAATGTCTGAGAGATTTCACTTCTCAGCCACACTTTTAGATTTCTTGGATCCATGCTTTAAGCCAAAGTCAGAAATGGGACTAAAATTTAGTTTTCTAACAGTCTAGGTGTCTTGTCTTTTATTTAGTTAGATATAAATTTTATAGTACATAGAGGGATTAAAAAGACTTTCAATTATGTTTCTTTATTCATTAACAATCATTCCAAATGGCCTGATAGAACAGATCAGATGTAGCTAGAATAAGTTGTGTCCACAATGCTGCAGATCAAATTAAGAGAAAAAAAATTGAAGATAGCTTTTGGGATCCTTGAAAACCACTTCCGGTCTACAGCCATAAGGACAGAAATGATCAATAATTGTGACTATTTGGTTCATTCATTTCTTTTAATGAACAGACCTCAAAACTCACTGAAAGCATTCTTGCAGAACTGGGATGGATTTCAATTCTCTGGTGACTGATGGAAATAGAGCCTTTGATAAAACCTGGAGGAAGCTGCATTGCTCCCCACCATCTTTCCTTCCCCTCATCTTTACATACAGGTGCTGTTTAACTCAGAAGAGTATGTCATCTCCGTGCAGACTGATGGGCAGTTGATCGGCAACTATCAGCAAAATTCTTCCCGTGATTCTTAATGCAGTTTATTTTAGGCAAGCATCCCGAAACTGTGGATTTGTTTCAAATACGTAAAGTCTAGCAAATGTAGCAATAAAGGTCTCAAGAAGAAATGGGCACTGAGTTGGTTGAATCATTTTATTAATATTCAATAAGACCATTTCCATGTCTAGTCACTGTCTTAGTTCAAGTAAGCATTAATTTGTCTCTAATAAAGTGCCATTAATTCTGTGGATATTTATAAACTGCTTTTGGTAAATGAACGTCTGGATTACTGCAGCAGCCTCTTAACTTGTGTCACTGATTCATGTTTCTTCCAGTTATTATCTATTTTATGTCTAATGGCTCGGAACACAAAAGCCCTGTCTTGAATTTCCACCAATATTTAATTCCCTGCTTATGCAACTAGAGTTTGCTTATTTAACAAAATTAAAACTCTTGTGCCTAAGGTTACATGTTTCCTACCAATGTCCCTAGATTTTCATTTCTTCTTATTAACCTCTTATTACTTCACTGCATCTATATTTTTCAAAGGACACATTTTTTTGCAGGGGTGTTGTCTACCAAAAATTTAAATTTGGATGTCATAATCTCAAAAATGGAAGTTTAAGAATTTCTAAAATAAATATACTAGCCTGTTGACAAACAAAGGATAGAAGGTCTTTGTGATTTCAGAAAATGCTCCTTTCTTAGATCTGAGTCAGAGGTGATTTGGGCACGAATGGAAGAAAGTGTGGGGATGAAAGAAAGGGAAGCGATGACTCACTGGGACTTTATCAGTTGCTTCCTCTTCTCCCTACTTTTAATACCATATAATCTGTACATGAGAGGTTTTAATGTTCAAAGGGCTAGTGAATCTTTTCAGAGCAAATGAACAAGAGTAAATTGACTAAATATACATATAATTCTCTAGATGGAATTTTCAGAGGTTCTAGTATTAGAGTTACATGAAATTATGTCCTGTCTTAATATTTCATGATGCAAATGGATCATGAGGATAACCTTAGATCAAAACTCTCAAAAGGCATGAGAGAGATGGGGAGACTTTCAAAAGTCTGCTTGTATGGTGAGAACCTTAATGTGGATAAACATTAGTTATAGAGATATTCATTCAGCAGGCCTGGACTTTAAATTGAATCCTTTTCTTCTTAAACTCTTGGATTCCTAGTTTCTATGTCATTTGGAGAGTTGCTTTAGATTTCCCAGCTCTGCAAAAACAATTTTTCCACTTCATAGTGTCCCAGAGAATCTGGTCACATCTCTCAATAAGTGTCAACTCTATTATGAGAAAAGAATTGAAACAAAAACATAGAAGCACATTCTAGAGTTTACTTCTTCACTTGTTTTCCCTCTCATCCCATGCTGGGAAATGCATCTCATAAATATACAGTTTCTGCCAAATTATATCCTTAATGGAATCCCTAAAATAGACTTTCTTATTTGCTAAATCACTCTTCAGATCTTCCTAGATAACATTCCTACAAAATGGGTCTTGAAAATGTTCCTGAAGTCACTGGACTCTTTTTTTTCTTATCTTCCAAGCCCAAGCCCAAGCCCAAGCCCAAGCCCACGCCCAAGCCCACGCCCAAGCCCACGCCCAAGCCGTCTAGTTGTTGGCCCATGCTGGTATTATAAGACCCCCCCTATTATAAGGCCCCCACTAGGCAGGGTAGCACACAGCAGCACAAGATGGCTGCCGGCCACCCGTGGCAGCACACGGTAGCACACAGCGACACAGCGCCCGGCGGCAGCTCACACAGCTCATTTGCCCTGTGGAAATCGAACCAGCGACCTCGGCAGTAGGAGCATGGAGCTCCAACCACTTGAGCCACTGGCCAGCCCGGATACTTGGGCCCCCTTTTTTTTAACCTTTATCACAATAGAACAAGTAGAAAATGAGTACATAGAGTGCATATTGGCTTTATATCCTCTACTGCTATGAATCTAATGATAAAATAGGATCACTGAGAAATGATTGTGAAAGCATTCTGTAAATGGTAAATTAATATGGAAGTATATTTACTGACAGCAGCAATAATAAGTTGGTGCAAACGGTGAGGGAACCGAACCGGCAACCTTGGCCTTAGGAACACAGAGCTCCAACCACCTGAGCCACCAGTCGGCCCAGATACTTGGCCCCCCCCCCTTTTTTATTTTTTTAACTTTTATCACTAAAGAACAAGTAGAAAATGAGTACATAGAGCACATATTTAAATGTGCAAACTCTGTTGTCTTTATATCCTTTACTGTTATGAATCTAATGACAAAATAAGATCACTGAGAAATGATTGTGAAAGCATTCTGTAAGTGGTAAATTAGTATGGAAATATATTTACTGAGAGCAACAATAATTAGTGGTGAAAACAAGGAGCGAACTGAAGCAGCAACCTCGGTATTAGGAGCATGGAGCTCCAACCACCTGAGCCACTGGCCGGCCCAGATACTTGGCTCCTTTTTTAAAAACTTTTATCATGATAGAACAAGTAGAAAATGAGTACATAGGGTGCATATTTAAATGTGCAACCTCTGTTGTCTTTATATCCTTTACTGTTGTGAATCTAATGATAAAATAGGATCACTGAGAAATAATTGTGAAAGCATTCTGAAAATGGTAAATTAGTATGGAAATATATTTACTGAGAGCAACAATAATAAAAAATTGGTGTGTGGGATTTTTATACTTAGGTCCAAATTTTACTTGTTTATATTTCAAAGGAGGGATCTCCTCACTCAGTATTTTCACAGCTTTTGATAGGTCAGTAAAAAAATAATGTTTATGTAAGTTAATATGCTTTTATCTACAGTTCTGTATAATCATAGATAATTACATAACATAAATACAGAATTCTAAAACATTCATTAACCATTCCTCCCAGCCATAGAAATTAATTCAGTTCAATTATTAGTGTGACACACAAGTTATTTAAAAAGTCAATTGTAAGACACTTAATGCACTTTTAAATCTCGAAATCAGGATACTTCTCATAATATTCAAAAACTTGCTGACTATCTTTTATACTGTAAAGCTTTCATTAATTATGTCGTACAACCAATTTTGTTTCATAGTTAAGGAAGTAGAGGATATTGTACCACTACACGTCAGAAACTTTTTGTGGATATAAATTTATATTACAATATTAGCCTCCATGATGCATTCCATTTATTTTTTTTGCTATGAAGTATTTATGAATGATTATTCTACCTTAGTCATTAAATGCTCTGATGTAGAGGTCACAGACTTCTCTAATATTAGTTTTTGTTTTCAAAGGCCAAATTGTGAAAGATGAATATGTATTTTATTAAAAATATATATGGAAGTGATGCTCTAGCACATTCATGCCGTTCTTGGACCAGCCTTGCTCCCTTAAATGAAACTCAAAAAATAACAGCGCTGAAAACACAAAAGGGGTTCTAATTAAGAATAGAGAATTGCCTCAGAGGTGACTCAGATTCGGATCTTATATACAACTTGACCTAAATGTCATTTTTTCTATATTTTAAATTTCTTGAAAGAAAGCAAAACCAAATTAGTATAATATTAAAAGATATACTTTAAAATGGCCCTCAGTATTATGCCATCATGAACTAGCTGCCTTTCTAATTACTTGAAATATTTTCACATTATTCCATTATCTCTACATGTGGTTCCTACGGTACAATATGTGAGCCCGATATCCCATAGTCTCTTTTCAGGGTGAGAGTAGAACCTAATACCATCATCAAGAAAGCAAAAGATGTCCTCATGTTCCCCAGCCATTTGAAAATGTCTATCACCGCATTATCAGCACTACCCTTTTCTATACCCCTTTTAATATAGTAGATTGCATAATCCATCATTTGTTCAGTCACTCATTCAGAAAATCTTCATTTAGCACCCTGTGTCAGGTGCTGTGGTGGAGCTCTGGAATTTAGAGATGAACACATGTTCAGCTTCAAAGTTAGACTCATGTGGAGGCAGACAATTAACAACCAGATACTTCCAGAAATGTGTGGTAGAGCAGTAATACAGAAATGCCCAGGAACAGAAAAAAAGGCAGTCATTAGGACACACCTTGGCTTAGTCTGGGGGAGACAGGATTTTGTCCTAAAGGAGCCAGTGTCTGGCCTGAGTCATAGAACACGAGTAGAAATGAACCAAGTTGTTGTTACATGTGCATGTTTTTCCTCTTCTCTAGAGCTCACATTTTGAAACTTCAGATTTAGTCCTGGGCCCTCTTGCCTGACTTCTATACACTCCTCCTGGAATGTTAGCATTCATTTTCATGGCCTTAATTCCATCTCTATGCTAATTATTTCCATTCAGACATCTGAGGGCAGAGTTTTCCTTTGAGCTTCTGCAAAGGGTTCAAGGGATTTTGTGGCTGACCAAGGAAAAATATTTGACCACGAGGTGGCAGTAGCCACCAGACTTTATTGGGAGCAGCTGTGACAGATTGGGGACGTCCCTCACAGGAGTCTGTTTAGAGACAAAGGCTCATGGCTGCTACTCAGAAGCCGTGGAGGACGCGGGAATTTCTGGGAGAGACGGGAATTGGAAAGGGGGCTTCTGTGTACAGGCAATGTTGCGCACATGCGTGGCAGGCAGCCTCTGGGTCAGAGAGCTCAGAAGGGCAGCAGCGGCTGGGGGTCTTCATGGCCCAGGGTTTATCTATTGCTAGCAGATGTGGGGTGAGATTTCGTGGAGGTATACAAAACAGGCAGGCTCTAAACGGCTAAAAAAGAATCTGCTTGTTTGGCCTATTTTAAAAATAAATGGATGTGTAAAAATTTGATTTTGTTTTTGGCTGGCTTTTGAGCTAATAGGCCTGCAGTGAAGAAATAAAAGATGTAGGGGCCAATACACAGAGGCTATCTTTGGCTCACTTGTATGACAGCTACACATGAGTATAACCAAATGTTTATTTAACATCTCCATTGGGGTGTCACATAGGTATCATGCAATTAACCCGATCGAGACAGAAATCCTGGTGCTTCTCCAGTTTTTTCTTCATGGTAAATGAACTGTCATCTAGTATTTGAGGCAGAAACTTGAGTCACACATGGTTTCTCCCTTTCCAATCTAATCCATCATCACCTTGTGTCATTTCTACCTCCTAAGCACCTCTCGAATCTAGTTTTCCACACCCCCTTTGCCAACACTTAAGTCTAAGCTACAAATCTCTCTCACCTGGATTCCTTTAATAGTCTGCTAGAGTGTCTTCTTATTTTACTCATATCCTCTTTCTCTAAATTCCCCACACAGCAACCAAGGTTATCTTCTGAAACATATTATACAGCATGCTCATGCTACCCCTTGGTTAAATACCTTTTAACAGTGTCCGGCTCCACATTGAGAATCCCCAAGTCAGAAAACCCTGCGTGATCTGACCTGTGCCTGCCCTCGACGTTCTTCTCACGCCATCCCCCATTGCTTACCAGTGACCAGTCACAGACCCAGTGCCGTGTGTATGCTCTCTGCCACACCACGACCTCGACTTCTGCACTGCTGTCCCTTTTGCACGAACGTGCGCCTCTCTCAGCAATCTGAATGACCTCTTCCTACCTTCCCTTAGGTGTTGCTTAAATGTCTCTTCTTCAGAGAGGTCTTCTATAATTGGCGTAACACAGCCCTCACCCTCCCTGCCATCCATTCTTCTTATTCTGCTTCAAGCTCTACATTTATTGCTGGCATAATGATGATCTCAACTCATAATTGACATACTATGTTTTTGCTTTACTGCTGCAAATCCTCTCTAAACTCTAGATTTTATGAAAACAGAGACTTTGTCTTATTCACTGCCTTTTTTGTTTTATTGCTTTTTGTTGTTGTTGTTAACCTAACTGTGTTAATCTCACAGTTAGAAAGCAATGGAGCCAGGAGATAAAACCAGGCAGTCCAGCTCACAGTCATTTGCCGAACACTGCACTCTACTGCTTACTACTAATTATGTCCCACTCTTTCTTTTCAGTGATCAGAGTTTTTATGTAAGCTAAAGGAGTGCACATGCTATGGATATCTTTTTAAGAGAGCAGGATTGTGCTAATAGAGAGAAAACAGAAGGTTGGAACAGCAAATGTAGAGATGTCCAATTTGCTTTTTGGAAATCATTAACTTTTTGCTAACATATCTGTAGATTGTATTAGTGGGTAGCACCAACAGTGGACAGCAGAGACTTCCTTGTCTTCCTCTTTCCCCTCTCCAGGTGAAAACAGAGAAGTCCTTGAGCCTCTTTCTGGGAGGAGCCAGACTATAAAACTGTGAAATTTTGAGTTAGAGAGAACATTGACTCCTTTCTTTTTCTATGATTCTACTTCTCTCCTCCTTTCACTTATTCAGGATTGGAAAGAATTCTTTGTTCTTACACATTTATGCATTCACATATTATTTATTCAACATATATTTCTGAGTACCTAGATGTGCAGGCTCTGTATTAGGCTTGGGTGTTAAGTGGTAAAGGAAGTTGTGGTAAAGAAAATCTGTAGATGGAAAGAGAAAATGAAAACATAAAACACGCACATATGTACACTCATACATGGGGGTGTTTTTTGCATATATTGCTTACACATATAAATACATATACTTTATATCGACTATATATTTTACATATTTGTATATATTTAACATATTTATTCATGAGCTTAGTCTACATATACACGTATGTATATATGAGGTCTGACAATTAAGTTTGTGAACTTGTTGCAATGATGTTGTTAACCTTTTTTGATATCAGAGGGATTATTCATTATGAATTTATACCAACTGGACAAACAATTAACCAAGTTTACTATTTGGAAGTGTTGACAAGGATGCATGAAAAAATTAGATAACTTGAACTTTTCGCCAACAATTCATGGCTCTCGCATCACGACAATGCACCAGCTCACATGACATTATCTGTGAGGGAGTTTTTTGCCAGTGAACAAATAACTGTATTGGAACACCCTCCCTACTCACCTGATCTGGCCCCAATGACTTCTTTCTTTACCCGAAGATAAACGAAATATTGAAAGGAAGACATTTTGATGACATTCAGGACATCAAGGGTAATACGACAATAGCTCTGAAGGCCATTCCAGAAAGAGTTCCAAAATTGCTTTGAAGGGTGGACTAGGCACTGGCATCCGTGAATACCTTCCCAAGGGGAGTACTTCGAGGGTGACCGTAGTGATATTCAGCAATGAGGTATGTAGCACATTTTCTAGGATGAGTTTGCAAACTTAATTGTCCGACCTTGTAGTTACGAATTATCCTGAGTGTTATGAAGGAAATGAACAGGTTCTGTGACAGAGAACCAATTATCAAGGGTGGGAACTACTACAAGGGTCATAGTGAATCCTTCAGGGAGGGTAGCTTAGGGATATTCTTTTATTTATTTATTTATTTATTTATTTATTTATTTATTTATTTATTTATTTATTTTATTAGTTTCAGGTGCACAAGACAAGGTAATACTTAGACGTTCATCATTTATATCTCCCACACTGCGGACCCCCCTCCCCCATCCCCCCATCCACTATCCCTCCGCCATCGCACCGAGCCATCACATTATATATATAAAATTATAGTTGGTATTCACCATTGTTCAGCTTCAGGTGTACAGTACATTGATCAAGCATCTACATCTTCCCTGAGGTGGTCTCCCAAATGGGACACGTGTCCATTAGATACCCTACAAAATCTTTACAACATTATTGATTATGTTCCCCAAATTATTTTTCAAAAACCCTGAGGCCATTTTGTGGTTACCGACTGTTTTCTAATCTTAGGGATATTCTTGGTCCTAAAGAAAAGTGCCAAAGGTGTCTTGAAGTCCCTGTGCTACCCAGCCCAGCCCACAGACGCCCCGGTCTGAAATAAAGGAACCACCCAGGGGAACCAAATGCCCAGGCATCCAGCTGCAGAGTAATGTGTTCATTTGACAAGGAACTAAAAGCACTAGCACAGATATTGGTGAAATCTAGAAGATATTTAGTTCACAAGCCTACGCTTTGAACATGCTGTGAGGAGATAGAAAAAGTACCTCTGACTGCAAAGCTCTGAATCTAATTGGGTAGAATAAACAGATGCATGAGAAATGACACCAGAGGCTGTAAACCACTATGTGCAAAAGGAGCCATCCTAACTGGGATAAACAGAGCACGGCTGAGCTCATCCTTTTCAAGGGAAATGAATTACAGACGTGGCATTTACTTAATTGATGGTGAAGGCAATGGGAATATATTTAGATGGACACTGAAATTTAGGAAGACAGACACAGAAAGAGGGTGCAACTACTAGTGAAGGACAACACAAACAAGGTAAAGAACTGAGAAGCTCTGTCCTAAACTTGTTAAAGTGCCACGGTTCCTCTGTGTGCCTATTTCCCTATGTATCAATGTTGTTCAACAAAACATAAGCATTTGTATATACGGGGCACAAACACTAGGCATTTTGTGAAACAACCAGTGTCTGCTATGTGTTTGTTACTAAAATATTCCTTGTGCAAAAAAATGAAACCAAACCAATAAAAACTTTTCATTTCATGATCCTAATACTAATTTTTGTCCAGCATGAGAGGCCTTGGAATTTTCAGAGTGTTGTTCAGAAGCAGTTCAAAGTATATATTTTGAATGATTCCTAAGTGTCAAGGACGTTACGGAGCACTGTGCTGCAAAGATGCAACCCAGTCCTTTCCTTTTGGGGCTCCAAGACTAATGCGAGACAAAGAAACAGAATTTCATACGATGCAATATGGAGGCACAAATGGGACAAGCGGAGTCACTCAGACAATGAGTAGGAAAGTTCAGAGAACATTTCTGGAAATACGGTTATTGGAGAATTCATAACAGAACAAAGGAAAATCAGAGGAAAACAATCATTTCAGGAAGCAGCAGCATGGGCAATGCAATAGGATGGGGTGTGTGGAAAAAGGTGAAAAATCTTAAGATTTTTAGAAACTGCATTAATGTACGTTTCAATGTCCAGATTTCAAAATAATTTTAACAAAAACATGGGGTGTACAACCCTACTTTGATACTTTTGGATTAAGAGTATATTTCTAGAACTGTTATCAATGCTGTAAGACCATTTTAAAACTGGTTGTTTTGTGGCCCACATTTCTTTCCTTGGAAAGAAAGCAGCAGTAACAGCATTTTAGAGTGGTTAACGGCTCATGGATCCATATTCCAATCCTATCAGTCATATATGTGGAAATAATCTGAGGACCCTACCATCCTTTGTGACTTTTTAGGAAAGTTACTAACAACCAGCTGTAAATCATCTCCCTGCAGTGAATTTGAGGGGTGTGGCCTGAAAAAGGGGGCCAGCTAGGCTAACAATCAAGTGTAATGGCTGAGTGTCTTGTGACCCTACAGTTAACAGAGACTAAGAAAAATAACTTTTCTCTGCCTCATCTTAGAACCATGGCACAGAGCAGGCTCAAGGTAGAATCTTCAGTTAACTGCCAAGGGAAGAGCAATAGCAGAAGTTCATGCTCCAGAAGGTCCTCTGAGATCTTTGGGGTGAATACAAAGTACACTTCCAACAGTGTTACTTGCCTAAGAATTCAGTAGCCTGTGTTAGACCTTGGAACAGTCAGGGTTCAATCAAGGAAAGCAGGATTCACTTGGAATATTTAAATGGAGGACTCTCACACAGGGGATTGATTAAAGCACAAAACAGGCAATGAAAGAGACAGACAAAGCCAATTAGGGAAAAGTGAGGCGGCCCAATTTAGCAACAGAGGCAAGTCACAACCAACCCCAGGCTGGAAGGACGCAAGGACCAGGAGGAGCTAGCATAACACAGGAACCTTGGGTTCTTTGGTGAGAACTGGAGCTGTGGTCGGCTTCCGTGGTGGGAGGTGGAGCATGGAAGAGACAAAGATGCTGCCTGAGAAGGTGCAGGAGGCAAACTGAGTGTCAGGAGAGGTGCCCCGGCCCCTCCCTTCTCCCCAACCTCAAGTCTTCTGCCATTGCCCCACCTCCAAGCTCCCACTGGCAGAAGTCAGCTGCAAGTGCTCAGGGAAAGGAAGCCTCAGGCTCCGATCTCCCTCCTTCCCCTGGAGCCAGATGAAGTACAGGGAATGGATCCAAGGGGAAACTGGCTGTGGGGACAGAGCCAGGAGTGCAGTTTCTCGGCCTCACGTGGAAAGATGCTGGCTCAGGTAGTAAATAGCCATCAACTGTGACTGGATGGCCATCAGCGGTGGCTAGTCGGTTGTCAGCTGTAACCAGTGAACCATGGCCACTAATGTAACTTGGCCACTAATATAACTGCTGTGGCTATGCTAGCTGAAAATGGGGGCTAGAAAGAAAATGGTTGTTGGCAAGTGCAGATTGCAGTTAGGATGGCGGGTTGCGGACAGTGTGGATCCAGCCTTCAGTGAGACTATAGTGCCGCCAGTGAGAATACAGTAGTATGACTCCCCCATCTATGGCTCTGTGGGTGTTCCTTTTTGGCCTAGCCATATCCTGTTCTTATGTGGGGAGCAGGACTAGAGACCCCAGAAGAGACCTTGCCTGACACCCCGCATGACACATGGCGCAGCGAGCAGGGTCTCTCGCACAACCCTGGCCCAAGACCCAACTGGGAGAATTAAGATACAGAATTCACAGGGCTACCTGCTGGAAAAAACAAGCCTGCACTTTAAAGTCTGGGTTCTTAGAAGGTTTGAGTGTAAGAAAAATATCTTTAAAACTTTTCTCCTCTTTGTCTGCTTTGCTTGGCTAGGTCATCCTAAAATGGGAACATCTGCATGCACAGCCCCCAAATTAGTTTTAGTTTGGCTAGAAACATTCATCAGAAGACAAACTGAGTTTTTTTCTCTCTAAAAGAAATTGCATTTTAATATCCTATTTTGTAAAATTTAGGCAACATGGAAGATTTTCTGTTGTGCTTTCTAGAAATCAGAAAATGTCAAACAAAGGCTTACTTGCCTAAATTACCAAGCTGCCCTGACACTGAGATGTGGGGTTTGTTTTGAGTCTTTGTACATTTAGTGACCTGCGGTGTTTTGATAAACACCATTGCCTAAAACTATTCAGTAGGAGGTTTGGGCACCATCTGTGTTTGTTTCTGTAGGAGTAGTAACTGCCTAGAGAAAAATCTGATCCTCATTTCAAAGATGAAGTATAAACAAAATTTAAGATGATGACTTTGACATAATTATTCTACCTTTCATCTACATAGTGCTTTATGCACTTCAAAGTAATGTGCTGTGCTTTCATTTAACCATTCTTCACAGAACCTGTGGAAGTAGGAAATGGGTTTCTGAAGGATATAAAAGCTGAAGGATATAAAAGCTGGAAAACCACACTGAAATCAAGCCGTCTTTTAGAAGACTGTAAAAACCATCTAGTCTCATCTGTTGATATTGATAGAAAATACTTATTGAGCATCTTCTCTGTGCCAGGCATTTTAAAAGTGTATCTATCACACATGTGAACTCATTTAATCGTCAGAACAATTCTATGAAGTAGGTATTATTATGTTCTCATTTTGAGGAGAGGGAATGTGGGGACAGAGCCAGGAGTGCAGTTTCCAGGCTCTCGGCCTCACGTGGAAAGGTGTTGGCTTGGGTAGTAAATAGCCATCAACTGTGATTGGATGGCCATCAGCTGTGGCTAGTTGGCCGTTAGCTGTAACCTGTGAGCCATTGGCCACTAACATAACTGCCGTGGCTACACTCGCAGCGAATGGTGACTGAGCTGGCAAGCACGGATTGCTGAGAGGCGAATTGCAGTTGGCAAATGAGGTTGGTTGGCAGAGAAATGGATGGCAGTTTGCAGATCGTGTGGCTCCTGCTTCCTGTGTCTCCAACCCAGCTGCCAGCGAGACTATAGTGGTATGACTCCCCTATCTATGGCTCCGTGGGTGTTCCTTTTTGGCCTCACCATATCCTGTGTTCTTATGCGGGGAGTGAGAGCTGAGGCCCCACATGACGCCCCACATGACAGGAAGACTAAGGCACAGGGAGGTTAACTTACAGCTAATAAAAGATATGAGCTTAGCAGTAACAACATACAGTCTCTCTTAGTGTCTTCTTTAAATATTTACCCAGAAAGCAACAATCTTAGTCCCAGAGATATAATCAGAGACACGGGATCTCTTCTCCTACAATGCACATGTAACTCAGTGGGGTGCTGGTAAACCAGCTCACTGACTCCCCGCAAAATTTAAAAAAAAAAGCCCTGATTATTTGTATCACCCCAAATTCACACATTGGAATTCTAATGCCCGGTGTGGTGGGTTAGAAGCTGGGGGTGATTAGGCCTTGAAGGTAGTGCCCTCTTGAATGTGATTAGAGTTTTTATAAAAGAGATCCCATAGGGCTCCCTAGCCACTTCCACCATGTGAGCATAGAAGAAGTCTTCCGCCTCGAAGAAGGCCCTCGGTTGACCATACTGGCAACCTGACCTCAGACTTCCAGCCTCCAGAACTGTGAGAACTAAATTTCTTTTTTCATGAGCCACCCAGCCTGTGGTATTTTGCTTTAACAGCTTAAGCAGACGAAGATACAGCATTGGTCAATTTCCATGGTATAAACAGCCCCACCAGCATCCACTACAAGCTACCAAAGTGAAGTCACCAAACACCTAGTTGAGAAGAGATGAGCATATTCAGATCTCATGAGCCTGTGGCTCCAGCACACTGCTGGCTGATGAAAATTGCTGTTGTGCTCAAGGTGACATGTACGCCATGGAGGTAATGATCCACTCTTGAAATAGTCTTAAAACATGAATTCATTTTATTTTCAGCTGTTTTATAAAACTCAGTGTGAATTAAAACTGTTTTACATATGCTCATGTTCAATCACTGCTTATTAAGAATAATGTAGTCATATTTATTTTGGGGGATGTGTTTCACTGATGATAATCAGGCTTGTCTGGGATGAGGTAATCCCACAGCAGCTGGAGAGGAGAGAAGGGAGGCTGAAAAAGTGCAACCACTCATGATAGCCAATAGATAAATGCATTGAGTCAGATACCAGCCATTTTCAAAACCACAGTTCCTTAGGCTATTTTTCAGCCAGTGGTTACTAAGATGCTACTTAGCAACTTGGGAGTTTTGGGTTTTGATCCAAATCAGAATTTTCTGTGTCTCTTATAGAATATCGTCACCTCCAGAGTTCATTCATTAGGCATTTAGGGAGGAGTGGCCATTTGTTTAAGCCCCCCTTAGCGGAGCCATGTCAACTGAACCAGAAACAATGGGGAAAGACAAGCAGGACTTCCCTGGAATGGAACTGAGGCTGAGCTTGCAGGCATTCTGTACTGTTAGCTTCTGTCCAAGCTTCCTCTTCTGGGTCCCATCTGTCCCTTCTCTACTACCAACATAAGTGACTGTCTTTATTATCAAAGCTGCCTCACCACTAGAAACATTTTACAAGTACATGTGCACAGGTACACACTATCATGATGCATTCTGCTTTCCCCTTCTCCAAAACATATACATGAATAATAAAACCAAAGCTTTCTGTCATTAGCTCACTACGCTCTTTTTCTTCCTATTATCCCTCCCCCAGTTCCCCACAATCCCAAAACTGTTTGTTTCCATAGGTATTATAAAATTCCACTGGGGGAATATGAATGTCTCCGAACGTTTTTTCTACAACATCAAAAAAAAAAAATTGTTAAAGAAGCTTGGCTTGATTGTTGCTGGGGAGAGGTAATCCAGTAAGACAAAGATTTTTAGTGATCTTTTTGACAGTCATGCCTTTAAAAATCTCTATTAATAACCCAAACAAAAATGATAACAACCCCATTCTACAAAAAGACAGGTCAGCAGATAGAGACTGGGAAATCTTGTGAAGGCTTTTTCTTTCCACCCACGGGTTTGGTGCCTCCGTGCTCCTCCCTCTGAAGAGACAGGTCTGAGAAGAGGGATTTGCCAGCTGTTCTGGACATAAATAAACCTGGATGGAGAACTCCCTTTGCAACTCCTTGGCCTTTTCCACTTTTTCCCCCTTTCCCTTCAGTATTTTTGTAGGGAAAGAAAAGGCCTAAAACCTTACTCTTATAAATTAATGATGTTGCAAGTCTTGCCAGATCATTGGTCCTGGGTCAAGAAACAAACAAACCCAAACCTTCACAGGTAAAAATACTTTTATCTTTCAAACAGAGACTGTGGTGGTCCCACAGCAGCCTAACCGTTTGTCCCCTCCTGCCTTTCCCTAAGAAAGGAAGGATTGTGGAACTGTGCCTCTTTGGAATTAGAGGTTTATTTTATTTTATTTTATTTTATTATAACATTTATTTTATTTTATGTTTTACATCCCTCACACCGTGAACCCCCTCCCCCCATCCACCACCACCCCGACCTCACACCGAGCCATCACATTATACACATAAAATTATAGTTGGCATTCATTAATGTCCAGTCTCTGGTGTACAATGCCATGACCAGGCATCCACAGCATCCCTGAGGTGGTCTCCCAAACAGGACACATGTCCATTGGACACCCAACAAAATCCCCAAACACTATTGAATAAGTTCCCCAAAGTAATTCTCAAAAAACCCTGAGGCCATCCTGTGGTCACCAGCCACCCCCCAATCCCTTCAACCTTCCCCCTACCCCCAACCCCCTCCCCCCCGCCCATCTAACAACTCTCGGTTTTTTGTGTCCCCAAAACTGTTTCTGATTAGTTCATACACATATTCTTTTCTTTAGATTCCGCATATAAGTGAGACCATATGGTACTTGTCTTTCTCTTTCTGACTTATTTCACTTAACATAATGTTCTCTAGATCCATCCATGTTGTTGCAAATGATAAGATTTCTTTTTTCTTTATGGCTGCGTAATACTCCATTGTATAAATGTACCACAGCTTCTTAATCTAGTCATCGACCGATGGGCATTTCGGTTGTTTCCATATCTTGGCTATTGTGTAAAGTGCTGCAATAAACATAGGAGTGCATACAGATTTTTGAATTGGAGTTTTGGATTTCTCTGGGTAGATGCCTAGGAGTGGAATTACTGGATCATAGGGTAGTTCCATTTTCAGATTCCTGAGATACCTCCATACTGTTTTCCATAGTGGCTGCACTAATCTGCAATCCCACCAACAGTGCACTAGCGTTCCCTTTTCTCCACATCCACGCCAGCATTTGTTGTTTGTTGATTTATTGATGATAGCCATTTTGACTGGAGTGAGGTGGTATCTCATTGTGGTTTCTATTTGCATTTCTCTGATGGTTAGTGAGGTTGAGCATTTCTTCATATGCCTTCTTGCCTTCTGTATGTCCTTTTTAGAAAAATGTCTCCTCAAGTCCTCTGCCCATTTTTTAATTGGGTTGTTTGTTTTTTTGAAGTTGAGTTGAGTAAGTTTTTTATAGATTTGTGATATTAATCCCTTATCAGATATATCATTGGCAAATATCTTTTCCCATTCAGTAGGATCCCTTTGTGTTTTATTGATGGTTTCCTTTGCTGTGAAAAAACTTTTTAGTTTCATGTAAACCCACATGTTTATTTTTTCTCTTACTTCCCTCGCGCGAGGGGATATATTAGTGAAAATCTTACTCCGGGTAATGTCCATGAAGTTTCAAGAAGAACTTTGATTGCTTTTTGCTTGTGAGTAGGTGGGTTTAACTCCTAGGCCGTCTAGTTGTGAGACTTGGCTCTGCCCACCGCAGGGTGTTCTGCTGAGTGAGGGTTGGCCACTTAAATGAGGTTTGGCCTTTATGGGCTCTTGTGCCTTCAGAGAATTCCCTCTGGGTGTGTGACTTGTAGGTCAAACCCGGTAGTACTCTGGTTTGGTCCAGAGTTGGCTTCTGGATATGTTGAATCTTGTGCCTCTTAAGCTGGGCCCTGTGGTTTTTTAGATTCCTGTGCTTGTTTACTCATGTATACTCACTTTTATTTTTCAGAAACTACTTCTAGAATTGTCCATTTTGGCTTCTACATTGCCACCTCCGGATTCCAAGCGTCTCCTCAGTACCCCGCAGCTACGGTCTTCGCTCCCCTTCCTCCTTGCGGTGAGTCTCCCACCAAACGATTTTAATTTTAGAAAATCTATCTCAGATGAAGAGGCACGAGTGACTATAAAGTTGACTAAATGTGAGGTTTGCATTGGTTACTTGGGGTGATTTCCTTAAAGGAATAGTTCTGATTCTTTACTTCAAACCCACAGCAGCTTCCTTTTATTTTGCCGGTAATATCTGAACAAGTTAGCAAAGTACTTGGGGGCAGCCAGGACCTACCTAACTGGACTCTGCCTCTTCAGGCTTGACTTCCGCTCTGTGCCTTCATGAATCTGGTAATCAGGGTCCATTGACCTCCATTCCTTTCAAATTCTTCCTGAACTTTTGCGACCCTTGCACAAATTGATGCTCCTGTTCCCTTCACCAAGTGGCACTCGCTTTCTCATCAACGAACAGGCTCTCCCTTTCATCCCATGGTTCCCTCAGTCTCTGCCCTACTTTCACTCCTAAGGAATCTCTCCTACCTCCCCTGTGGCACTTTTTTAAGGCTACACTGTGTTGCGGATATTTGGATATTTGTGTAGTAGAAAGAGCACCAGGCTCAGAAGAAGACTTGGGTTTTACCCTGTTTCAAATATCATGGCAAAGTCATTTCAATTCTCTGTATGTCAGGTCAATCTGTGGATTTTGTAACCGCCTTTGCATTGTTTTCAGTGTGAGTTTTATTGTCTAAAGTTTTCAACGCCTTGTGTACAGAAATTGTCTCTCAATTTCCAGTAGTGCTTTGTGTTCCCTAAGTATTTGCTGAATCAAATAGAATGGCAGATGAGAAACAAGTTTACTGATAAATCCAGTGGGATAAAGAGGGAAAATAATGGTAAGTTTAGTTACTTTATTCGACTAAGTAAATGTTAATGTTAATAAACATTAACAAAGGGTAGGTGACAAGGGGAAGGTCAGTGGTTGGTAATGGGCTCTCCTTTCCCATCCTTCCATCTCAGCCAACAATTGTGATTTCCTTATATCTGCAGAGCAAAAGTTTTTAATATTCTTTCTGTGTATAGTTAAGGAGATATGTAGTAGTTCATAGCAAAGAAAAGGGCTGGATATTAACTACTAATTCATGTTTCACCTGACAAGCTTCTGAATAAACTCAGAAAGCCTTGCCAGGTGAACACCAAGTCAGATTACTTTACTTCAAAGAAGATAAAAATAACTCAGTTTCTTGACAACAATCTAAACCTTTCAGTATTTCAACAAGTGTGGCATTTGGTGTTGTAGCTCACTGCCATGGGCTCATTTTGGTAAAGATTATCTATTTCAGAGAAAATAAAAAATAAACTTACCTTTATCCTCCTTAGCCCATCACTTCTGCTATTCAATTACCTGCTCTTTGCTTCTGTGTACTGAAATAGTGAGAAAAGAATAAAAAACAGAAATGTAACTCAATAGCATTTTGTGAAAGGCAAATATTTACAATTTTAACTGATGATAGACACACATACTTCATAAAACTATTAGCATGCAACTCCAGCTATAAAAACTGAACAGCAATATGCCTAAACTGGTTTGCAGCAAAAAAGTAAACCAATCACATCGACAAAAGCCACCATAAACAAAAAAACTATATTTAAAAAATTAATAGTTTTGGCATTCATCCCTACCATCCAGTCTTTCACTTTCTTTTTTTCCCATCAATATTTAGCTTACGTTTGATGTTAGCAAGAGTTGCATTACTATTATTGTTAATTTTAGTTCTGTTTATTACCTAGAGCGTTACATATTGTAAAATAATTTTGGTGTCCCTAGTTAATGTTAATTAGTGGTTTTAATAACCTATAGACCTATTTGTTATGTTTTTGTAAGTTTACTTTTTTAACTATCAGGAACTTAATAACTGAGAATATTTAACATTACTGTTGCATAGGAAAAATTACAGAGATACTATTAGTGTTACCTGTTTTACGTTTAGTTATCCTTTGAGTCCTGCCACATATTTCCTTAATAATCACGAGCCATCAAGTCTGATAGTCTCAAAAGAAATATCAGCCCTCTAAACTGCCTTCAAGGGCAGTGATCTTTAGTACTGAAAATTACAAATAAAATTTTTAGGTTGAATAGAAACAACTGGCCAGTGACACTGATGATTTGTTTGTCAAAACAAATTGTTATAAACTACGCAAATGAAGTCCATGCACTTTTTTGACTGAAAACAATGAAGTGAATCTACACAATACTTACATGTTGGATGGGATATTTAATGTGCGGGGAAATCCAAAGGTTGAAGAACCAGGCATTTAAACAGTGGTAAGTGGTACTCTTACCTCTTTATACTCCATTACTCTTTCTCATGAGAGACATGCTAATGCAAACAAGTCAATCAGAATTTGTGTTTAGCAAGATAAAACTTAGAGGATAGTTTAAAATCCATTTATTATTCTAAATCCATTTTTTTCCCATTAACGTATTATACATTAGTGTTTACTAACCATGATTCACGTAACAGTTTAGTTTAACTTTTAAATTATTTAACAACCATAAGTTATTAATACATTTTTTGAGTATTACAAAAATATCTTAAAACAGGCTTGGGTTCATTTTTGTAACTTTTAAATAGAAAACATTTTAGGCATCTCTTGAAGAAGAAATAAAGCAGGCATTTAAAGCTAGAAAACAAGTAATTCCAAATTTAGTTTTTACAAAAGTTTTCAGCTTTATTGACAAATTATGGCAAACATATTTGACAAATTGTGGTTTCCTATTTAGAGAAGCTCACACATGGAACTTTATATGTGTGTGTGTGTGTGTGTGTGTGTGTTTTCCTTTTTTAACAAATATAGGTTAAAACACTGAACAAATTCAGTTAGCTACATACATACAGTAGCTGCTTATTTTCAATCCCATTAAAACACCATTTAAAATTAAATTTGCAAACCTAATATCGTACATCTTCATCTAACTCACAGATATTAAAAGACAGGTTAAAACATCTTATCTACAACTTTATTATCAGCTAGTTCAAAACATCATATTACAATCTTTTAGCAACCCTAAACAAAGTTTTTGCTAGTTGATTGAGACTCAAAATCTGTTAACAGATTCATGCTCTTTCTTAAAAAAAAAAAAGGAAAAAAAATACACACAACAATGAAAAACAACCAAGAGAATATCATCCTACTGAATGATTTATAGACCGTGTTTGCCAATGTCTCTTTTAATCCATTTTGTACAATAATATTAGTGTCAATGTTGCACCAACAGTATAGGGGAAATACAAGAAATATATGGGAGTAATCATGAGCAGTTATCCCTAGAAGAGGGGAAAAAAAGGACGATTACTTGTGTTGTTGCTGTTTATGTGAAGACCACAGGCTATAAATTGTCTTTGAGGTGAGGTCACAGTGGGGAGGACCTTCAATATCTACCATAAGGATGCTGCCTGAACACCCTTCTGGCTGACCTTGGGGGTGGAGCCTTCAGGCTAGAGCAGATTGTGGACCGTTCTTCTGGTGCTATGAACAAGAGAAAAACAATAACATTCACATGGCTTCACAGTTATCAGAAACAATTATTTAAGATACAGTAGTCTCAGAAAGAAAAGGAAATAAAAGATCTCAACACTGATGGCTCAAACCTTACTACATTTTCAAAAAGAGAGAGTTCTTACATTACCTCATATCTATTATGTGTGAAATTTCTATGCCACAAATAGAAAGAGGAGTATCAATGCGAACTACTCCATATTTAATCCTTTATACAGACTCCAAAAGTGGTTCTTGACCTTGATTAACTTGAGAATCACCAGGGAATCTTAAAATGAAAAACAAACCAGAAAATGACTAATGCCTGTCCTCTAGCTCCCAAATCAAATGAGACCTTTTGTCTTTATTGGTTTGTTTATTGTCTGTCTTTGCACAGAAATAGTAGAGAAGGAACTTTGTCTATCATTCCTTCTCAATCCCCAGCACCCAAAAGGGCACCTGAAACATAGTAGATACTTAATGAATTCTTATAAATAATGTATTTTATAATAAATATGATCTTAATAATTTGAAAGTATTTATTAAACTTAAATTTTGAATTTATATACTAGTTAAGTTTCTTTAGTTTTTGTCAAAATAAAATTACTTTAATTTTATTCAAATTATAAAAGATATAAGTGCAATGAAGTTATTAAATATAATTAATAATAGTAAAGGAATTGTCCAATTAGTTACCAAACTTTAGACCAAATAAGAAAACACTTAATATTTTTATATGTGATTTTTGTTTTTGAAGATGACATGATTTCAAAATGTGGCTTTTCTTTCAAAGTAAATATAAAATAAATTTCTTACACTTTCTAAATAGCAAATGTGTATGTCATTTTCACCTTCTATATAATTTCTATATAATTTGTAAATCAAATTAAATGTCAATTCCTGGTTTGCGTGAAAAAAATTCCATGTTTCATGAAATAAGATAAAATCCCTTTGTGTGGTTTTCAGATGATCAGAGACTCAAAAGACTGGAAAACAGAGTAGATGATCAAAATCTACAATTAGAATTATTAATCAATCCATGAGCAGAAATTTATTATATCACTACATGTACAAAACACTGTATAATAGAAGCAAACATAAGAAAGAGTAAAATTCAGAGACAAATAATATGTTTCCTTTTTTTAGAAAAATAATTTAAAACTAATTAGGAAAACAGCTTATGACACATTAAAAAATTGACAAGCAATTACAGACTGTCCACTGCAGAGTTCAGCTCATTAATGCTGAAAAGGAGAGAAATGAGCTCAGTGGCACTACAGTGGTGAAGAAAGACTGAGATTCAAATAGAACTTGAACCAGATGTGTAGGCAAAATTCCAACATGAATCTCAATGACCCACATGCTTGTATAATTACCTCACCTTATGCGTAGGCAGAACTTTTAACTTGTTTTTGACCAATAGAATATTGCAAAAGTGATGTGATATTGCTCTTGTGGTTATGTTGTGTTATATGGCAAAGAGGAGAGATTTTTAAGATGTAATTAAGGTTCCAAATCAGTTGAATATATGTACGTAGAAAGGGAGATTTTTCAAACTGGAACTGACCTAAGGAGGTGAGCCCTTTAAAAGCAGATCTAGAGGTCAGAAACTGAAGGAGTCAATGAGATTATTATCTGGCCTTGAGCAATCTTCCATGAATTCTGAGCTACGAAGAAATACATCCTGCCAAGGGCCGTTGATCTTGGAGGACCTTGAGCCTCAGATAAGAGCTTAGCCCTGGCTGAAACCTAGATGCGAGATCCTGGGCAGAGGACGTAGCTAGTCTGTATCCAGACTTCATGTGATTCATGGAAACTATGAGATAATAAAAGTTTAAGCGACTGAAGTTATGGTGATTTTTATGCAACAGTAGAAAATAAATACATACATGTAAAAAAATTGACATCTTAGCAATATCCACAGTGACACTGACAGGCCACTTGTTGCAACAAATAACTATAGACTGTGAAAAGCACATATGAACACAGTATGATCTTATACTGTGAGAAAACTTGGTTGGAAAGAAAGGAGTCGGGTATAGGTTGGGATTCTTGAAAACACAACAGTCCAGGCAGGCATTGTATTTATATAGAGGGAAGGAATCATGCTTTGTATTTTGACCCACCTCTGTTTTACTGATGTGTACTGTACATATGAGAAAATTGAAAATCAGATTGATTACTTGCAGGGTGTAGAACCAATTAGAATGATCTTAAAAACAAACAGAGAAATTCAACTTAATATAGTATAATAAAACTTAGAGATTCACTGATGATTCCTGACCACAGTGACATCTGAAAGCTTTTAATCAAGAGGGATTTAGAAGACGTTTGAAGTCTGTATCAGCAGAGCATAATGATTATGATGATGTAGCTGGTTTCAGACAGCTTGGTCTGAGTCCCACCCAGCTCTGTGGGCACCTTAACTCTTTAAGCTTTGGGATCTCAATATCTACCTCATAAGACACCTGTGCATATAAAACAAAACAATGTTCATAAATACTTAACACCTTGCGTGTCATATTATGAATCATCACAAATTCAGTTGTTATTGTCAATTATTATTACAGCAGAAGAAACAAGGACTAGGGAGACCAATGTAAATAATGTCAAAATAATTCTGGTGGAAATGGGACAGTCTGGGTTAAGGTAAACTTGATAAGGGGAGAGAATAAAAAATAGAAAATGAGATAAAGCTCTATTACAAAGCGAGTCATGTCAAAACTTGGGGACTCATTATATATAGTATAGTAAGAATGATGTAAGTTTAAAATGCCTGTGAATTTCCAGACCTGGGTGAATGGGGAAAGAGCGTATCATTAATTGACAGGCAGAAAAATTAGAATGGGGGGCCCTAGGGACCATGTTAGGGATGAGATGATGAGTTCACGGAGTTTGTGCTGTCATCATGAAATCAGAGTTAAGATGTCTAGCAGACCTTCGTAAATACATTAATGGAATTCACATCTGAGCCAGAGCTATAGACTTGGGAAGAGACTGTGAAGAGTGAAGACAGAATGACTCTGGCTATTGGAGTGAACGGATTTCCTGCAGGGCTCCCCAGAGGATGAGAAAGAGTGAGTTAAATGAATTGTACACAAAGTGGTACAGAAATGCTGAGATTAGAATTGTCTATGCCAGGCTTCATTTCAAAAGGAAAACACTGGGTATTGCTAACCAATAGGTAAAATAGTTAATGAAAGCGCTCTACAACTTGCTACTTTAAAGTTAAACATCTTCCACAAATCAAACTTTTCTATCGCCTTTGGGATCCATTTAATAAGGATAAACCAAAACTTGGGTAATGAGGATTCACAAGGGAATCGGACGCAACTCTCGGGCTCACTTGGGAGCTGAGTTATAATTACTGCACTCGGTCTCAATTCTCCTACCCAATCAGCTTAAATGCTGTCTGAAAACAAGTAGCAACCAATGGTCAGCATTTCCCTTTGTATCTCAAACAGAATAAGAAACAATAAAGTAATGTTTTCTAAGTGTTCAAGAGCTCACATCAGACTACCTATTTTTGTACTGTGTTTCAAAACTACTAATTTTATTTTGATTTCTTAATTTGACCTCATAGACTATTTGAAATATTAGCAGCTAACTAGTCTGAAGGTTTAAAAGTGAGAAGCTGTTGATAACACAGATGCTGATTAATTGGGGTGGGCTGAAGTTCGACATGTATTTGTATTTGAACTTGGTGTATAGTAGGACATTTTAAGGAAAAAAATATAATCTTCAACTCTAAAGAAGCATTAAACACTCTATCATATTGCGTCTTATTCTATGTGAGATACAAAGGGAAATACTGTCTGATGCTAATATTTTGAATAGTCTATGAGATCAAATAATGCAGCACTTCTCAGCATTAAATACAGAGGAAAAAACTCCTTAAGACTTTGGTATTGTACGTTCTAAAGTAGGTGCACTAAAGATGATATGTTATAAAATGATTTCAATGAAACAATAATTAAGGAGAAGATTTGGGAACACAATAAGAGGTATTCATATTTAGTAAAGAGAATATTATAGGAAAAAAGTTTTACATAAGACACATTCACTTGAATATTTTACCTCAACAGAGGTGCTAGAAAGTTCAGTGTAGGTGAAAAAAGGGATGAATTTGTCGTAATTGATTAATCCACCTATTCCTAGTTGTGTGACCATGGGCTTGAGAGGTGGAGAGTTTTGATCTGAGTTTCTGCTTTCTTATGTCTAAAATGAAGATAATATGAATGCTACATGGACATATAAATGTTAAATGACTTAATATGGATGAAATACCCTAATGTGAATCTATACCTACGTATGTATGAATGTATATGTATATGTGTGTGTGTTCATATTTTGAATGGTATTTTTTTCTGTCTTCTTCCTCTTCCCAGATATATAAGCAAATCAAGGCTCAAAGACCTTATGTTCAACTATTAATAGGTAATTAGCATGAGACAGTAAGTGCGTTTATTCACTAGTAGCAATTCACTGGCTCTCTTCCTTTAGAAAGATGAATGGGAACACCTTTTTAATCCTAAATGAGGCAATTCAGAGTTTAGTTAATGCCAAGGTCACAGCAATTACTGTGGCTTTGAGAAAAAGGAGCACATAACCATACAGTGCACGGGCATTTGTCTCTTCATGAGAGTAAGAACCTTTACTTTTAGGGTTTTAGAAATTAGAAAAAATGAGTCATTGGTGGTCAATAAAACACCATCTAATGTGTTTGGTGGAAGTGGTCCAGCCATGAAAGGTAAATTATTTCCATTTCATCATCATCTTTGGGGAACGTAATTCAGGTTTGTATGTTTTAATTGCTACTGTATGTATGTATTAATTACTACCTTGGTGGTGATATGCACACAGAAATCATATATCACTAAAGTAATTTTTTCTTCACGGTCAATTGCAATGAATATATTTAAATAAATGTCAATGAAAAAAGTAGTTTCAAATCTTTTCCATTTTACTTGAGATTTACTGGCAGTGCTATGAACCAATTATGATTTGGAAAAATATTCTCTGTATTGACATGCAAATAAACTCACTAAGCAACCACTTTGCTTTGGAGATTTACTTAATTTGATACCAAAAGCCACATTAAATTAATTACTTGATTGTAAAGCAAGAAAGTTCAGAGTTAAGGTGCTCTTCTTCCCATATTTCATCACATCTATGCGTGAAAACATTGATGCACAAGAAATAGATATCTTTTAGGTGTAGGAATATACAGGCTCTATTCCTTGGAAGTGTAATACGTGGCTTATTACCCAATGATGTGTAGGAAGTACACCTGAAGTGTCTCCTAGAGAGCGTCGTTTTGAAATCCTTTATCAGAACTCAGATTTTCTCAGAATCAATGCACTATTGTAAACTCTTCATTTGTTTTTGCACACATCTGTTTTGTTTCTTATTTCTCGCAAATTTTCATTCCCGTTAGTCCCTTACCTTGCCAATCAACATGAGAACTCCTTAGTGATATTTTCATGCTAAAAACCTGGTGTGTGCCCAAGCATACTAGTCTAAATAAAAAAATAACAATACTTGGAAGTCTCATTTTCCACTAAAAATTATGTACTATATTATACCTTATTATGTAAGTTATTTTCTATTAAGTAGCATATATTGAGCCTACATGTTCTAGGTTCCCATTGCATAGTTATGGTTGAACAGAATCTACCAAAAAATCTCTCTCAATAAACTATTATTCACATAATTTTAAAAGTCACTTTAAAAAAGCCAATCCACTGAAACTTTTTATCATATTTCAGGCTTATTATTACTTTCTGCATTTCTCTATTGTACATATTAGTAAATAGAAATTAGTAAATAGAAGAAAAATAAAAAAATATTAGTAAATAGAAGAAAAAATTAAAAAAAAAGCAATATGTAGCCTTGATACCATAAAACCCAAATTACTTCATCTTTATCTTAAATCCCACCAAACACATAGTTATGGATCTTATGCGTAAGGAAATAAAAGACATCTGTCCGACAACATTTTTAATTTCATTTTTTTCTATATCCACGTGCTTTAAGAAATTGAGAAACAATTAAGAAAACAACTTGAGCATGTCATGTGATATAAGTAAATTATTTCAGTAACTTTTCTATGCACTTCTTTGTAAAAGTTCATTATCTTGAAGGAAAAGAAGTGCTGTATACACTTGCAGGACCTGGATGATAGCTTTAGCAGGCTATCCATTGTTGTGGTACTGAATATTCCTTTGCATTTCACAACAAGTTATGACTCCAAAATATGGTCATTTCTTTGTGGTACAAAGAATTTATGAAGGGCCGCCACATTTGAATATCTTTTGTATGTATCTTCAAAGTTGGCTATTTTATTTGTTTACAGTACGAATCACATTCTGTAACCAAATACTATTCCTTACATGCTAAGTCTGGGCTAATTATGGTCACCTAATTTTACCTCTTCAGAAATAAGATATAAAAGCTAAATATGTTAAAAATGTGAGGGGAAAATACTTCTAATATTCTAAATTTACAATCTCATTGAATCTACTTTTGACTGATTTTATTATTACCGGTAGCATATTTTGACTTTAGCATTTAACCATCTCACTGTGACAATGTTAAGCTTCATTTGAAAGAATCCCAGATATTGGTGGTTCAAGCTAACTGTTTATACTTGAACAAAGACATCTTGGAAAACTTTATGCAAAAAGAAGTCACTGAGATACTAATACATTTGGATGAACACAGTGTTTATATACGTTACTGCCTTTCAAGTAAGTTATAAAATTAAAATATATGTTGACATTTCAATACAATAAAGAAACTAAAACTAAAAATTTAAAAAAAAATCTATATTTTGTTTGAAATGTCACAGTCTGAGTATTTATACTTAAATAATCAATTTTTAAGACAAAATTTCAAAATGTGTACAAGAAAAGAATGATTCCATATACATTTAAAGGAGGTTATTTGATATAAGATTCATGCCTGGTGTTTTACATATCCTACTTGGCTCCTCTACCTGACTAGTCTTTAAAAATGTGCATTAATATTTAATGTAACATCACATGACTGATGAATTCTACAAAGAATATCTGCTTAGAGTAAAACATGGGAAAAACTTAAAAGGATTTACGTTTGACCTCTACTGTTTGCAATAATATCCATCTCTTGTAACAACCACTCTCATGTAGGATTGTCCTGTAAATAAAATACAAAATCTCTACCCAGAATAATTATTTTAATCATAAGTTCTAAAGCTAAAGTTCATCCTTATAAGTGCAATACAACCAGAGTAAAAAATTTTATAATTAAAAATATTAAAAAAACGTTTAAACTTAATGTATACTTTAATTGCTGTAAAAGATAACCCTAGTAGTTGAGTGATACTTATTAACTCTGCAACAGCTTATATTTTACCCAGTCCTATCAATATAAGACATCTAGTTACAACCTGAACACTCTCCCTGGAATGTAAAGGAACTTCCACCCCAATATTTTCCAGCCATCACTTATATTTATTCTAATGTCACTAAATGACATAAATGAAAGATCATAATTCTATTTATCAGATAGACCATCGTGCCTGTCAAATAGTCTGAACAGTAATAAGAAATACACAGCACCAGCTAACTTCTATCATTTAATAATCGTTCACTATGAGAAGTACTGTTTGGTGGTTTTTTTTGCACTGAATTTTTTTTCCATACACACTTTTTTCCATACATACAGTGTGTTTTTCCCAAAACACACTGCCAATTGACAAAAGGAACCTAGCTTCAAAAGACAGTCTCCTAAGCGGAGAAAAGCTCTCTGTTAAGCATGCAAGCAGTTAAACATTGCTGAAATAGCAAGGCATTTTCTCAGCCTACGTTTTCCAATTCCATTCAATTACCAACAGCAGTAGCGACTATAACACAAGCTAAAACTGTATTATTAAATCAGAGCTTCCCATTTACATCCACCTCTAACCTAAAGGGGTGGGAGTGGATGACATTTACTAGTCAACAGCAGAACAAATAGCCCCCAACTTGGAAATACACATGACCTTGGGGTGTAGAATTCTCAGAGACTGCGTTTCACAAGTTTTATTTGGATCTACTACATAACAACACATATAAATGAACCCAGCATGGTATAAATGCTCTTCTCCCTACCACCTCCCCTCCAAAAATGTTAAGAGAGCTCTGCACTTTTCAGTCTATGCTTTAAATACCAGAGGTATATTAACTAATCAGAGATTAGTCCATTTAAAGTTTTTTTAAAGATTGCATTTGTTTTTTTGTTTTAAACAACTTGTTGGTTGATTTATTTAATGTGAATCTTTAAATTGTTTGGGGGCTTATATTGAATGATTCCTGTTCATTGAGCCATGCTAGAAGTATTGCTCTACAAATCCTTATGTTTATAAAGCAAGATGTAACATGATGATTTCACACAAAAACAAAACCCTCAACTTCCCCTCTAGAATTCAGTGCAACAGATGCTCCTGCAATAATAATGGCAATAGTAATTATTAAAATAATCATTGCAATCATTGCCCAAAGTCCCATTTAAAATTATAAAAATAACTTGCTTTCTGTATGGCAGTCTGCCTTTCCCATTTGTAATCATTTATAACAACATTATTTTTCTTACCTTATTTTAACAGTCAAAAAATTCTCCCAGAGAGATTGCAAAAAGGTGTGGACATATATATATATATATATATATATATATGACAACAATAATAATAATTTTTAAAGATGAAAAGATCCTCTTAGCTGGAGAAAGATGAAAACAGTTTTGTCTAAAACTATAGAAATCTCGCAAGTCAGGCCTGAATGGGCGCCCGGGTGGCAAACAGAGGACTCTCTCCCACGTCCGTCCGATACCACACTCCTTTGTCAAGTGGATACAGTCCTGCTGGTGAAGCGAGCGGTCCGGCGGGCGCAGAGGGTGCCAGAGGGCGTTGCCTGCAGGTGCTGGAGCAACCAGTCCGCTGGCGTCCCAGGTTCAGCACCGACAGCTCAGGGACAGCACCAGCGCCTCTCACCTCCAGTTTGTCTCACTGACTGAACCTTGCTGATTCTCGCTCCTTCTCCCTAAGCAAGAGCTGCTGCCACTCAACCGGGCGTGCCCCACCCCCCACAGCTGATGTAGCTATTTTGCATACCAGCTCCCCGAGAGGTGTGGGGCCGCCCCCTGGACTGGGCTTCTGCTAGGGTCGGCTGAGACCATCAGGGCGGAGAAATCCAGGCTTATGATCAACATGAGCATCATTGGACTTCACCATCCATCCACCACCAGTCCTGAAGAAACTAAATACTTTCCGCGTCGCATGAGCCTCTGCCTTCACTGGGACTGCCCTTTCTGTCCACTCTAAAGATCGCTGCTGGCACAGCTCCGGCAGAAAGATGATGGGAGGGGGAGGGAGCAGTGGAGCACGGAGAGGCTGGGGAGGGGGGTGGAGAAGGGACAGGCGAATAGAATTAATCAACTCAACCACTCCAAAAGAAGAAGAAGAAGAAGAAAAAAATCCCCGATCCGTTTTATCTTCCTGGCCAAACTTTCCTCTTTCTCCCTGCCATTTATTTACTGGAAAGGATGTATTTCGTGTGTCCTTCCCTTTCCTCGGTTCATGGAACTGCTAGAGGGAGTTACTGCAGCAAAACTTGTTCTAGAGAAAAAAAAACCGCTTTGAGCACTGGGAGGAAATGTGAAAGCTTGCAGTGCTTATCATTCGTAAACAAAATATTTTCTTAATTTTTTTTTTATGAGTGCTGCATAGTATAGACTTCTTATGTGTTCCTACAAAATTTGCATAACCCTCCGTCTTCATTCTCATAGTTTAAATATATCATAAAGGTAAATGGAATTGGAGATTCCAGGGCAAAACAAAAAAATCATTTAATAATGAAAAAAGTGAAAGTTCTCAGCTTCAACTTCCACTGCCAACGTTCTGAAGGTTATGAAATATTTATGATGTCTAATATATACCGAGAGAATTGCTAAAGGCTATGAAACGTTTCCAGCATACCCACTTTCATAGAACACTTGATATAAGTATGTGATGTATCTTGTCCCAGTGAGGCTCTAAAAGCCTTGACAGCAAGAGAAAGAGGGACTGCCAGGCCAGGTCCCTGACTGCTTAAAAACGGTGAAGAAACAGTGAGCTGAACCAATCAATCATCCCAAAGGGTCATTATTCACACACTATCCACATGCCCCACCTACAGCCATCAGGACTTACTTGTATAAAGAAACACGCAAATAAAATTGAGCCTAACATTTTCTTCACTTGTTTAAAACATTTTTCATAAAAAGTGTATTAAATTCCTTAGCACTCAACACAGTGTTTTCCATCAAAATGCACACATACTGATATGTGCCATTATATTCTTATGCCACATGGCATCTTTTGTTCAGCTTCATGCCAACATGTCAAAATGTCAGAGAAGACTTCAAAGTTCACTGTGGAAACATATAGAGTATGTTATAAAATTCCACCCAAGTCTATGTCATATGTTGTTTAACAGACACTAATTTTCAGTTCACTCCAGTGATCAGATTATTTCAGGCTATGAATTCAATTAAGGCAGGCATAGTATTATTCAAAAGCCTAAGGGGATGAAACTGGAAAGCAAACCTATGTTTCAAATATGGAAAGAAAAAACACACAGATCACTTTCTCATTGTGTCAACAAACGAATAGAGAAAGAAGAAATAAAAGAAACAGAAGTATTTTCTCATACATTTAATGAAGACGCACACATGGAGGAAAGTATCGGGATGACTGCACCCTCCTAGGGTATCTAGGTCTTGTTCTGTCTTAATTGGCTATGTGAGCAAGAGCAAGTTATTTAAATTATTTCATCACAATTATCAAACTGAAAATTTGAGGGTTGCGCTAAATTAAAGGAGTTACTAAATGTACACTAATATAATTGTACCTGATCATAGTATTAGATAATAGTTAATAGATAATAGTTAATGCTTATTAGTAGTACTTTAGCTATAAAATAGAACACAGAGTATAGAATTTCTATTATAACAAATTTATTACTCATAAAATGGTGTTTTCTCTCTCTCTCTCTCTCTCTCTCTCTCTCTCTCTCTCTCTCTCTCTCTCTTGCACACACACACACTCGATTATAATGTTATAATCTATACAGAGCTGTCAGATCTGTAAATGAAAACTAGTTTTAGCTTCCTTGGGGGTTTCAAAGAAATGGTCATAATTTTATTAACATGCATCTTACAAAAACTAAGAGGTTTGTTTTGGCTTCTATTCTTACTGCCTTATCATCTCAATCAATGCCAGGCAGACCTAGAACATACATTACCTTAGTGTATTATATGTTATCCCACTATACCCTTGTGGTTAATTATATAGATTGGATATCTAGTCATTGACTCTTTCTTCAACCTTGTATTCCAACAAGCCAATGCTATTAAAAGTTCCAGAAATTTTAGAATCCACTTGTTTCACTCTTTCGTCTAATTCTCTGAATTCAAGTTCAAAGTTTTCTGTTAATATATATTCGTTTGACACTTGTATGTCAAAAATAGGTTTGGTGGTATGACTGAAAACTTGAATAACATCATTTTAATAATATAAACATTTATTTATTTATTTCTCTTTTAATAGACGTTCAGAAATAGGTAGCCAAGGAATAGGGTGGCAGTCCCACAGTTTATGAGGATCCCAAGCTCTTTTTCTTGTTTCTTTTGCACCATTCCTGTTTAGCACATTTTTTTCCATTCCTAGTATGAACTCATTAGGGCAAGCCCTCATGGACTTTCTCACGTCCAAGTTCAGAAGGAGGAAAGGAAAAGGGCAACGGGTTCTACTTATCAGCTGAGTTAACTCCCTTAAAGAGCATTTTTGAGAACTTTAAACTATTTCTATTCTAATTTTATTAGCTACCCCACCTGCAAGGTATGCTAGAAAATGTAGTTTTTGGTAGTATCATTAATGACCCTAATACAGGACTTGGGTATGAGGGAGAGGGGTGCGTCCTTATTTTATGCCACTAGGCACCATCAACAAAGGTTTACTATTGTGATTCACTCTTAAAACAGTGATAATGTGTTTGATTTAAAGTACATTCTTTAAATAAAGAGGTGACAGATACATTAAAATACCTATTTAACTGTAGTGAGATAAAAAGAGATGAGAGAATGGTTATAATATAAATCAACATACTTTTTAAAGACAGTAAGAAAATAATTGATAATCAATTTTGAGAATTGACAATAAGTCAATTTTAAGTATTTAAAACTGAAAAGTCAAGACACAGCAATATAAGCAAATTACTTTGTGATATGGAAGAACCAAAAAAATAATTAAAAGCATATATAGCTAAAATGAAAGGAGCATAACTGACCTGGGAGAAAACCTAGGTTTGGGGAAACATACCATAGGGAACTGTCACTTCCCTTTCTAACTCAGCTTTATAGGTACTATGTTTAGTATTTTATAGTGTATTATTTTTCTTTGCTTGTTTGTTTTACCCTATTCAGGTATTATTTTGTTAAAATTTATTTGTTAATCTACAAAATTTTATCTCAAAGAAGATGTACTTTACACTTCTCATTCATTTAAGATACAATTTTAGAACTAGTAAGCAAAGAAAAATCATTAAGTATTTGCTTCTGTCCTTAAGAAGACTACATTTTAGTGTGAAAGCTAATAGATGCATACAAATAAGTATGTTACAATGTAGAAGTATAAAAGTACTAAAAAATTGCAATGGGAATTTAAGAGAGAAAGAATTTATTATTGAATATAACATTGTCATGTGAGGTTTCTGTTGGTGTTCCTTTTTGGCCTCAACATATCCTGCACAAGAACACAGGATATGGTGAAGCCAAAAAGGAACACCCACGGAGCCATAGATAGTAGAGTCATACCACTATATTCTCGCTGGAGGCTGGGTTGGAGACACGGGAAGCAGGAGCCACAGGAACCACAATCTGCCAACCAAACAACCCCCTAGTGTAGCCACGGTGGTTATATTATTGGCTAATGGCTAACCGGTAAGAGCTGATGGGCAACCAGCCATAGCTGATGGACATCTGATTACAGATGATGGTCATCTAATAACCATGCCAGCACCTTTCCACGTGAGGCCAAGAGCCTGGAAACTGCTCTCTGGGACTCTGTCCCCACAAACATAGATGGCAGATGGATATATTTTGTATAATCAACAATTATGCAACATCTGCTTACTTTGTTTCTACATGCTTCCTTAGATTATAATCAGAAATTTGGGCAGTGATTTTTACAAACCGAAGATCCAAATTAGAATGAAGGTTTGAGAAGCAATACCTGGAAACAAACCTACCCAGAGACAAGGTATTTGGCCCTAAAGAACCCAGCTACCAAGAAAGAAAGAGCAGAAGTATCAACTAGCACATCACAAGAGACACTCAGGAGAAGCAGCAGAAGCACCACTGGACCATTAGGGTAAGTTGTATGAGTTAGAAAAGTGCCAAGGTAAGCAAGCTTTGCCGATATCACAGTCCCATGGAAGCACTGATGTATTCCAGTATTATTCAGTAATTGATGTTAATGGTAAAATTCTTAAAACACACACACAACTAAAACCAGAAATCAGTATGTTTTTCTTTATAACCTTGTTTACTTTTGCTAAAAGATAAATTGAGGCATATTAATTTTAAGAGTTTATTTGAGCAAAACTCAATACTCAATTCCAACTGGGCAACTCCAACCAGGGAAGTGGCTAAGAATGCTTCACCAATAGGATCTCTGCGAGAGACTTTTCTGGAGACAGGTGGATGCAAAGCAAGGAAATATTGATTGGCTACAGCTTTAAAGCCTAGCTGCCTGTTGTGATTGGTTGTCCTTAGGTTTCCATTTTATATAAGCTTGCGTTGTTCTGGTTGCTTCCATAAGCTGCCCAGGCATTCAAGCCTCCTCATCCTAACAGCCACCTGATAAATCAATTTAATAGTTTTCAATGTGTTAAAGTGCTTTTATTTAGAAATAAGACTGAATAAAACATACAGTGAGGTGGTTATCTACCATCAAAGAATCCAGCCGGCGAACGAGAAGAGCTAGAAGTAGTTTATTCTCACCACGTCAGGCCATTTATGGCTTTGTTGTTTTTCTTGATAACCAGAGGAAAATTAGAGATGACGAGTTTTCTCAATTGTCATCATTAAGTCCCAAGATATTTGGAGTACCTTCATCTAGATCTACCAGCAAAAGTGAGTGGAATGTTTCTTTTTTTCTTACATTGTTTGTCCTTTGAAGTAGGCTGGGATAAACTTGCTTTATGACCACGTATCATGTTTAAACGTTTCATGTTTAATTGAAATAGAGGATATGGCTTTTGAAAAAGCTAGCTGTTGGCTGCAGTGATGTTTCTTTAACAAAAAAGTCTGTGGTGATTAATTCGACAGTTACTTGGTGTGCTGTGAAAGGCCAGGAAATGGGGCTTGAAATATGCAAAGATTTGATAGAGCTCTTTAAGGAAATTAGGGAGTAAGTATGCTCTGTGAAGCAATATACATTCTCTGTGAAAATGAGTGTGAAAACAGAGAATAGTTTTCATTTTATTCGTGATTTCCGTGCTTGGCTTCCATTTCAATAACCTCAAAATTTCTGATTTCCTGAGTGACTAATGGTTTTATCCCAAAGATAACTCCATGTAGAAAATAAGAGGAAAGGAAGGCAGTGTTCTTAAAGGAATGTTTAAATTACTCCTCCCTACCCTACATAACCTCTATGTTGTAAAATAAGATGGATACTGGGGGAGAGAGGGGCATATTATCTTTATTCACATTTTTGGCCCTAAGGACAGAAGCTCTTTGCTCTTGATAGAGGAAGTCTGAGAGTAAAACTTTCGTGAGCAGTTGGTCAGAGAGCGGATCTCCCTGCAGGATTTTAGGTAGAAATTGGATGTGAAGCTATTCTCTTTTGTTTGCTGAAGGTATTTTTCTCAAATTGGAATAAACCTGATCTACGATTTGATAAAAAGTTACCTAGTTTATTCATTCTAACTGTTGGGTCCTCCCGCAATGTAGGAGTCTCACTTTCCTCAGTGTTTTTGGGTTATTCCCATTTATCTTTTATGTGCTCTGGGCTCCTGATTGGACAAATAAAGTATTGTCTGGTCACTCTCTTGGCTTCTAAGTTATACACAATATTTAGCTAATACTATCCCTTATCATTACCTTACATAGCTCACAGAGAGTACTTTAGAAACATATATAATGTTTATGTATAACAATATTTCCTTTTATCTTTTGATGCAGATATGGCATAATACCATATAGTTCTGGATAGAATGGGGAAGAGGAAAGGTAGACAGCCTTGCAATTTTTCCAAAGCCCTTTCTGTCACAGGGAATTCTCCTGTGACCACAGGTTTATTTGATTGTATGTATGACGAGAATTCCTAGTCGGTTATTTCATTAAAGGCTGTAGAAACTGGAAACATTTTCTCAGATTAACATTGCCCTTAAAAAAATTTTTTTTCTTTTTTTTTCTGGGTTTGAGATACATCGTTCTGGCTTTTTTCATTAAAGAAAAAAAATGTATTGTTTAGATAGATTTTCTTTTTTTTTTTCCTTAAGAAACACAATAAGCTTCTTCCACAGTTTTTGGAGCCAGTAAAATGAAACAGTACTAGTTGGCCATCAGCTGTTACCGGTTAGTCATTAGCCACTAATGTAACTGCCGTGGCTAAACTAGCGTGGATTGCAGACAGACGCAGATTGATTGCAGTTGGTAGGAGAGATTGGTGGGCAGAAAAGCTGATGGCGAGTTGCGGATTGTGTGGCTCCTGCTTCCTGTGTCTCCAACCCAGGTGCCAGAAAGACTATAGTGGTATGACTCCCCTATCCAAGACTTTGTTGAGGTTCCTTTTTGGCCTTGCCATATCCTGCGTTCTTGTGCGGGAGAGCAGGAGCAGAGACCCTGCATGACAATATATATATATATATATACATCATTTCCCCCTCTCATGAAAACACACTCTACAAGGGCAAGGTATCATGGATAATTCATTCCTTGGCTGGTGATTGTTTTGAAAGTATTATGAAAAATTCTTACTCATATTTGCAAATGGCTGCACTGAAATAGCCTTACTGAGGAGTAAGGATGAAAAAGAAAATTCAGAGGCCTCTCTCACAGGTGTCTGAAGGGTTAGTAAAGGGTCTTTGTAGGGCAGTTACTGATCAGCTGCAAACCTAAGAATAGCAGCTGAAAGTTAGCATACTCAGGGAGGGTGTGGCACACCTGTAACTTACGTATTTAACCAGAAATGAAAGCCAGAAATACAGGTAGCATTTACTTTGATAGAAAAACATAAGACACGATTATCTTTGGCAAAGTTTCTTAAATTTCGGTATCTAGTTACACTAATTCTTAATTATTCTCATCTGACTCTTGCTACAAATCTGAGGATAATTCTGTTTGGAAATAGGTAAAGATTTAAAAAAAATAAAATTCCAACCTGTTTGAACTTTCCTAACCTGCTTCCTCTTTCCTATTGTCTATTTGTCAGCCTCAATAATCAATGTCTACTCTGTGTTTATGTTTCGTTTTGGTTTGACCTGTTTATCTATTCAGGTTCTTAATGGCTATGGTATGTGAAATTGAGTAAACCTCCCTGAGTAAGTTCTGGCAGGGTAAACAATCAGGAATTCATTCGCACAAGTAAATGCATTGTTCTAGGTATTATGAGGTGAAGAGAAGGGGTACAAAGACATATAAACTGTGTTGCTGCCTAGACAGTTTGTTTTTATAAACAAATATATATATATACATATATATATATAATATATAATGAAAACTATCACTATTATATAAGCTTTCATATACTGGTGATGAAGACACATAACCAAAAGATGTAAAAATTCAGAAGAAAGAAATCGCATGTAGTGAACGTCGTCAGGAATAACAGAGTGTTTTATTTCATTTGGGTCTTTATTGGGAACAGAGGGTGGCATGAGGAAAGGGAGAAAAAGTATAAGGATTTTTATTAAGTAAAGAAATAAATTTTTTTCCAGAAAAAATATTCATTTAAGGTATGAAGAAGACTGTAAAAGCTTGAAAAGAAATTAAGTCCATATGGCATAAGTCTGTATGTTTCAAGTTTCGTAATTTAATGTGCTGGCCTTTAGAAAGGAAAGTCATTGCAATTAAAATTATTCAGCCATATTTTATATAATACTTCAAAAATAACTGGATATTATTTTGTACTAGGAATGGTAAAATGGCTCCAAAACACGCAGGATGTTGTTCCTTTTACTCTCACTGATCATTCAGTGATTCTATGTTCTTACGTTAACACTGTTTATACATAATATTTGATATTTAGTTTCTGTTTTTAATTTAGTAGAACATGACTACTTCTGATGAGATGTCATTCCTCTCTATCTTGAAAATCTAGGTCTGTCAGTCTTTTGAGAGTACTTTTTACCTATACATAACCTAATTCTCTTAATGTCTTCCCTTGGCTGTCTTATAAAGATACCAGTCATTGAAGTTAGGGCCCATCCTAACTCACTATGACTCGATCTTAACTATTTATATCTGCATACACCGAATGTCCAAACAAGGCCACATTTTGAGGTTCTGAATGGACATGGATTTTTGAAGGACACTATCCAATACATTACAAGGCCTGTGTGATTTCTGCCTGCTTTGCTTAATCCCTAAAACTTGATTGTAGTACCCAGTCCCAGTACAGGCGTCCCATCTTGTAGCCCTCAGCTGTAGGCCACTTTTCCCTATAGAAGTCATCACTTTTGACATACTCCTCCGAGAGATTTCACTTATCTGTGTCTCACTTCATTAGAAATGTAGAATATTCTGCCTATTTTCTTCTAAGGTGTGAATAATAAAATATTCGCAGAGCAGCCATACTTTAAGAACTACTACTCTAGATTTAACTAGCATAGTTTGTCATCCGGGACCTTGGTCTGAGATGATCTGGACATATATCTGGACATAGTTCCCCATACTTCTTCTCAGCTGGAAGGTGAGAGTTTCAAGTTTTTTACATTCTGTAAACAAGATCAGTTCCATTTTAGCATAATAAGCTTCATTGGCTAACAGTCCTCAGAGGAAGTAATATCCTAACGATTCTATGGGAGAAACTTTGTGGATTAGTGGGCTAGGCTAGCTATCAATATGAAAAATGGCAAATAAAGAAATATACAGAGTTCTTCCAGAGAAATCCTGTCATTTTTTTTAACTTACTTTCAATTTAGAAGCTAAATTTTAAGTTTCTTTTTATTTTCTTTCCAGTTTATCTTAGCAAACTAAATTTCCACACTGTTAAAAGAGAAGCTAAGGTATACTGAAATTTTGAATAGGTTATTTGGACAAACACTGATTTAAATTGGGCAGTATCAAACTAAAAATGGTTAGGAGCCCTCCACCAGCGGGAGATAAGGGAAAGGCTTTTGTAAAGCAGATGGAAACAAAGCAAGAAAATTATTTAGCTTAAGCAGTCACCTTATTTGGGTAGCCTAATTGGCTCTTTGTGATTGGTTGTTCTCAAGTTTTGATTACTAAATCTTAAGGCATTTATTGCAATTGACTCTAGCTGAGGCTTCCATTTATATAGGCTGACAAGGCATTAGAGCAGGGGTGTCCAAACTTTTTTCAACGTTTTTTACCAAGGGCCATACGTGGTAAAACACACAGACAGCCGGGCCACTCACTCGAGGTGAAGTACGTATTGCCTCACCTGGTTTATTTAAGTAAACTAAATATATTTTTGGAATTTGCTGTGGGCCAATTAAAAATGGATTGCAGACCGCAGTTGGTCCGCGGGCCGCACTTTGGACACCCCTGCATTAGAGCCACCTCAGTGTAACGGTCTCCTGTTTAATTTAATAGTAGCTACCCAAAACCCTGGGGCAAGTGAATACCTGAGGCTGACTAGTGCATGTACATGAAAATACAAACAGAAAATTGCATTAATAAAAACAAAATATCATACCTATTACAAATATTCACTTTTGATTTTAAACAAATATTTATCAATTGTCAGTAATACTCCAGGCAGTGTGTGTACAGTATTTCACATATATTATTTATTTTAATAACTTATAACAGATGGATGTTTCTTACCATCCTATTGCATATTATTCTTCACCATTCTCTACTTGTAACAGCATTTTTCTTGTGCTTTCTCATTTGCAATTCAAAGTTTCAAGAACGATAACGCTTATTTCTATCTGCAAGTATTGAGGCTCAGGGAGGCATAAGGTCATATAACTATTACAAGGAAAAATCAGAAAAATCTCAGCTTTTATGAAACCCAATTTAGTTCTCCTTACGTGTATCTCTAGCAAAAGATTATGTAATTCTACCTTTAAAAATAGTATTATCTTAGGCATCTCATAGAATGTTTCAGCCTGAGGTTTGTAAAGTATGTCCCAAACAAAACTAGCCATAAAGGACTGTCTTTTTGCTCCACAGGGTTGTTAAATAATTAACAACTACTTGGAAGATTTTATAAAAATTAAAATGAAATAGTTATTTTGTATATATATTGTATATATATGTATATATATTGTTCATAGCTGCCCAACGAAGTTTTTTATTTTTATTTTTTTTTAGGGAGAGGTACCTGACTACTGCAATATTCATTTTTCCCTTCTTTCTTAATAAAATCCTATTTTTTCGTTGTTCAGAGTAAATACTATACTTCTCAAACACAGTTGCAGCTGAAAGTAGCCATGTGACTAACATCTGACCACATGTTTACAGCATAAGCTATGGGGTGGGGGGGGCCAACTGGTGGTGTGAGAAGGGCAGAAAGCCTTCTTTTACCAAAAAAAGTTTGCACTGATATAAAGCAGAGATTTACTACAGCTTGGAGAGGAAAAAAATTATGACACACACCAAAACACATGAAAAAATTTCCCATTGTCAAAAGAAAAAGCAATCCACAGAACCATAGTCAGAACTTACTCAGATGTTGGAATTATATATTATGGTTTAATTTTATAGAAGTGAACTATTTCAAATGCATTTAAAATACACCAGTATATTCAATATACACAGTAGAATATATCTTAATGTTAAAAACGTATACATACGTACATTAAGCTGTTCTAAATAATAGTAGCAATATTAGAATCAGTGTTTTGAAATTCTACTTTATGTATAATATTTAGATACAAAATATATAAAAATGTAGTTTTTAATAATAATATGATACAATGCCGCTTCCAGTGCAGACAGGAGGGCTAGGTCTGAGGGGGAATGGTGGGAGATTAAGAAAAACACAGAGACAGGCAAGTTAGGATCAGGAGGTCCACTGTCCATGGATGGCAGAGCAGTGGCTCAGTTTTTATTTTTCACACGGTTTATATACTGTCTAGAACAGTTGTCTATTTAAGCATTAGTAGAACTTTCCATTATGTGTATCTGCAAGCTTGTATGACTGTGGCTGTGATTGTGCTATCTTGTTCTTTCTGGGGGAGGCTGCTGAGGCGAGGCTGCAAGGACTTTGTCAGCTTACATCCTGCTTTCCACAATACAATATATTTGAAATACAAATATAAATTGTAAGTGGATAAGGTAAGAGTATTTCTATTAGTTATTGGGACCCACAAATGTAGATATAAGAGAAACATAATGAAAGAACTTAGTAAAGCACTGCAATTTAAATTTGAGTTGTTAATACTTAAAAGCTTACAAGTGTTTTCTCTAAATAGGCCTAGAAAAAGTAACTATCCAATTACAGTGAGCACCCCTCAGTGCTCAGATTGTATACTGTAAATGCCATTTTCCACTAAAGGGAAGCTGACAGCAAAAATATATCATTTTACATATAGGATAGGAAACATGCAAGATGAGCTTGGAATATTTTGTTGAATATAAAGGCAAAAAGCAAAGACTATGGGGTTGTATTAGAGACACATGAACCATATTGAAGGTGCTATTACTAGCAAAATATGGGCTAATTTAAACATTAAAAAGAAAAAACTACTATAGGATGAAAGGCAAAAAATATATTAAAATCTTATGTGTTCTTGAAAATAACAAACGAAAAAATTTTATGAAACTATACACGTTTGGATTTGCTTGCAAAGCAATTGATTATTCTGACAACTGCTAAACAAAGGGAAAGCATTAGTCATTTATTTAGCTTTCCTACTGGATCTACAAATTATAACAACCTAATTGTTATATTGAAATATTGAAATATTCTCTAGAGAAGAATTTCAGACAATAAATACAGAAGGACTAATAAAATTTAGATTATCACCAGTTTGTAACCCCTAATGGAATAGTAAATTAAGTCACTGATCTTCGATGGCTGCCAATACCTTTATGTGAAAGACTGTTGGAAATTTTGTTTTGAAAATAAGGGGCTGGCAAGACCCAGATCACTGATGAATGCTGACATTACTGAGTGAGAGTAAGAATCACATTTCATGTGATACTCTATGATATATGGTACCATCTATGAATATGAAGTGTGTTTGTTTTTTTAAATTGAACCTGAATTTGAACTATTTAAAAGGGTACGGGAAATATAAAATATAGAGAACGGCAACTCAGAAGTGCAATTTGCAAAATACATAATATGGGAAATTTTACAAAACAAAATACCCAGTTTCTTCAACAGTGTATTTTTTTTTCTTTAGAGACAGGTAAACCTATAGAATAAATACATCTAATGAACATATTAGTGATACAAAGGGTGAGCCTTGTTTTTATCCTGAATTGAACAAATCAACTGTAAAAATATAAAATCAGGGAAATTTGAATAGTGATGGACTATTTAATAATGTTTGGTGATTGTTGCTAACTTTTTAGTTGTGATAATGAATTATTTATGTTTAAAGAAACATCTTTATCTTTTAAAGATGTTTACTGAAACATTTACATATTAGAAGATAGGATGCATGCTTTTGCTTTAAAATAACCTATGCGTTGTGGGGAGGAAATAGTTGGGCATATGAAGAATAAAATTATTAGGCATGAATCATTAGTTTAAACTCAGTAATAGGTATATAGGGGTTCACTGTTTTTCTTCTTACTATATATCTGAAATTTTCCTTAATCAAAATTAAAAGTCAAAAAAGAAAGAAAAACTAATATTACATGTCTTTAAATTTCTAAGCCAATTTTTAAATAGTTCATGGGTTGAATAATTGTAACTAAATAAGGAAAATATTAATATAAAACATGTGGGCTATTTCTATATTAAGAAAATTTAATAGCCATAATGTTTATAATAAATATCTAGAAAAACTGAATTTTAATGAAGTAATATTCCAACTGAATTAGGAAAATGATAAAAGAATAAATTCAAACAATGTGGAGATAATGAAGCTAAATACAAGAACATAAACTAAGGATATGGCAAACGATGCAATGGATAGCAATAGCATGTAAATATAGACATTTCAGTAGATTATTGCAAGTTCCTGGCAAATTAGGAATAGAAAATAAGCTGGTTATTTCATTCTTAATTTCTTCTATTGAGTTCTTAAATCCAGAAATTCCATTTGGTTCTTTTCAAAAATTTCAATCTCTTTCGTAAAATGCTCATGTTGTTCTTTGATTGCGTTTCTGAGTTCATTAAATTGCCTTTCTGTGTTTTCTTGCATCTCTTTGAGGTTTTTCAGAACTGCAATCTTGAATTCTGTATCATTTAAGTCACATATTTCCATATCTTTAAGTTCCTTTTCTGGAGACTTTTCACTTTCTTTCTGAGCTGTCTTGTTGCCTTGGTTATTCATGGCAATTACTGATTTATTATTTCTCTTCCTAGACATCTACAGGAGTGGCTTCTGCAACAGGTTGATAGGAAGAGGTCTTTCTTTTGTTTTCCAATAGTTGTTGGTAGAATGTTTTATTTTCTCTCTGACTGCAGCCTTTTTTTTTCTCTCTGACACAGTAGTGCTATATTTTCTCTGCACTTTTCCAGCTTCTCACACAATGAGGGGATTCCCTGGGAGACGAGCCTCTCCTCTGTTAACAGTTCACCTGGGTCATAGGGCACCACGTCCCTCTGGGGGTGCGGAGAGCTTTTGAAGTTCCAAAGCTCTTTCTGCACCCAATTCAGAGCCCGTATGTTTCAGCAGTTCTATTTACTCCTGCAGGGATCCGCCCAGATAGGTGGGGCCAGGGGCGGGGTGAGTTGTGAGAGGTTGCCCAGAGTAATGGCTGCGACCACCAGCACAGCTGGTCCTGCTTCCAGAGCTCCCTCCCCTTTGCCGGAACTAGTTGGGCTGCAAATCTGTGTCTGCGGTCCACAGTTCTCAGAACAGCAAATATCCTGTCCTTTAGATCTGACACTGCTACTTTATCGCTTCTAGCACCGTGCAGTTGGGGGTGGGGCGAGCTCTGGGAGGGTAGGGAGTAGGCGGCTAGTCTCAGTGCCTAAGGCTTCCATTCTCTGCTCGGCAGTGAGGGCTTAAACCACAGTTTTCAGCCTTCTTCCCTCAGTCTTTGCTCCAAGGTTTCTGCTGTGAACGTTGTGTTCAGCCGTGTTATATGCTGCCCCCTCAGCCCTGTGGGCCTTAAGTGGAGCCCTAGCAGTCTGAGTTCTTTCCTCTCCCACAGCTGCGGTAGTTCCGGGATGCAGCGAGCTCTGAGCACTGACTGGGCTAGGTCTGCGTCCTGCGCCCGCGCGGATCCATGCCTGCACTTTTCCCTTCCCTCCTCCCCGGCTCACGCAATTCGCCCACCTGGAGATGAATTCAGTAGAGGGCCTCTCTGTCTTGCCTGTCTGCTGTGCAGGGAGTCCTTGTGGAGTTATTGTTGTCCGATTAGTTGTAAATTTCAGGGGAGCTTTACAGAGGCTCACCTCACGCCGCCATTTTGATCTGTATTTCCTATTTCTCTTTATTGTCTAATGCTGTGGCTAGAACTTCCAGCACTATATTGAATAGAAGTGGAGAAAGTGGGCAAACTTGCCTTGTTCCTAATAAGGGGAATGGTTTTAGCTTTCCCCCATTGAGTATGATGTTAGCTGTGAGTTTATCAAATATGACCTTTATTATGTTGAGACCTCTATTCTCACTTTCTTAAGAGTTTTTATCATAAATGGCTGCTGGATTTTGTCAAATGCTTTTTCTGCACCTATTGATATGATCATATGATTTTTATTTTTCATTTTGTTAATGTGGTGTATCACATTAATTGATTTGCAGATGTTGAACCACACTTGCATACCAGGAATGAATGCCACTTGATCATAGTGTATGATCTTTTTAATGTATTGCTGAATTCTGTTCGCTAGTATTTTGTTGAGGATTTTTGCATCTATGTTCATTAGGGATATGGGCCTGTAGTTTTTTGTGTTTTTTTTTTTTTTTTTTTGGTAATGTCTTTGTCTGATTTTGGGATCAGGGTGATGGTAGCCTCACAAAAAGTGTGTGGGAGCCTTCCCTTCTTCTGGATGTTTTGGAATAGTTTGAGGAGAATAGGTGATACTCTTTTTTGAATGTTTTCTAAAATTCCACCTGTAAAGCCTTCTGGTCCAGGACTTTTGTTTGTTGGGAGCTTGATGATTACTGATTCAATTTCCCTGGTAGTAATCAGTCTATTCAGGTTTTTCGTTTCTTCTTGAGTTAGCTTTGGAAGATTTATGCTTCTAGAAAATTGTCCATTTCTTCCAGATTGTCAAATTTGTTGGCATATAGTTGCTCATAGTAATTTCTTAAAATTTTTTGTATTTCTATGGTGTCTGTTGTCACTTCTGCTCTTTCATTTCTGATTTTATTAATTTGGGTTCTCTTTCTTTTTTTTTTCTGGTGAGAGTGGCTAAAGGTTTGTCAATTTTGTTTATCTTCTCTAAATCCAGCTCTTGGATTCATTGATCTTTTGTATTTTTTTTTTTTTGGTCTCTATTTTATTTATTTCCGCTCTGATTTTTATTGTCTCTTGTCCTTCTTTTGGGCTTATTTTGCTGTTCTTTTTCCAGATCCCTTAAGTGTAAGAATAAACTGTTAATTTGTGATTTTTCTTGTTTCTCTATGTAGGGCTGCATTGATATGAATTTCCCTCTTAAGACTGCTTTTCTGCATCCCATAGATTTTGGGTCGTCATGTTTTCATTTTCGTTTGTCTCGAGATATCTTTTGATTACTTCCTTGATCTCATTGCTGACCCATTCATTATTTAATAACATGTATTCAGCCTCCATGTATTTGTGTGTCTTCCAGTTTTTTTTTTCCTGTAGTCGATTTCTAATTTCATAGCACTGTGGTCAAAGACAATTGGTATGATTTCAATTTTCTTAAATTTATCAAGATTTGTTTTGTGGCCTAACATGTGTTCTATCTTGGAAAATGTTCCATGTTCACTTGAGAAGAATGTGTATTCTGCAGCTTTGAGGTGAAATGCTCTCAAAATATCGATTAAATCCAACTGGTCCAATGTATCATTTAAGACCACTGTTTCCATATTGATTTTCTGTCTGGAAGACCTGTCCCTTGTTGTCAGAGGTGTGTTGAAGTCCCCTACTATGATAATGTTACTGTTGATCTCTGTCTTTATGTCAGTCAATATCTGTTTTATATATTTAGGTGCTCCTGTGTGCATAGATGTTTACCTGGGCTATCTCCTCTTGTCAGATGGATCTCTTTATTATTATGCCCATTTAAAAGGAGAAATTCTTGCTGTAGCACAGAGAAAGAAAAAGTAAATGATTTTTTTTAAATTAAAGTTTATTGGGGTGACAATTTTTAGTAAAGTTATATAGGTTTCAGCTATGTAGTTCTGTAACACATCACCTATATATCACATTGTGTATTCACCACCCAGAGTCAATTCTTCTTCTTTCACCATGTATTTGGTCCCCTTTTTTATGTCACACAGATGAAGGAAATAACAGAGATCATCTCCAAGAACTATCTAAATAATTTGATGGCAACTCACTGTCTACATGGAAATAGATCGAAACCTGGAGATAAAACATATTCTTTTAACCCATGAAAAGTTTTTATTTCTCCATTTACTTGCCTAACAACAACAAAAACAATAGCTAGGTTGTTGTGATTTATATATATATTAAATTTTGTTGCTGCTGTGTTTGTTGGTGTTTCAAACATTGATTTAACTTCCTACTCCATTCACGCAGTTCAGTTTGGTACTTCAGCTTCAATTGTTGTTAAGTTGGAATGTCAGAGGGAATGGGCAAACACACCTAGTTTTAGCTGTTATATTTGGGAAGAAGAAGGTGATTTGAAATCTCAGCAATTACATTTCTCATGATTTCAGTCTTCCCTAATGCTAGGAAATAGTTTTCACCTTAATATTTATCTGTTTATTAAATTATACACCCAACCAAGAATTGTTGTGTATCAGCTATGTACTGTTATTACTCCATTAAAATTAGCTTATATGAGTTCAATATGTATCTTGATATTTGATTATTAGTTAATGTGAGGAATGTCGTTCTTCAAAATTATTTTGATTAGAGAAAAGTTAGTGCCAGTGAGACCTTACCTCTCTTTCTTCCCCTGCCCTTGAAGTCGTACTTATTGGGGTAAGGCACACTTTTATACTTACCTATTCTACATTTCATATTCTTCAACAGTAAAATTAATAAAGTCATAATTACTACCTGCCTAACTTAAAGTGTGTTATATAAGTTCATGAGATGAGAGCCTTAAAACAGTTTGATCTCTTTATATCAAAAGTGCTTCATAGATATGAAGGAGTTTTATTTTTTTCAGTTAAGTTGAGTAAGTGAGCAGGATATCTAAAGCAACTATTCTCGTCACTTACAATTCCTTGTAAATACAAAAGAATCTAGCCCAATGCTTCCTTCTATTTGAAATTGCTCTGTGAGATATGAATAGACATGGTTACCCTTCAGCACACATAGAATTAAGCTCCTGGGATTTTTGAAGGGAAACAGCACTGTTCACTCCTAGCCCTAGTGGGTTTGTGAGATTTGCAGTTAAAGCAAATCTCAACTCCTACAGTATTAAAGCAAATGAAATGAGAGAGAATATTTTACTAAGTAAAATAAAGGAAGGTATATTTTCTTTATCTAGTTAAAATATATATCTCCCTACAAATACATGAAAGGAACTAACAAATAATTTTAAAAGTCATTTAGTTATAGTTGAGCAAAATAAACTGTTTAAAGAAAAAAATTGTAGAAATATTAGGCCATTTATACAATAATCCTCTCAGACTAGAACTGATGATAAGAGTTGCTGCTCTAGAACTAGGCTCAATAGTGTAAGTGGGAGGATACTATTCTGGAAGAGTTGAGAGTAAGTGGTGGCACTAAATACTCAGAAGCAAGATGGGTTTACTAACTTGCGTGGATCCATGGTGTGTTCCTAGGACATAATAAATTGGCATACCATGGCAATATTAATTTATGAAACAAAAATGTCAATAGTCAGTTTGCAAAATACTGAGGCCAGTTGCTCTAATGGAAACTCATACTCTCTCAGATAATTTCCAGATCTAACTGGTTCTTAATCCTGGAACTCATGGCTTGAAAACGAGGCAAAGTTCACTTGAGAAAGAGCCCTTCAATGTCATCACAAGTAAATACCTGCCCAAGTCTTCCCCATAGGGACCTGAAATTTTTCTCAAAGCTACTACACTTGAAGAAAAAGGAATCCAAGCTCTTTTGAGAATTACAGGGTTCAGCTGACACAAAACACCATCTTGGCGCTCTCCACTAAGTGAGGAGATGTGAAAAGGCCAAATAATAAATGGCATGCTGTTACAAGTCCATCTCCTGGGTATCTTATGTTTCTGCAGACCAAACTTTTGGATATTTCTCTAGTTTGTAAGTGTACAATTGAGATGAATATAATTCATAGTTGGCAGAACTATCACAATGGTTTTCTGGTTCAGGAAATGAAAATCATTATGGTGAGAAAAGCCAGATGGAAGTCTCTGAAACATCCCCCCCTCTACCTAAAGAAGACAGTAAATCAGAATCAATGTCATGTCCCATGTGGAATGTCAAAGATACATTTCTGAAAGAATGCAGTGTTACTAGTACTCATCACATTTTATTTAATTCACCAATAAAACAACTGCAAAAAATGAAATAGATATTGACAGAAGACAGTGGACTGCCTAAACATAGGGAAGTGGTAGTTTCAAAGCTGGCTGCTGTGGGGGTGTGATGTCTTTATTAGAAAAAACGTAATCAGCTCTGGAAATTGGAATATAGCTAGTGACCTCAGAATATGCTATTTTCAATCTCCACTAGGAAAGAAGATCTGAACTTGTACACATTTAGTGTCTTTCCTCAGAGCTATTATAACTTTCCTTTAAATTTTTATAATAGATTTAAAGGAAATTTGGTCACCTTGATATTCCTTAGATCAGATTAGTTAACTCTATTGATGAATCACATCAAAGGGACCTGAAAAGTAGGGATTAGCAAGTACTTTCACTTCCCTTGTAAGATTCATGTGCAAGGAAGAATAGAAAATAAATCTCGCCGTGATTCACAGACCTGTCACACTGTTGAATCTTTAGGGGCTCCAATTATCTGGAGACCCCAGGACATTCCTTCACTGGAAGGACATTATTACATTTTACCTATCCTACGGCTAATAAAAGGAACAGCATTCTGTAGGCTTTTTTGGATTTTGGAGTAGAATATAGCTCTTTTTAGAATATAGCTTCAACCTATTTATTAGATAATTCAAGGCTGGCAGTTTTCCATGGACCCAGAGCAAGACAGGGCTCTGCAGCAGGTCCAGGCTCTGGTACAAGCAATTCTTCAGCTCATTTACATTATGTGGCAGACCCCAAAATACCAGAGGTAAATCAGGATGTTGTATAGAGTTTCTGGAAACAATAATAAAGGAATAGCAGTGAAGACTCCTCCAATTCTGGAGAAAGTTTATGATTTACGTTGCAGAAACCAGCAGTTTTGACATGCTCCTAAGTTCCAGGAGAGATTGAGCACCTGACCACAGGGCAGTGAATGACTGTGGGATCAAAGCTGACCCTTGTGAACTCAGTGTGTCAGACATGACAAATTCTCAGTTTGGGCAGTGAAGTAGCAATCCATTTTATCATGGGAATGGGACATTTGCAAGGAGTCTAACTAACTGTAGTGTACAAGTGATAGAAATCATTATGTCTGTCTATGTCTTCTCACTTTTGTTGACTAAATAAATCACCGGCTAAGGTTCACCTTGGAATGGCAGCTATTCATACTGCAACCTCTACCCTTCATTCTAGTTCTGAAAGCAAATCTGAGAAATTTCTTTTGTTCTTCTGTACTTAGGTTTCCATGTGAAATGTGCTCCTTTTCTATAAGACTGACAGGATTATAGGTACTAGACCATCACATCTTTAATAAATTTATTTTACATGTACAGAAAAAAAATGAAGATTGTACGATTTTCATATATTTCATACTGTCTACCCATTACTCAATCTCAAATTAGTATGATACATGTCATAATAAGTGAGGCAATACTGCTGCATTATTAAAATTCATACTTTAAAAACATTCTTAATTTCTTTTAATATAGTTTTACTGTACTCATGTTTCCTTGGGCTCCTCTTAACTGAGACCTTTCTCACGCTTTCCTTGGTTTTCATGACCAGGGCTATCTTGAGGTATGCTGGTCTGATATTTAATAGAATGTCCATCAATTGGGATTTTCTGATGTGTTTTTCGTGGTTAGATTGAAGTTATGGGATTTGGGGAGCGAGACCACAGAATGATACTGGATATTGACTTTGATCCCCTAAGTGTGTAGTATTTCCAGTTTCTCCATTGTAAATTACTTCCTATTAATCCCCCTATGGAAACTTAAAGGAAAATCAATATGCAAAGCCCACACTTAGGAATTGGCGGTTAGGATTCACCTTCTAGAGAGCAGAGTATCTACATAAATCATATAGAATTCTGCATGAAACATTTGTCTTTTTCCCCCTATTTACTTATTTACATAATCATTACTTATGTCACTATAAACTCAGCTATGGGTTTTTTTTTTGTTTGTTTTTTAGTTTGTCTTTAATTTCTGGTACTACAAGATATTCCAGGCTCTTGTATATTTCCTTCCTCAGTCCTAAAAACAACCATGTCCCAGGAATCCCTGCTTCCTTTTATGGGAGAATAATATTGGAAACCAGTTCTAAGTGTTACCTGTGCTTTTGTTCTATGGGTGTCATTGCTTCTACACTCTCTCAGATGACAGAGCAACAACATACGTGTGTATACTAATAGTGTATATCCGAGTGCATATATCTCTAAATATTTCTATATGTAAATATTTGTATCTATATTAAACTAAACATGAGTTCATATTTATATCTCCAACTCTAATCCATTGCTACATAGATTAATTCTAGTCTCCTCTCCTAGTTTTTTTTTTTTGTAAATTCCCAACCCAACAATAAGAAACCTGGATCCCGCTATCTACCATCTATTTACATGGTTGCTCAGTTCCAGTATGCATATATAATGGTATCAAAATTGCTAACCTGAAACCCTGTGGAAAATCACTATATCAAGTAATGTGTTTATGTACAGTACCTTTCGCATTTACTCTTAACATATTTCAACCAAAATTACGTAGATTAGAACTTTTTCCCACATTCTTTTTAGTTCGTTTTACATATTTGTATAAACTGTAAAATTTAAACAAAAAATGGCTTAAAAACCATTCTTAAATCCATATACAAAGGATTGGTATTTTTACAAAAATGGAAAAAATATATAATAATAAGTTTGAATAACTGCAATTATGAAATTATGCTCTTTTCAAAGGCAAAAACTATTCTTTTTTAGTTACCCATATACTATGTTCCCTTAGTATTACTTTGAAATTTTCTTTGGCAGGGTAAAAATAAATTTGTAATTACTTTCTTTAAGTAGGATTTACACAAAGTATTTTTCAAAAATTTAAAGAAGTCAGTAGGGACTTACCATTTATGTTAAAATTTCTGTACAACTACGTTTCTAGAGTATAATCTACAACTAAAAATAAAATACCAACTCTCTTGGGAAAAGCAAAGCAATTTGTGATGTGTCTAGAAAAATATTATATATCCCATTTGTTTAGATTTGCCAGTCAACAATTTGGATAAACCAAACTCTTCTGAGATTGCACTACCAAATTAATCAAATAAGAGCTCTATGTGTAGAAAGATCTTTCCTAGTAAACTGTTAACATAGTCTTATAGTAGGAGGGAGAAAAAATACATACTTTACATTTCATACTATCTTTCAAGTTCCTTCCAACAGGAATATTACAAAACTAAACATATTATGATTCTAGGTATTTGAGCATATTGTGAGATTTGCTGCACTCAATAGTATAAAATTATTCCTCACAGTACCCATATTTAACATATGACTGTTAAAATCTTACTAATTTCCCGAAAAAAAAAAAAAATCAGGTAACAGACCCAGGAATCAAACTAAGAAATGGGAGAAAAAAACATAACTACTACTGTGAAGCTAAGAAAATCTGTGTTCCAAACCTGAATTTTTCACCAAATTGTTTGTGACCTTGAGCCCTCCCCTTAACTCTCTGTGTCTCCATTTCTTCATTTAAAAGTTGTTTGGCTTCAGTATACTCTAATGAGTGCTCTGACATTAGTGTGATGTGATTTTCTATTCACAAGTATATGTGAAATTCTCTGTTCTTCTAATTACAAACGACTGCTCAGAACAAAATAACATTAGGAAGCAGCTGGAAAACAAACAAACAAAAACCTTAGCAATTCTCTTCATTTTAAAATTATTTTCCCTGAAAACCTACGTAGAGATGAGCTAATATTGTGAAATAATAATTGTAATTCTGATATGGGTCTGATTATGAATCAAAATCCTTTTTATACCCAAAGCAATCCAATAACCTAGATATATTTTACTAGGACAACGTTTCTTTCCCCAGTAAATGATTTTACTCCATAAAGGTGTTTGGAAATAACAGGCAGATGTTGCAGAACAATTCAAAAGTCACTGAATTGTCTTCTCTCGACACATAAGATTTGCTTTAGAGTCAGCTTTTTACAACCCTGTAGTTCTAGGTAGCACATATTCTCATTTTCTTCAAAGCTCAGTAACAGAAATGAATATAAACATATATTCATTATAGCCCCTGGCTTAGGACCCAGGCTTTTAATCATCTAGCTCATGTCTATATTTCAAGCCTCATGGTCAGCTTTTCTTCAAAGTTATACATGTGTACATAGCTGTTCAGCCCCTTCAAACTACTCATGCCTGCCCAAATGAGACCTCCCATCAAATGCTTCCACATATGTCTTCATACATTCTATTCCTTTTGAATGCAATGTCTTTATTTCCATTTCTTTATCTGGATGATTTCTAAATGTTTAACAGACTCATTAACTCTCTGAATGTCCTCACTGTTTTGGAGTTTAACTTAATTATCCTTTTCCTGATTCCAAAGTAGAATTTTATGCATACCTCTATGCGTAGCATGCATTATGTATTGTTGAGTTACAAGGTCTCTCTCCAATAGAAATTATGAAATTGGGTTTTATGTCTTTCACTTTTTAAAAATTGGAAACGAATACTCTGGATACTTAAAGGTATTTGCACAGCATTGGTAAATATTAGGTAAAAGAAAACCCAGCATCTCTTAAAGAGACCACATATTAATATGATAATGTTTCTTATTAGATCTGAAGCTTTTTACTTAACTTGACAATTCCAATAGGAAATTCAATATTATTTATGTAAACATAGTGATTTCATGTTTAACCTGAGAATAGTCAGAACTTTACTGTACAAAATCCATTAATTTCAATGAAATGGATATAGCTAATGCTCTAAATATTAAATTGAAAGTTAAATATTAAGTAGTACTGAAAATATTGAATTATTGAAGATTATGCTATTTCATACAATTAACATGTTATTTTTAAAATGTGTTTAATTCATGTTTCATAAGTTATACATGAGTATTTATTTCAAAATTCTCAGTGTCTGTATAGATGGTCGGTTCATATATTGAATATGAAACACATGGAAAACAGAATTCATTCAGTCATTAAATAAAATTCATTGGGTACTTATTTCATGCCAGATACTTAGTTTAGAACTATGAATGAAATATTTTCTTGATAGGGTGATAGTATAACAGTGAAATATGTAAACAAATACATATTTTCTATTGTTTTAGTAATTTTTTGTCAATTTTTCCAAAGAAACATAGTTATAAGCAATAATTCTACCCAAAAGAGTCATAGAAAATTGTCCAGGATTAATAAACAAGCTAGGCTGTGGAGAATATGAAGTGGCATTTCTGTAAGGGACCAGAATCTAAGACATGTAAAGAACGTTGCATACCCTGGGAATGGGAATAAGTCTGCACTAGCTTCCTAGGGCTGCCTTAACAACATGCGACAAACTCAGGAGCTTAAAACAATAGAAATTTACTCTATTAGAAATTTCTGGAAGCTTGAAGTCTGAAATCATGGCATGGCCATATCACCTGCAAAGCCTCTAGGGAGGCATCTGTTTTTACCTCTTCTAGCTTCTGGAGGTTTCCAGTATTCCTTGGCGTTTCTTGGCCTGTAGCTGCACCACCCCAAACTCTCCCTCTGTGATCACATGGCTTTCATTCCTCTGTGTTCTCTCCTTCCTATGTTTTAATCTTTTATCCTTTGAGAGAACCAGTCATTAGGTTTAGTCCCCATTCTAGACCTGTATGACGTCATCTCAATTTGATCACATCTGCAAAATTCCTAATAATATCATATTCACGGGTACTGGAATTAAGATTTGACCATAGCTTTTTGGGAGACACAATTCAACCCATACAGAGTCCCACCACGAATTCTTTGTAAACAAATTTAAAGCAGCTGATAAGACATGCTAATGAGTTTGGATTTGAGGAATTAAGAAAATATCAAGGGTTTTAATCCAGATCTGTTAAGTTGTTAATTTTTTTTTTTTTTAAGAAAGCTAAATGTTGGACTTGTGCAAGATGAGCTGGAAGGTAGAAAAGCATGGACTTGAGCTAAGAAAGGGCTATCCAAAAGTGGCAAGAAAAATAAAATTGAGAAGATGGTTCTTAGTGACTGTCATGAATTTGTCAAATTAACACTTACGACGTAGTAAGTAGAGCATGAGGTAGAGCATGCTAAATCCAAGTTTAACAACAGACTCCAAGAGGAATTGAACTAGAGAAGTTTATTATTCAAAAGTCCTGGAATGTATACCTGACATACCCCAAGGGGAGGTCAAAGCCGACTGCAGACACAGAGTGAAATCCTGGGGTGTCACGTCCTGCACGACAAGAGCTGTGGGAAGTGAGAAGGGCGGCACAGGGTTAAGAAAGACAGTAACCAAGAATAGAGTACAAGCGGGGCCAAGGGACTCAAGCCTCAAGGACAGAGTCGGGACAATGCATAACTTTTATTGGTTAACAAATGAGGAAGTAAAGCTTGTTAATCTCAAGATCTGTGAATTATGTGCCTGCTGGCTATGTTTCCCAACGTCCCCTTTGTGCTCCAGCACGTACTGTGCCTTCACACACACACATAACTCCACATTAAAGCAGAGGGACCAATATTATTCCATCAGGTCTGTTTGCTGAGACATCCCCTCGAGGGAGCTTTAGCCTTATCTTTCCATCGAGCCTTAGTTTGCTGATGCACTCCCTTGTGAAATCCTAGGAAGAGAGCTAGGGAACAAACGGTTTGGCAGCTGTAAGGCACCATCTCCCCCTTTTTGTTTTTGTAGTAGGAGAAGTTTGGCATCTTCCTCCTTTATGGCCCATCAGAGGGCTTGTTGTCCACACCTGAGGACTAAACAAAATAGAATAAGAATAATTAACAGAAGTGCAATTGCACCCGCAAATCCTCCATCTAGGGTTTTCACCCAAGTGAGTGGATTCAAATGAGATAGTTCTTCTGCAGCTGCGGAAAGCATCTCCTCTCTTGGGAGGAGTGAGAGCATGGCCTGAGACATCTGATCTATTTTCTGTTGTAGCTGTAGAATATCCACAGTAAGGCTGGGAGCATGTCCCTGGAGGGGAGCTCATACCTCTGACTATGGGGTCTTAGTTTGGTTGTAAGAGAGAGGAGTCACACAGTAAGTAGAAACATTCCAATCACATTTCAAAGTAATGAAGGTATGGAGATTTTTAAATTGATCTCCAAGAGAAACTACAGTTGTCTCTAAATTAGCTAATCTAACAATAATTTCCTGATCAATTCCAAGTCTTACTAGCATTTCCATGCTATTCCTGTACAGATTGGCTTGTCTGTACAGTCTGATGTAATGCTACTCCAGAGATTGCAGCCAAGTTGCTATTGCTATAATTCCTATAATTATTGCAATCAAGATTTTAATAAATCTTTTAGTCCTATGTAAAATTTTATGAAGAAGTTGTAAAACAACAGTAACAATTGGGGAGTCTTCCCACGCCCTAAGAGCTTGGACGGGTATCCATAAACCCTGTCTTCTTTTTAAGATCATAATTTGGTCGTGGGAGGGATTACAAATTGAAGAATTAAGGCAGGTAAACAAACAACATTGAGAGCATGGATGAAGTGGAGGAGGAAAACTATGAGTGTTTAACTCCTGTGTATAAAATCTTTTACCAGAGATCATAAGCAAATCCTTGTGTCATTTTCTTCTTCTCTGGGAATTACCCAAGCTTAATCAGAGAGAGGAAGACACGGAGGGAAGGGACCAATGCAAATGGATGTATATGAATAGCTGTATGGCCAGAAAGGGTAAAATTTCGGCCTTCCTCCTCAGGAAATTCCAGACCTCTTTCATCTTCTGGTCCAGGAAACCAAGAACAATCATTAAAATGCATGAGAGGAGGATCATTATTTCAAGTTACAGGTGTCAATAATGGAGGATTGGGTAAATAGGCCCAATAAGTAAAATTCTCGGTGGCAACGCCAAGTGAGAGGCAACTTACAACAGAGACGACCACCAACATGGACAAAAACATATTGACGTCAGTTTGAGAACTCCCTTTTCATCAACCTTTTTTCTGCCATTAGAGCCAACCTTTTCAGTTGCCCCCAAGTGGGGGGTGGGCACTGGTCATTTGTGTTGTCATCTGTCGAATCACAGTTCGAATGGGGGTTGAGGGCACTGGATGAGTGATTGGTCGAGCAGGTTGGAAGGACAGGTTGGACATCTCAATTGTTGGAGGCTCCACTGTCTCTGTGTACCCTGTGAAGGGTTTCAGCCAAGTGAGGTTTCTCTTTCGCTGGATGCTGCTCATGATATGGTTTAACACCAACCAGGTATCCAAAGGTCGTTCTTCAGTGTTGCCATGCAGCAGCCTACCCATCTATCCCCTCGTACCTACGCCTAAAGAAAGGAGAGTCTGTGAGATGGACCCTTTCATGGACTTCGCTTCACTTTTGTGCTTACACCTTAGGTCTCCCTGTTTGGCTCCAAATGATGGCTGGTTAGTCAATGACGGGTAAGATTCCTCAAGGAAGGCACAAACTAATCCAGGCACAGTTGCATAGGGGCCATCTGAGAACTCATGGGGTTGATAGAGGTGGGCACAGACCCCTACCTTCCCCCGGCTAAGGAGAGCCTCTGCCTCTGCGGCTACATTCATTCCCACATCCTGCTTGGGAAGAGATTCAATGATGTGATAACATCAGCTCTCCGTCTATTCATATGCATAAAGGTTGTGTCCCTTGGGGAGGTACATACATCCTGAGACTTACAGTTCCGGCTGCTTGCAGGCAAGAGTGATTGGTTTGAATCAGTTTCCTAGCATAATGTGTGAAATTCACAGATCTTGAGATGAACAAGCTTTACTTCCTCATTTGTTAATCAATAAAAGCTATGCATTGGCCCGATTCAGGGTTCAGTTCTTGAGGTTGGAGTCCCTTAGCTCTGCTTGCACTCCATTCTTGGCAACTGTATTTCTTAACCCTGGGCTGCTCTTCTCACTTCCCACAGCTCTTGTTGTGCTGGGTGTCACATCTGGAGCCCAACGTGGGGCCCGATTTTGGGACTCACTTTTGTGGGGCTCGAGAAGGAAGGTCAACTTTGAGTTGGAATTCAAAGAGGTTACAAAGAGATTTCATGGCATGGGGACCCAGAAGAGATCGCGACAACTACTAGAAGAAAGTAGGGTAACTCCCGGAGAATTTAACTAAGGTAAAAGGGGAATTATCTCTTTCTATGTGCAAGGGTGTGAATATGTGAGTGTGTGATTATGGTTCCATCCACCGGTACGGAGCTCGTTTGAGCCCTAATCTGCAGTTCTGTGATCAAAGTCATAAGGCAAAACGGTGACTTAATACCTTACAGCATTAACCAGGGAAAGGGTTTATACAGGTGCGCGATAGCCAAGACAGACATTAATCCTGCAAAGGACCTGCCAGATGAACATCTGAATCCATTCTGAGTAAATGTCTTCTTTCTATCCTTTTCTCTATACATAATGGGAAATGTTAATAGCCGATATAGGTCTTATATTTGTTTGCTTAAACACCATCCTGAGGCTGGAGGAGCTCGAGTATCAGATCAGAAATTAGAGGAGCTTCTCAAAGTAATTGAAACTTATTGTCCTTGGTTCCCAAATTTAGGGACGTTAGACTTAAAAACATGGGAAACGGTTGGTAGAGAACTCCGCGGATTATATCATAAAGGAGTTTCTTTCCCATTAACCATCTGGGATACGTGGAAATTAATCCAGTCAGTTTTAGAACCTTTACAAACTGATCAGAAAGATAAAGGAGAAAGAGAAGTACAAGAATCTAAGAAAAAAGAGAAAGGGTCTCTGGAATCTCCCACCGTAATTCCCAACTCGTTGGAGCCCTCAGCTCCCTCCCCTGATCTACCCATGCATACACCCCCTTCAGGAGGCTTTCCCGCAGCTCTCTCTGCCGTGCAGAGGGTATAAGACAGGCTAGATTGGAAGGGGACATCGAGGCATTTGCCTTTCCTGTTGTCATTCGTGAGCTCATTAATCCTGACACGGATCAAACCACCCTAACATTGTTCAGGAATTTTCACATGAGCCATTTTCATTTAAACTTTTAAGGTACTTAAACAAGCTGTACTACAGTACGGCCCTACTTCTCCTTACATCATGCGTCTTGTACTGAGTACATCTCATGGCAATCGATTAATTCCCACAGATTGGAATACCCTGGCCAAGACTTGTCTTTCCTCATCCCAGTTTTTGCAATTTAAAACTTGGTGGATTGATGGTGCAGAAACCCAAGATGACATAATCAGGCTCACAGTATAGCTATTGTCAAAAATCAATTGCTAGGGAATGGCCATTGGGAAAACACCCAAGATCAATTAGGAATGGATGAACAGGCTGTTGACCAACTACAAAGAATTTTCCTAATGGCATGGGAAAAAAATAGAACCGAGGGTAAAGCTCCAATGTCATTTCAAAAAGTCTTACAGGGTCCTTGGGAACCATACTCTGAATTTGTTGCCAGGTTACAGGATACTATCAGTAAACAGGTGGTCAATTTACAGGCAGTTGAGATAATTTTACAAATTGTGGCATATGATAATGCTAATGATGACTGCAAAAAGGCTATAGGAACCGTGAAAGGAAAAACAGACACTGTTGGATACATCTGTTTGTGTCAAGGAGTAGGACTGAACAATTTAAAGCTGCTATGTTAGCTCAAGCCATGACTGGATTCAAAATAGGTCAAAGCAAAGTTCCTGGTACTTGCTGTAATTGTGGGAAGCCATGCCATATCAGAAAAGAATGCAGAAAGAAAAATAAAAACAGTTCCCATTTGCCTAGTGCTAATATTGTTACAGGACTTAAACCACCTGGATTGTTCCCTAAATGCCAACAAGGAAATCTTTGGGCTTCTGAATGCAGATCAGTTTTTCATAAGAATGGGACCCCTATTCAGGGAAATGGAGGTGGGGCCAGCCCCAGACCCCAATGACAAAACCCGGGGCATGTGTAAATCAGACTGCTTTTTAGAATTATCTGGCAGTACCTCCCCCCAAGGAAAAATTAGAGGCGTTAACAGAATTAATGCAGACTCAATTGGAACAAAATCATATAGAATCTTCTAGCACTTGAAATTCTTCTGTATTTGTTATTAAGAAAAAATCAGGAAAATGGCAAATGCTCACAGATCTGTGAGCTATCAATGCTATAATTGAGCCCATGGGTACTTTACAGCCTGGGCTCCCACAACTTCAATGATCCTAAAAAATTGGACTTTAACAGTTATAGATTTACAGGATTATTTCTATACAATCCCTTTACATCCTCAAGATTGTCCTCGGTTTGCATTTTCTATTCCTTCAATTAATAATAGGAACCTATGAAGAGATTTCAATGGAAAGTTCTCCCACAAGGAATGCTTACTAGCCCTACAATTTGTCACCTTTTTGTAGCCAAAACATTACAACCTGTAAGAACTAATTTCCCAGATTGTTATATTATTCATTATATGGATGACATTCTGTCTGCTGCACCCTCTATAGAGCTTTTAATGGTGTGCTTTAAGTTACTTAGAAAACAACTTGATTCAGTGGGACTTTACATTGCTCCAAATAAAATTCAAACTACCACACCAGTCTAATATTTAGGAACAGTTGTACCCCGGCAGTCTATCAAACCTCAGAAAGTCTACATTAGAAGGGATTAAATTTCAACTTTAAATGATTCACAAAAATTATTGGGAGACATTAATCGGCTATGTCCAACTCTGGTATTCCCACCTACACTCTCAGTAATTTATTTTGTCTTTTGCAGGGCCCCCCTCAGCTGGATAGCCCCCACACCCTAACTCCTCAGGCCAACAAAGAGTTAGTGTTAAAAAGAAAATTCAGGACGCTCAAGTTTGCCTCAGGAGTCTCTTTGCCTTTACAAAGTTAATTTTCCCTATGCCTCATTCGCCTGTGGCACTAATTGTTCAACAAAATGACCTGGTAGAGTGGCTTTTTGTGCCTAATAACCTTACTGAGTCACTTCCGAGCTATGAAGAGTTAATCTCAGAACTCTTGTTAATCACAAGTTCCCACCAGGGTGCTTCATTTAAATGGACAGGAACCAAGTGAAATAGTGGTTCCCTTTAAAAAACAACAGATAACAAAATTAAACATTCATTCTGAATCTTGACAAATTGCTATTAGTGACTTTTTTGGAATAATTGACAATTATTATCCACACAATAAGTTATTTCAGTTTCTCCTGAAAACTAATTGGATTTTACCTAAAAAATTCAGACAGGCTCCTGTTCCTCCAGGCTTTACAGTTTTTACAGATGGATCTAATAATGGTAAAGCAGTAATTGTCAACGAAAAAGGTCATCAACTTATTCTAGCAATTAAAACAGACAATGGCCCTGCATATAGCAGTGCCAAGTTTGCAAAATTCTGTGCTGAATGGCACATTCCGCACACCACTGGTATTCCTTGCAAACCACAGGGTCAAGCCATTGTTGAACATGCTAACGCCACATTGAAAAAACAGTTACAAAAAATAAAAGGGGGAGATATAGGGAACCCTCCACAGATACAATTAGCAAGAGCTATGTTTTCTTTAAGTTTTTTTTAATTCATCTGGTACAGATCCAAGGCTCACCTTGGGCACACTGCAACTGAGAAACATTTCAATTGTCTCCAGAGTCCAAATCCTTCGGAAAATGTTCCTATTTGGTGGAAAGACATTCAAACTATCAGTGCCATCTAGAACCTTTAGTAACATGGGGATGAGGCTTTGCTTTAATTTCTCCAGGTCCTGAAGAACGACCTTTGTGGATACATGGTTGGTGTGTCAAATCATACCATGGAAGAGAAGACATCTATAGATACCCATCTAAGCCCCTAAGGCATGGGTAGGCTCCCCAACTGTTCATGTTGTTTTACAACTGCTTCATAAGATTTTACATAGGACTGAAAGATTTATTAAAATTTTGATTGCAGCAATTATGGGAAATATAGCAATAGCCACCATGGCTGCAGTCTCTAGAGTAGCATTACATCAGACTGTACAGACAACTAAATTTGTACAAAATTGACATGAAAATATTAGTGAGATTAAGAATCAACAAATTAGAATTGACCAAAAAGTTAGTGTTAGATTAGCTGTTTTAGAGACAACTGTAGTTTCTCTTGGAGATCAATTAAAAAATCTCCATACCTTCATTACTTTAAAATGTGATTGGAATGTTTCTACTTACTGTGTGACTCCTTTCTCTTAAAACCAAACTAAGACCCCATAGTCAGAGGTATGAGCTCCCCTCCGGGGATATGCTCCCAGCCTTACTGTGGATATTCTACAGCTACAACAGAAAATAGATCAGATGTCTCATGCCACGCTCTCACTCCTCGCAGGAGAGCAGACACTTTCCACAGCTGCAGTAGAACTATCTCATTTGAATCCACTCACTTGGGTGAAAACCGTAGGTGGAGGATTTGCGGGTGCAATTGCACTTCTGTTTTGTTTAGTCCTCAGGTGTGGACAACAAGCCCTCTGATGGGCCATAAATGAATGAAAAATCTACAAGGTCCGTGTTTCTCATACTTCAGAAACAAAAAGGGGGAGATGTTGCCATGAAGCAGCCTACCCGTCTGTCCCCTCGTACCTACCCCTAAAGAAAGGAGAGTCTGTGAGACGGATTCTTTCATGGACTTTGCTTCACCTTTTGCTTATGCCTTATGTCTCCCTGTTTGGCCCCAAAGAATGGCTGGTTAGTCAATGACGGGTAAGATTCCTCAAGGAAGGAACAACCTAAGCCAGGCACAGTCACGTAGGGGCCATCTGGAGAACTCACGGGGTTGATAGAGGTGGGCACAGACCCCTACCTTCCCCCAGCTAAGGAGAGCCTCTGCCTCTGCGGCTACATTCCTTCCCACATCCTGCTTGGGAAGAGACTCAATGATGTGATAACATCAGCTCTCCATCTATTCATATGCATAAAGGTTTTGTCCCTTGGGGAGGTACATCCATCCTGAGACTGACGGTTCCAGCTGCTTGCAGGCAAGGGTGATTGGTTTGAATCAGTTTTCTAGCATAATGTGTGAAATTCACAGATCTTGAGATGAACAAGCTTTACTTCCTCATTTGTTAATCAGTAAAAGCTATGCATTGGCCCAATTCGGGGCTCAGTTCTTGAGGCCGGAGTCCCTTGGCCCCACTTGCACTCATTCTTGGCTACTGTATTTCTTAACCCTGGGCCGCTCTTCTCGCTTCCTACCGCTCTTGTGCTGAACGCGACTCTTCAGGACCTGGAGAAATACAAACAAAGCTTTGTCCCCATGTTACTAAAGGTCCTAGATGCCATTGATTAGTTTGAATGTCCTTCCACCAAATAGGCACATTTTCCAAGGTTTTGGACGCTGGAGACTATTGAAATGTCTCTCAGCAGCTGTGTGTCCAAAGTGAGCCTTGGTATCTGAGCCAGATGAATTTGAAATAATTCAAAGTAAATATAGCTCTTGCTAATAGTATCTGTGGGGTGTCCCCTATTTCTCCCCCTTTTTGTTTTTGTAATTGTTTTTTCAACGTGGCATTAGCACGTTCAACAATGGCTTGACCCTGTGGTTTGTAAGGAATACCAGTGGTGTGAGGAATGTGCCATTCAGCAAAGAATTTTGCAAAATTAGCACTGGTGTATTCAGGGCCATTGTCTGTTTTGATCACTGGAGGAAGCCCCATAACTGAAAAACAGAAAAGTGGCATATGGCCTGGGCAGTAGTCTCACCACTTTGAGCAGTAACAACTAGAAAGCTAGACCCTGTGTCAATGGTGACATGCACAAAGGACCAACATCCAAAAGAAGTAATATGAGTTACATCCATCTGCCAAAGAGCATTGGGTACAAGACCTCTAGGATTTACTCCTTCAGGGCATTTCCGTGGAGCATTAAGTATCTGACAAGTTGGACAGGTTTGAACAATCTATCGAGCTTGTTTGTTAGTGATAGGAAACCGAGAGCAGAGACCACCAGCACTGGTATGAATCAGAGAATGAAAACGTGTTATCTCGGTAACTTGGGCACTCTGTACTAATGAGTCTGCAATAGCATTACCTTGAGTCATAGGACCAGGTAATGTAGTGTGAGCCCAAATGTGGGTGATAAAGAAAGGATGTTGATGGTTTCTTACAATCTGTTGGAGTTGGATAAACAAAACCTGAAGAGATTGATTAGAATTATTGGAGAGATGTTGTTTTGATACTTTATACTGTATGAACAATGTAAGCAGAATCAGAAACAATGTTTAAAGGGTCTGAGAAAGTTTGTAACACGGTTAAAACTGCTACCAATTCCGCCTTTTGTGCTGAAGTACTATTAGTGTGAATAAGTTGATAACCTTTTTTGCTGACAATTACTGTTTTACTATTATTAGATCCATCTGTAAAAACTGTAAAGCCTTGAGGAATAGGAGCCTGTCTGAGTTTTCTAGGTAAAATCCAATTAGTTTTCAGGAGAAACTGAAATAACTTATTGTTTGGATAATGATTGTCAGTTATTCAAAAAAAGTTACTAAGAGCAATTTGCCAAGATTCAGAATGAATGTTTAAATGTGTTTTTTGTTGTATCTTAAAGGGAACCACTATTTCACTTGGTTCCTGTCCATTTAAATGAAGCACCCTGGTGCCAGCTTCTGATATGAGTTCTGAGATTAACTCTTTATAGCTCGGAAGTGATTTTGTAAATTGTTAGGCAGAAAAAGGCACTCTACCAAGTCATTTTGTTGAACAATTAGTGCCATAGGCTAATGTGGAGTAGGGAAAATTAACATTTGTAAAGGCAAAGAGACTCCTGAGGCAAACTTGAGCGTCCTGAATTTTCTTTTTAACACTAACTCTTTGTTGGCCTGAGAAGTTAGGGTGCAGGGGCTATCCAGTTGAGGAGGGGCTGCAAAAGACCAAATAAATTACTGAGAGCATAAGTGGGAATACCTCGAGTTAGACATAGCCAATTAACATCTCCCAATTATTTTTGTGTATCATTTAAAGTAGAAATTTAATCCCTTCTAATGTAGACTTTCTGGGGTTTGATAGACTGCCGGTGTACAACTGTTCCTAAATATTGGACTGGTGTGGTAGTTTGAATTTTATTTGGAGCAATGTAAAGTCCCACTGAATCAAGTTGTTTTTCAAGGAATTTAAAGCACACCATTAAAAGCTCTATAGAGGGCGCAGCAGACAGAATGTCATCCACATAATGAATAATATAACTATCTGGGAAATTAGTTTTTACACGTTGTAATGTTTTGGCTACAAAAAAGATGACAAATTGTAGGGCTAGTAAGCATTCCTTGTGGGAGAACGTTCCATTGAAATCTCTTCATAGGTTCCTTATTATTAATTGAAGGAAGAAAAAATGCAAATCGAAGACAATCTTGAGGATATAAAGGGATTGTATAGAAACAATCCTGTAAATCTATAACTTTTAAAGGCCGATATTTTGGAATCATTGAAGGTTGTGGGATCCCAGGCTGTAAAGTACCCATGGGCTCAGTTATAGTACTGAGAGCTCGCAAATCTGTGAGCATTTGCCATTTCTTTATTTTTTTGTAATAACAAATACAGGAGAATTCCAAGGGCTAGCAGAAGATTCTATATGATCTTGTTCTAATTGAGTCTGTATTAACTTTTTAATGCCTCTAATTTTTCTTTGGAGAGGGGCCACTGTTCTATCCATAGAGGCTTATTGTGTATCCATTTAAAGGCTACCAGAGTCCATAGGTTTTTAACAGTGGCCTCTATAAAAAAGGTTTTTGTGTTTCTGTCAAATATTCCAATCCTGCTCGTCTTTTTGGGATGGGGGTTGAACAGGCTGAGTAATTCCCTGATTAAATCTTCCTAAACCTTTTTTTGGTTGATATCCTATTTGACTCATAATTTGTTGACTCTGAGGACTGTATTGTCCAGGTGGTATCCAAATTTATGCTTTCCATTGTGTAAGTAGATCTCAACCCCACAAATTAACTGGAATGTCTGCAACATAGGGCTGTAAAAATCCTTTTTGTCCCTCTGGCCCAAGGCAGGGAAGACTGCAGACACTTTGGCGCAAGCCTGAAGCTCAGCCCACCCCTACAATAGTAATGTTTGGCTCTTGTACTTTCCAATTCTTTGACCATTCCTGAGAGCTGATTATGGAAACATCTGCTCCTGTGTCTAAAACACCCATAAATCTTTTACCCTGTATTTCAATTTGACAAAGTGGGCAAATTCCTGATACCTTTTCTGCTATAAAAATTCCTGTCTGTCTGGTGCTTCCAAAACCTCCAGTTCCCCTTTTTTGAGTTCCCTTTTTTCCTGGGAGAATATGTGGGAGCAAAAGTAATTGTGCAAGCTGCTCTCCCTCTTTAGCTGTCCAGAGAAAGATGATGACATTATAATTTGAATTTCTCCTTCATGATCAGAATCAATGATACCAGTGTGAACTGTAACTCCTTTGCATGTTAAGCTAGAAAGACCAAGGAGAAGTCCAACAGTACCTGGGGGAATCAGTCTAAAAAGTCCAGTGGGCACACGTAAAGGAGATTGTCCAGGAAGTAATAAAATATTTTGGGCTGCACAGAGATCTTCAGTGGCATTCCCTTTCGAAGCAGGACTTAATTGCTGAACTGAAAGTCAGGGGGAGGTACAGCCAGATAATTCTGAAGAGTAGTCTGATTTGCATATGCCCTGGTTTTTGTCATTGGAGCCTATGGCTGGCCCCACCTTCCATTTCCCTGAATAGGGGTCCCATTCTTATGAAAAACTGATCTTCATTCAGAGGCCCAGTGATTTCTTTTTTGGCATTTAGGGCACAATCCAGGTGGTTTAGGTCCCATAACAGTATTAGTATTAGGCAAACGGGACTGTTTCTATTTTTCTTTCTGCCTCCTTTTTTAGAATGTTCCAGCTTTCCACAATTACAGCAAGTACCAGGAAATTTATTTTGACCTATTTTGAATCCAGTCATGGCTTGAGCTAACATAGCAGCTTTAAATTGTTCAGTTCCTACTCCTTGACACAAACAGATGTATCCGACAGTGTCTGTTTTTCCTTTCACGGTTCCTATAGCCTTTTTGCAGTCATCATTAGCATTATCATATGCCACAATTTGTAAAATTATCTCAGCTGCCTATAAATTGGCCACCTGTTTGCTGATACCATCCGGTAACCTGGCAACAAATTCAGAGTATGGTTCCAAAGAACCCTGTAAGACTTTTTGAAATGACATTGGAGCTTTAACCTCGGTTCTATTTTATTCCCATGCCATTAAGCAAATTCTTTGTAGTTGGTCAACAGCCTGTTCATTCATCCCTAATTCCTCTTGGGTGTTTTCCCAATGGCCATTCCCTAGCAATTGATTTTTGACAATAGTTATACTGTGAGCCTGATTATGTCATCTTGGGTTTCTGCACCATCAATCCACCAAGTTTTAAATTGCAAAAACTGGGATGAGGAAAGACAAGTCCTAGACAGGTATTCCAATCTGTGGGAATTAATCAATTGCCATGAGATGTACTCAGTACAAGACGTACGATGTAAGGAGAAGTAGGGCCGTACTGTGATACAGCTTAAGTACCTTAAAAGTTTAAATGAAAATGGCTCATGTGAAAATTCCTGAACAATGTTAGGGTGGTTTGATCCGCGTCAGGAGTAATGCACTCATGAATGACAACAGGAAAGGCAAATGCCTCGATGTCCCCTTCAAATCTAGCCTGTCTTATACCCTCTGCACGGCAGAGAGAGCTGCAGGAAAGCCTCCTGAAGGGGGTGTATGCATGGGTAGATCAGGGGAGGGAGCTGAGGGCTCCAAGGAGTTGGGAATTACGGTGGGAGATTCCAGAGACCCTTTCTCTTTTTTCTTAGATTCTTGTACTTCTCTTTCTCCTTTATCTTTCTGATCAGTTTGTAAAGGTTCTAAAACTGACTGGATTAATTTCCACGTATCCCAGATGGTTAATGGGAGAGAAACTCCTTTATGATATAATCCGCGGAGTTCTCTACCAACCGTTTCCCATGTTTTTAAGTCTAACGTCCCTAAATTTGGGAACCAAGGACAATAAGTTTCAATTACTTTGAGAAGCTCCTCTAATTTCTGATCTGACACTGGTCTATTTAAGTGACCAGAGTGAGACAGAGACCAGAGTATATACCACACATTCCCTCTCAGGATGGATAACTATTGTTTGAAATTCCACGCAAGTCAGTCAATCCAGGTGACCTTTGAGCTCCAAGTCAGTTTAATTTTTTATAGTTATTTTACCAGTTAGATTAAAATTGTTTCCCAAATGAAACTATCCTATGGAAACTTGCTCCTTAGATATTTAAATAGAAGGTAGATGACCAGAGTACAAATACGTGGTATGGCACCTTCTTCCACAAAGGATCTCTAAGGTACCTACCCCAGCTAGGATTCTACAGTTCCATTAAATTAAAAAGTATCAGGAAAATCCTCATACATGTATTTTGGACAGTGTGGCGGGCTAGCCGCCACGAGTCAAACGGTACCTGGGAGGGGGAGTGGAAATGAAAGAAAGAGGCACACACAAATTATGATGCGGCCGGTCTCCAGGGATGCTGGAGCAAGCGGTTTAATTATCTTCACCAATATATACCCTATGGGTACGTGCAGTTTAACAATCACATGTGTGCATTACCTCACAGAAAGTAAATTTTCAACTTTTACAAAGAAACTACAAAATCACTACAAAACTCCCCAAAGTAATTAACAAGACAAAATCTACCAATCATCCTGATAGCCATCAGTTATCTGTATCCGGAAAACCGGCCACTCCCACTTCATTCCTTTGCAGCTGGCAAGCCCCCTGGAGGGACAAGCAGAACAATGCCTTAGGACTTGAAACAAGTTAATCATGAACTAAGCCAGGCCGCAAGTTTCCAGAGAAACAAGAAATTATGGCTCCCCACAGACAGAAAATATGTTATTTTATGCATACTTATAATTATGAACTGGTTCAGAAAGTATATTATAAATTTCAATAATTCTTAGCGTGAAAAATATGCAAGTGGATAATTCCCTTGGAAAATTTCAAGTAATACATTTTCACGTAGTGGATTTTTTTATTCATTCAAATTTTTGTGTTAAATTGACCCCTATTTAGTGAAAGTGAAGTTTCAAGAATACAGTTTGACCCAAGGAATTTTAGACATTTTTATAAGATTACATGGAAGTAATTAATCTTTTCAGCATCATTGATTTAAAACTTGTGATAGTGAAAAGAGGAGTGGTTAAAGTTTATTTCCCATTAAGGAAAGTTTCAAAACAAATAAATAGTATTTAGAACTAGATAGAGTGTTCAAATGACTGAATTGTACACTGTTAAGAACATTCCAGTATTTTAAAACATCAGTCTCAGAAAGAGTTAGATACATATACTCTGCATATACAGTAGATTTGACAAGGGATTATAATAGTTATAATTTTTTTTAATGAAGCAAAGTACATTTTTAAGTGGGTTCTACAGGTTCACACAGTTTAAATAACACATACAACTGTTTATAATTTAGTATGAATATTTAAGGGAAATATTTATCATGAGACAGTAGTAAATCTTACTGTATCAAAATAGTATTTACACTTTACTAACTATAAGTATTAGTAATATTAAAATAAACAAAAACAAAAAACCTAAAAAATCTAATTTCTACAAAAATATTGAATTGTATTATTGTGAATTAATAATACTTTACTAACATGTGCATAGTGAAATAAAAGTTCAAAAGAAAAATAAGACACTAGAAGTTAATTATATTCTACTATATCAAATGTCTAAGGAAATAGGGGGAATTTTTTTTTAAAACGCTGTCAGTGACAAATATAACGTGAAATATAGGAAACATCCTTTTACTAAATTTTAGTCTTTAAAGAATGAAGTCTGAACAAAGGACAGATTCATAACACACTGATAATGTAATTCAAATTAGATCAAAGTTATTTCATTGAAGACTTTTCAATAAATCTATTTATGAAATAATGAATTGATTATGGGATAAATAGAAGAATATCTTTCTGAGATATGCCAGAGATATTCCTATAGGCAAAAGTTTATTTTTTCCTTCCTAATCAAGATATAATTTAACATGGCTGTAATTGTTGAAGGAGACATAAAATGCCATAAGTAATTAAAAGATCAGTCTTTTTTTAAAGTTTTTTTTAATTAAAATTTATTGGGGTGACAATGGTTAGTAAAATTACATAGGTTTCAAGCGTACAATTCTGTAATACATCATTTATATATCACATTGTGTGTTCACCACCCAGAGTCAGTTCTCCTTCCATCACCATATATTTGATCCCATTTGATCCCCCTTACCCTCATCGCCCAGCCCCCTCCCCCCTTATCCTCTGGTAACCACTAAACCAGGGGTGTCCAAACTGTGGCCCGCGGGCCAACTGAGGCCCATGATCCATTGTTTATTGGCGCGCAGCAAATTCCAAAAATATATTTCGTTTACTTAAATAAACCAGGTGAGGCAATACGTACTTCACCTGGAGTGAGTGGCCCAGCTGTCTGTGTATTTTACCACATACGGGCCTTGGTGAAAAATGGTGAAAATAGTTTGGACACCCCTGCACTAAACTGTTGTCTGTGTCTATGGATTTTTGTTTCATTGTCTTCTTTGCTGCTTTCAGTTTTATATCTCACATATCAGTCAAGTAATATGGTTCTCGACTTCTTCTGTCTGACTCATTTTGCTTAACGTAATAATCTCAAGATCCATCCATGTTGTCACCAGTGGCATTATTTCGTCTTTTCTTATGCCAGAGTAGTATTCCATTGTGTGTGTATACCACATCTTCTTTATCCAATGTGTCTTCAAGAAACATAATCCAAATGAAAATTTGTATTTTTACCTTATAGATACAACACAGTTAAAAATGGTAGTGTGTGTGTATGTTCCTAAGTCGTAAGAAGAACAAAAAACACTTTTTATTGATTAATTTAGATTTACCAGAGTTGAAGTGTAAAAATAAAGAATGAAAGCTCTACAGATGTATATCTAAACAATTTAAAACAATATGCTAATTAATTATGGTTCAGTAGTGTAAGCAGAAGTAAAACTACCAACATGGCATTGATTACCAGTGTTCCGTCTCGAGTGTAGATATTCTGTATTTTTTAATGACATGTTTAACATTACTTGAGTGCCTGATCTGATTCATGGATTTGTATACTCCTTCATTTTATTCTCACAATAACTGAGAGCTAAAAACCCACAATCTGTTGATGTGAAAACTGAAGTGAGTAGTCAGGATATAAAATAATTCAGTTTGTCTTTTAAAAATGTGGAAATTTTGAAGAGAAAAATAGGTTGGGGAGAATCATGGTGGTTTTGCAATGGGTAGAATGGCCAGACTTCTCTGTCCAGCCAGGACAATCCTGGTTTACACCTGTTACCTGAGAGGAATTATTAATCATGCCTCTTTCACTCTCAAATGTCGTCCAGTTTGGATGACAAATTGTATGATCATGGAGCCATGTGGAACCAGGACAGGCATATTAGTGGTATAATGACATGATGTGGCAATGCTTTGGGAAGATTAATCTGAAAGCAACGTGTAGAAAGGAATGAAGATAAGAAAGACCTGAAGCACAGAAACCAATTAGGTGCCCATTTCAGTCATCTCGGGAAATGTCTTGGAAATCTGTACTAGGACAATAGCAATGGAAGGGAAAGGAAAATATATATTACAAACTGAATGGAGCAATGTTACAGATGTAAAATAAAGAGGCCTGGGATGCTAAGCATTTAGTGTGAGGGAAAGTGAGGAATAAACAGTGATTACAAGGTGTGGATCCTGAGTGAAGGGGAATGTAATGCCACTAACATGTGGAAGACATCGTGACTGTGTTCTTGGTCTGAAATCATTTTTATTTACTTTTTGAGAAAGCTGCTTCAATTATTATGTGGTCTCTGACTTAATGTTTTCCTGTAATTTATTCCACTTTAAGTACTAAGATGCTAATTTATATATGTCTGACAAATGTCCAGCTATGTAGATCTCTCTTATGTGTACAGTTGATTTTAAAACTGTATTAACATGAAAACTGATATGCTCCAATATTTTCACAAATTTTTCCCCTCTTTGTTTATATTACATTTCTTAGCAAACCCCTCTCCCCCAGCACAAACAGTATTTTTTAAACGTTGTTACGGCATCTGTCATATGTCTTCACACAATCAACATTATGTATAATGAAGGTTAGAAGCACCAGTTTACTATGATCAAGTCCTCAAAATAAATGGTGTTGACATTACTTTACATTTCACTGGAACATTAGAATAAGCATACAAACATTTCTAAATATTATAGAAATGCCAGATTTATCAATACATAATGTTTAAGATAATTCTGAACAAAACAAACATGGTATTCCTATGGATAAAAAAAATAATAATTTTGTCAGCAAAGCTGACACCTGTAGAAAATCATGCCTAATTAGAAGGTAACGAAGAGGTCAACAAAAACTTAGAGGGGATTGTGAAGTGGAGTGAAGCCTTTTTAATGGCATCATTCATTGATTAAAATGTTGGTTGCTTCCATTTCTTGACTGTTGTGAATAATACTGCAATGAATATAGATATCAAATATCTCTTTGAGTTCTTACTTTCACTTATTTTGGGTATCTATGGGAAAGTGGAATTTCTGGATAATATGGTAATTCCATATTTAATTTGCTGAGGGACCTCAATTCTATTTTCCAGAGCAGTTCTGCTGTTTTACATCCCTACCAACAGTGCACAAGGGTTCCAACAAGGCTGCCAATTTCTTTCCAACTTTGCCAACATGTTTTCTGTTGTTTTTGTTGTTTGTTTGTTTTTTTACTTTTTAAATTTTTTGATAGTGGTTATCTTAATGGGTGTGAGGTGATATCTCATTGTAGTTTTTATTTACATTTCCCTAATGGTTAGTGATGTTGAGCATGTTTTCATATGCTTGTTGGCTATTTGTATACGAGGTGTGATCACAAAATATGGTGAATGTTTCCATTTTAAAAAATGCATTGCAGTAAAAGCACATTGCCATTAATCCTTCTCAAATTACTCCCCCTCAGTTTGAATACACTTATTCCATTGTTCTTGCCATTTTCTGAAACAGTTCTGGAAGTCCTCTTTTGTGAATGTCTTTACTTCATCCTCCATCATGACAATGCTTCACATCATACATTGTTTCTGGTACAGCAATTCCTGTTAAAAAAAAAAACATTGTTTTGTCCCCATCCACCTTAGTCACCGGATGTAGCACTGTGCAACTTCTTGCTCTTCCCCAAAATCACAATGATTCAGGACATAGAGGCAGCGATGGCAGTGCAACTAAAGACACTCAAATTATTAATATTACTGTAATAATTTATATTTTTTAAGTTAAACATTTACCATATCTTTTGATCACACCTCCAATCTTCTTTGCCGAAATATCTATTCAAGTCCTTGCCTATTTGTTAATCAAATTTTGTTTATATTGTTTTTTTAATTAAATTTATTGGAGTGACAATTGATAGTAAATTTACATAGATTTCAGGTGTACAATTCTGTATTACATCATCTATACATCGCATTGTGTGTTCACCACCCAGAGTCAATTCTCCTTCCATCACCATATATTTGATCCCCCTTACACTCATCACCCAACCCACACTCCCTTCCCTCTGGTAACCACTAAATTATTGGCTGTTTTTCTTTCTCATTTGTTTGTCTTGTTCCTTTGTAGTTTTTGGTTTATATGCCACATATCAGTGAAATCATAGGGTTCTCTGCTTTTTCTGTCTGACTTATTTCACTTAGCATTATACTCTCAAGATCCATCCATATTGTCACAAATGCTCCTATATCATCTTTCCTTAACGCCGAATAGTATTCCATTGTGTATATATACCACAACTTCTTTATCCATTCATCTATCGAAGGACATTTTGGTTGTTTCCATGTCTTGGCAACCGTAAACAAAGCTGCAATGAACATTGGAGTACACGTGTCTTTATAGAGAAATGTTTTCAGATTTTTTTGGTAGATACCCAGGAGAGCAATTGCTGGGTCATATGGTAATTCTGTTTGTAATTTCTTGAGCAACCTCCACACTGCCTTCCATAGTGGCTGCACCAGTCTGCATTCCCACCAACAGTGTATGAGGGTTCTTTTTTCTCCACAGCCTCTCCAACACTTGTTACTATTTGTCTTGTTAATGAAAGCCATTCTGACTGGGGTGAGGTGATATCTCATTGTGGTTTTCATTTGCATTTCTCTGATGATTAGAGATGTTGAGCATTTTTTCATATGTCTATTTGCCATTTGTATATCCTCTTTGGAGAAATGTCTCTTCAGGTCCTCTGTCCATTTTTCAATTGGGTTGCTTGTTTTTTTTTGTTGTTGAGTTTCATGAGTTCCTTGTATATTTTGGATATTAGACCCTTATCAGAGGCACTGTTTGCAAAAATATTCTCCCATTCAGTTGGTTGCCTCATTATTTTGTCAATAGTTTCTTTTGCTGTGCAGAAGCTTTTCAGTTTCATATAATCCCATTTGTTTATTTTAGTTTTTACTTCCATTGCATTTGGAGTCAAATTCATAAAATGCTCTTTGAACCCAACGTCCATAAGTTTAGTACCTATGTTTTCTTCTATGCTGTTTATTGTGTCAGGTCTTATGCTTAAGTCTTTGATCCATTTTGAATTAATTTTGGTACATAGTGACAGATAACAGTCCAGTTTCATTTTTTGCACGTAGCTATCCAATTCTCCCAGCACCATTTATTGAAGAGGCTGTCTTTCCTCCATTGTATGTTTTTAGCTCCTTTGTCAAAAATTATCTGTCCATATTTATGTGGTTTTATTTTTGGGTTCTCAATTCTATTCCATTGGTTTATGTGTCTGTTTTTCCGCCAATACCAAGCTGTTTTGATTATTGTAGCCCTGTAGTACAAGCAAAAATCAGGGAGTGTGATACCTCCAGTATTGTTCTTTTTTTTTAAATATTGCTTTGGCTATTCGGGGTCTTTTGTGGTTCCAAACAAATCTGATGATTTTTTGTTCTATTTCTTTAAAAAATGCCATTGGGATTTTGATGGGGATTGCATTAAATCTGTATATTGCTTTGGGTAATATGGCCATTTTAACTATGTTGATTCTTCCAATCCATGAGCATGGAATGTTTCTCCATTTTTTTGTGTCATCTTCAATTTCTTTCAAAAATGTCTTTTATAGTTTTCAGCATATAAATCCTTCACATCCTTGGTTAAGTTTATTCCTAGGTATTTTATTCTTTTTGCTGCAATTGCAAAGGGAATTGTTTTTTGTATTTCTTTTTCTGAGATTTCATTGTTAGTATATAGGAATGCAATGGACTTTTGTGCATTGATTTTGTAGCCAGCAACTTTACTGTATTCATTGATTGTTTCTAACAGCTTTTTGGTGGAGTCTTTAGGGTTTTCTATATATAGCATCATGTCATCTGCAAAGAGTGATATTTTAACTTCTTCATTCCCAATTTGGATGCCTTTTATTCCTTTCTCTTGCCTGATGGCTCTGGCAAGGACTTCCAACACTATGTTGAAAAGCAGAGGTGATAGGGGACAGCCCTGTCGTGTTCCTGAACGTAGAGCAAAGGGCTTCAGTTTTTCACCATTAATTATGAGATTAGCTGAGGGCTTGTCATAGATGGCCTTTATTATGTTAAGGTATTTTCCTTCTATACCAATTTTATTAAGTGTTTTAATCATAAATGGATGTTGTACCTTGTCAAATACTTTTTCTGCATCAATTGATATAATCATATGATTTTTGTCCTTTATTTTGTTTATGTGATGTATCACATTGATGGATTTGCGGATGTTGAACCATCCTTGTGCCCCAGGGATGAACCCCACTTGGTCATGATGAATAATCTTTTTAATGCATTGTTGTATTCGATTTGCTAAAATTTTGTTTAGGATTTTTGCATCAGTATTTATCAGAGATATAGGTCTGTAGTTTTCTTTTTTTGTGTTGTCCTTACCAGGTTTTGGTATCAGGGTAATGTTGGCCTCATAAGATGAGTTAGGGAGTACTGACTCTTCTTCAATTTTTTGGAAGAGTTTGAGCAGTATTGGTATTAGATCCTCTTTGAAGGTTTGGTAGAATTCACTAGTGAAGCCATCTGGTCCAGGACTTTTGCTTTTGGGAAGGTTTTGGATGACTGATTCAATTTCTTTATTGGTGATTGGTCTGTTTGGATTTTCCAGTTCTTCATGGTTCAGCCTTGGAAGGCTATATGTTTCTAAGAACTTGTCCATTTCTTCTAGGTTATTGAATTTGGTGGCATATAGTCCTTCATAGTATTCTTGAATGATCCTTTGTATTTCTGTGGTGTCCGTGATAACTTCCCCTTTCTCATTTCTGATTTTGTTAATTAGTGTCTTCTCTCTTTTTATCTTAGTGAGTGTAGCCAAGGGTTTGTCAATTTTAATAATTTTTTCAAAGAACCAGCTCTTTGTCACATTAATTTTTTCTATTGTCTTTTTGTTCTCTATTTCATTGAGCTCTGCTCTGAATTTTGTTATTTCCTTTCTTCTGCTGACCTTGGGTTTCACTTGTTCTTCTTTTTCTAGTTCTTTGAGGTGTAACATGAGGTTATTTATTTGGGATTTTTCTTGTTTCTTGAGATAGGCCTGTAATGATATATATTTCCCACTTAAAACTGCTCTCGCGGCATCCCAAAATTTGGTAGGATGTATTTTCATTGTCATTTGTTTCTATGTATCTTTTGATCTCTCATCTAATTTCTTCTTTGACTAGTCGTTCTTTAAAAGTATGTTGTTTAATTTCCATGTATTTGTGTTTTTTCCTGCTCTCTTTTCGCAGTTGATTTCCAATTTCAAAGCCTTGTGATCAGAGAATATGCTTGGTATGATTTCAATCTTCTTAAATTTGCTGAGGCTGCTTTTATGCCCCAATATATGGTCTATCCTTGAGAATGTTCCATGTACACTCGAAAAGAACGTATAGTCTGATGTTTTAGGATGAAGTGCTCTATATATGTCAATGATGTCCATTTCATCTAAGGTGTCATTTAGGGTTGCTATTTTGTTATTTACCTTCTGTTTGGATGATCTATCCATAGCTGTCAATGATGTATTTAAGTCCCCTGGTATAATCGTGTTTCGGTCAATTTCTCCCTTTAGTTCTGTTAGTAGTTGCTTGGTATATTTCGGTGCTCCCTGATTGGGGACATAAATATTGATGACTGTTATGTCTTCTTGTTGTATAGTCCCCTTTACCATTATGAAATGTCCATCTTTGTCTCTTGTTATCTTTTTCACCCTGAAGTCTGTTTCATCTGATATTATTATGGCTACACCTGATTTTCTCTGGGTACCATTTGCTTGGAGTGCCAATTTCCACCCTTTCACTTTGAGTCTATGCTTGTCCTTGTAGCTGAGATGTGTCTCTTGTAGAGAGCATATGGTTGGGTTTAGTTTTTTGATCCACTCTGCTACTCTGTGCCTTTTTATTGGTGAGTTCAGTCCATTTACATTTAGGATGATTATTGATACGTGAGGATTTCCTGTCATTCTGTCTTTAGTTTTCTGGTAAGGCTGTGTCTCCATTGTTTCTTTGCCTTTTTGTTGTTGTCTATTATTTCTGTGTGGTGGTATTCTATGATGTTTCCCTCTGTTTCTTCTTTTATTACAGTATATATTTCAGTTCTGGTAATTTTTTGAGTGGTTACTCTTAAGATTATGTAAAAGAAAAGTTTGATATTTAGAGTAGTCTATTTTCTTCAGCACGCTTATTTTCTCCATTCCCATATTCCGGTTCAGGCCTTTACGCTCCCCCTTTTTATGTTTCGGTTGCCACAAATTGTCCCTGTTGATGGTGGTCGAATAGCCTCCTTTAGTATTTCTTGTAGTGCAGGTCATGTATTAGAAAATTCCCTCAGCTTCTGTATGTCTGGAATGGTCTTTATTCCTCCTTCATATCTAAAGGAGATCTTTGCTGGATATATAATCTTGGCTCATGATTTCTCTCTTTCAATAGTTTGAATATTTGATTCCACTTCCTCCTGGCTTGTAGAGTTTCTGCTGAGAAATCTGATGATAATCTAATGGGCTTTCCTTTGTAGGTTACTGTCTTCTTTTCCCTGGCTGCCTTGAGGATTCTTTCTTTGGTGTTATTTAGACAGCTTCAATACAATGTGCCTTGGAGAAGGCCTGTTGGGATTGAGGTAATTAGGTGTTCTATTTGCTTCTTGGATTCCAGGATCCAGTTCTGTCCACAAATTTGGGAAGTTCTCATCGACGTTTTGTTTGAATATATTCTGTGTTCCCTTCCCTCTTTCTTCTACTTCTGGTATGCCCATTATTCTTATATTGCTCTTTCTGATGGAGTCAGAAAGTTCTTGTAGAGTTCTTTCATTTCTTTTAAGTCTCAAGTCTCTTTCTTCTTCCATCTGTGTAAATTCCAGGTTCCTATCTTCGATGTCACTGATTCTTTCCTCCATCTAGTCAACTCTACTACCTAAGCTGGATATTTTATTGTTAATTTCTTCTATTGAGTTCTTAATCTCCAGAAATTCTATTTGGTTCTTTTTCAAAATTTGAATCTCTTTTGTAAAATGCTCATGGTGTTCTTTGATTGTGTGTCTGAGTTCATTACACTGCCTTTCTGTGTTTTCTTGCATCTCGTTCAGTTTTTTCAGAATGCAATCTGAATTCTCTGTCATTTAAATTACATACCTCTAAGTTCCTTTTCTGGAGACTTTTCACTTTCTTTCTGAGCTATCTTGTTGCCTTGGTTATTCATGGCAATCACTGATTTACTATTTATCTTCCTAGACATCTACAGGAGTGGCGTCTGCAACAGGTTGATAGGTATGCGCAGAGCTTTTGAAGTTCCAAAGCTCTTTCTGGACCAGATTCTGAGCCGGAATGTTTCAGCAGTTCTGTTTACTCCTGCAGGGATCCGCCCAGATGGGTGGGGCCAGGAGCGGGATGAGTTGTGAGAGGTGGCCAAGAGCAATGGTGGCAACCACCACTGCAGCCAGTCCTGCGTCCACAGCTCCCTCCCCTTTGCGGGAACTAGTTGAGCTGTGAATCTGTGTTTGCGGTTCACAGTTCTCAGAGCAGCAAATATTCTGTCCTTTGATCTGACACTGCTACTTTATCGCTTCTAGCACCGGGCAGGTGGAGGCGGGGCGAGCTCTGGGAGGGTAGGGAGGGGGCGGCTAGTCTCCGTGCCTAAGGCCCCCGTTCTCTGCTTGGCAGTGAGGGCTTAAACCACCGATTTCAGCCCTCTTCCCTCAGTCTTTGCTCCGAGGTCTGCCGTGTTATATGCTGCCCCCTCAGTCCTGTGGGCCATAAGCGGAGCCCTAGCAGTCCGAGTCCTTCCCTCTTCCGCAGCTGCAGTAAATCCGGGAGCAGCGAGCTCTGAGCACTGAGCTAGGTCTGCGTCCTACGCCCGCGGGACTTGTCTCAGCACTTCTCCTCTCCCTCCTCCCCTGCTCGTGTGATTCACCCACCTGGAGGTGAATTCAGTAGTGGGCCTCTTCGTCTTGCCTGTCTGCTGTGCACGGAGTCCTTTGTGGAGTTGTTGTTGTCTAATTCGTTGTAAATTCCAGGGGAGCGCTACAGAGGCTCACCTCACGCCGCCATTTTTTCCGCTATATCCTTATATTGTTGTTGAGTTGTAGAAGTTATTTATACTTTCTGGATATCAATCCCTTACTGAATATATGATTTTCAAAAATTCTCTCCTACTCCATAGGTTGGCTTTGCACTTAATTGATTATTTCCTTTGATGCACAGAAGCTTTTAAGTTTGATGGACTCCCACATTTCTACATTTGTATTTGTTTCCTGTGCTTTTGGTGTCATATCCAAGAAATCATTGTCAACTCTATTGTTGTGAATATTTTCCCCTACATTTTCTTCTAGGAGTTTTTATAATCTCACATTTAAGTCTTTAATCCATTTTGAGTTAATTTTGAATATGATGTACAATAATGATCCAATTTATTCTTTTGCATGTGGTTATCCAGTTTTCTTGTTTTCCTAACACTGTAGAAAACATTTGAAGAGAACCTATTCAACCTATAGGTTGAAGAGAACCTATTCCCATGTCTTAGAACGTTTTTGAAGATCATTCGACCACATGTGTGAGGGTCTGTTACTGAGCTGCCCCTCCCTTCTTATTTCATTCCATTGATCTATATATCTGTCTTTATGCAGGACCATACTACTTTGATTACTGTAGCATTGTAACATGTTTTGAAAATAGGAAGTATGAAGCCTCCAATGTTGTCATTTTTTTCAAGATCCTTTTAGCTATTCAGAGTCCCTTGAGATTCTGTATAAATTTTAGGCTATTTCTGCAAAATATTCCATTGAAATTGCATTGAATCTGTAGATCTTTCTGAGTAGTATGGACATTTTAACAAAATTAAGCATTCCAATTCTTGAACATAAGACATATTTTATTTATTTGTACCTTCTTTAATTTCTTTCATCAATGTTTTTTAGTTTTCATTGCACAAGTCTCTTGCTTCCTTGGTTAAGTATTTCATTGTTTTTGGTGCTATTGTAAATGGGATTGCTTTTGTAATTTCTTTTTAGATTATTAATTGTTAGGGTTTAGAAGCACAACTTATACTTTCATGTTGATTTTGTCCTGCACCTTTGCTGAGTTTGTTTATTAATTCTAATATTTTTTTATCTGCAATCTAGGGTTTTCTACATATAACATCATGTTAGCTGCACACAGAGGTCATTTTACTTTATTCTTTCCAATTTGGATGTTTTGTTGTTGTTTTTCTTGACTAATTGCTTTACCCAGGAATTGTAATACTAAGTTTAATAGAAATGGCAATAGTAGGCATTCTTGATCTTAGAGACAAAGCTTTCAGTCTTTAACAATTGAACACAATGTTACCTGTGAACTTTTCATATATGGCCTTTTTAATATTGATGTAGTTTCCTTCTATTTCTAGTTTTTTGAGACTTTTTTTTATTATGAAAGGGTGTTGAATTTTGTTGAATGTTTTTCTTCATCAATTTGGATGATTATGTGTTTTTGTCCTTTATATTGTTAATATGGTATATCACATTGATTTTTGTATATTGACCATCATTGCATTCCAGGAATATATTGGTCACAATATATGACCCTTTTAATGTACTGTTGATTCATTCTCAACAACAGCTATTTTTTGTCTAAAACATCGTGGCAGTTTTTTAACAGTTTTCCCTGCATGCAATCTTGCCTTCCTAAAGACAATCTCCGCTCAACCAGCATAGTAGTTCTTCTAAAACATTAACTAAATTTCCTTGCATAAAACCCTTCCGTGGCTTCCCATAAAAATCACTGTCAAATATTAACACATGGTACTGAGTTACAAGGCCCTACATGCTGGCCCATCTACCTCTCTGAGATTAATCCTATTCAGTCACACTAGCTTTCCTTAAGTGTCATTTGTTTTTGCTATTTCTTCTACGTGGAAAAAATCTTCCTCAGATATTTATATGACTCTTTTATCCTCTTCATTAACATTTAAATATTCTCTGCATTTAGGAGGCTTCTTTGGACAATCTAATTGAAATGGGTTGTCTACTTCTCTTTATGTTTATATCAACTTTTTAATAGTTCTTATAACTGTAGAAAATATATCATATTATATTGATGCCTATTTTAAAATTAATCTTCTAAAATGAGTACTGTGTTTTTCTCTGTCACTACTACATCTCAAGTCGCTATTATAGTACCTGGCCAAAAAGATGCTCAAAAATATTTTTCTGTAATGATTAAAATGATAAATCAAATAATAAAATACCTCTTTTACATTTCATAACAACTCTTCCTCTAATATCTACAATTACCTCATTTTAGCTTCACTTGTATGACAATATTAGTCATCTCATGTGTATATCTCAGGCAGATATAACTGTAAATGTAGTTTAGAAGCCAAATCTATGACTTGTAAGATATTCTCTTTCATATTTGGAAATGGACTTGAAGCATGGTTTAAGTTGAATTACTGTCCAGTCATACATCTTTGCCAAAGTATTTTATGAAAATGTTAAGGTTGGAGCAAATGAAATGAACATTTGCAGGAAAAAAATATGAACTTCTGTAACATGAGGTGGAGAATGTTGAGAATCCTCACGTCTAGTTTAATTAGGATTGATTAAATGTTAAAATGATAATGAAACAAGGGAACTGGAACTATTAATTAAACACAAAGATAGATAATAAGGCAGGTTGTCTGTGAACTAAAAGTAAGGAAGCAGTTCTGTGAAGTCACCTAACATTATTCTGGGTTATATATTGTGTAGCTCAGAGAACCTTGTCTCATGCCTAGACTAAGTGTATAAAAAAGTGTGTCAGTAATAGGGTCTGATTTGAAGTAAAAAATACGTAAATGACCAGAAAAAACATCACGATATATGTGCATTGAGTTGTTGCTTAAGTCTAAGGCTTCTGTTTACTTTAGTATTTTTTCATAAATTTTCCTTACTAGTTTGTCTTGATATTTTATGCTCAACAGTAAACATAGCACATAGAACATATTAATCTTCAAGACTCATTTTAAAATGTGTTATTTCTCTTTGTTTATAAGTTTTAATTTTTTTCCTTATATTTCACTTGCTAATGAAATACTTTTATTTATTCAGTGTAAAATATCCTCATTGAACTATTTTCAGTAATTTAAGCAGCATTATGTAAAATAAATAATGTTATAAAACTTTTTTGGCTAAAATTGTATGACACAATTTAGTAACTATATAGTTTTTCATTATTGATATGCACCACTGAGGATTTAAGTATAATTGTTTTCATGTATAACAACTATATTGTACTTGTTCTAAATTTTTATTTTTTACAAAAATTACATTAGTTTAATCTCTATTATTAGTCAAATAACCTGTATACAACATTCAAGTCCTATACTACAGAAATATTTATTCTATTTAACACAAGTTGTCTCATTAATAGATTATAGGTTCCTTAAATATTTCAAATAGTGTCTGTTGATTTTTTCCTTCATAATGCAAGATATAGTTCTTATCATTTTTTTAACTGACAGGACAAAATATCACATTGGTAGAAATTAAAGTTTGACGATTACTCTACTGCTCTTAAGCAAAACCACTGAACAAATACATTAAATCCAACTAATCATTGCTAGTGATTGCATGTTTGGCAGATCACTCAACCTAAACATTACTATTTACTTATTTTAAGTGGGCATATAAACAGCCTCTATATAATAGCCATATTTTGTACACTTGTCTGAAAAATTGGGCATATATTTTCTTAAAATAATATTTGTTACATTTATTGGGGTGAGAGTGGTTAGTAAAATTATATAGGTTTCAAGTGTACATTTCTATACATCATCTATATATTGCATTGTGTGTTCACCACCCAGAGTCAGTTCTCCTTTCATCACCATATATTTGACCCCATTTACCCTCTTCCACATTGCCCCTCCCTTCTTAATGCTCTGGTAACCACTGAACTGTTGTCTGTGTCTATGAGTCATTGTTTGTCTTGTTTGTTTGTTGCATTTAGTTTTATATCCCACATATGAGTGAAATCATATGGTTCTCGACTTTTTCTGTCTGACTTATTTCGCTTAGCATTATGATCTCAAGATCCATCCATGTTGTTGCAAACAGCAGTATTTCATCTTTTCTTATGGCCCAGTAATATTCCATTGTGTGTGTATATATATATACATATACCAGATCTTCTTTATCCAATTATTTATCAAAAGATACTTTGGTTGTTTCCATGTTTCACTACCATGAATAATGCTGCAGTGAACATAGAGGTGCAAAATCTTATAAAATGTGTTTCTGTCATTAACAACATAGTGGTAAAAGAGAACTGAATATGTGTCCATGTAAGACTAACAAATATTGTTTTGTCAGTGTTTTCCATGTAAATTTACTTTAAAATTTCTACACTACAGTCTAAATTTGAAGTATATACACTTAAGTTATTCTGGTTTACAGCCCTCCCACCTACATTTACTAAATGTAAGTAGACTAAGAACTAATAAAATGCTCAATAGAATAAGGTAAGACATCTGAGTCAGTGTCGGTAAGTTGAAACTTACGAATCAAAAGGTGTGTTGCTTACTCTCAGATGATATATTTTCTATCCACACTATTCCTAGAACCTAACATATCATTTTTTATTCTAAACTATTAATAAAATATTAAATTAATATTAACCATCTCTCAGATAATTAATCATAATTAAAATTCTAGTAATCTTAAGACTCTGTTTGCTAAACTAAGCATTTTAAATGTTAAAACAAAATATAGCAGGCTTGAGATCAATTTACCAGATGATGATGCTAATACTTTCCCTGACATGTTAGAAGAATGTTTTAGGAAATGTTGAATTCAGTGGGATAATGTTCAGACTTTCACATTTATTTGGTTTCTCCTACTTTCCAGTTCCTATTTAGGAGATGAAGCTATAGCAATGTGAAAAAAAAATTGCTAAACTAATTTAAAGGTAGACAATAAATGTATAAATATGTAAATATATGTTTCTAGATTATAAGTTTACTGTGAGCTAGTAATTCACATCACATTACAGATATTAAACTTATAAATCCTAGTTGTTTTCTTTGAGGTGATCATTATCTAGTGATTACAGAAGGAAATTTAAAACAAAGAACTTTGAATAAAGTCAGAATGAGCATTATGATAGAATTCTACAGGGTTTCGAAGGAAGGAAAATCAGTTTGCAAATCAGGTCAAATTTCATGAAATAAGAGCATTTAATATACTCTTGAAGAAAGGGTAGATTTTTGAAAAAAGTTAAAAGATACAGTGAATTGATGCATTGCCGAATTTATTAATACATTCATCTAGTTAATATATATTTGACCATGTATAGGTAGCTCTGTAACCATACAGAAGTATAAGAAAATTTGGTCTTATCTGCAATGAGCTAACATTTGAGTGAGAGAAGACATAATATGAATGAATGAATAAGATGTTTTCAAATATTAATATAGCCTATGAAGAAAAAGTGCCAGCATAATGGTTAAGTGTTGGTAGTATAGAGTATTGGTAGGCAAAAAAGGCCATTCCATAGGGCTGAATGTTAAGATCTCACCCATAGGGAGATTGGAAGAACAATTTGGGAAGAAGGAGCACCAAGTATGAAGGCACTAAAATAGGTATGAACTTCATATGCTCAATGAACAGTAAAAATGCTACAATGACTAAAACTTGATGCAGAGAACCAAAGCTGTAGAATCTGACATTAAAGATGTGAGTGCTTAATGGTGGAAGACCTGTGAACAATGTTAAGTATTTTAGATTTTTAAAAAATGAAATATAAAATTTTAGCACAGAAACATTTATGTGACATATATATTTTAGAAGGAACTATAGGTGATGAATGGTAGGAAAGTAAGTAAAAAGATTAGTTAGGCAACCTGATGATAGTAAATGATAGATGATATCTAATTTAGATGATGGTAGGCCATAGATGATGATGATAGATTAAGGTTTGCTGCAGTGACAAAATAAACTTACAAAGTTTGGTGAACTTGTGCTGTTCAATTTTAATTTTGTGGGAGGTTAGAAAGGAATTAAGGCAAAGCCAGGAGTTATTTAGTAGACAATAGTAATCCCTTAAAAGTGTTTTCTTGTTGGTGATGGTGGTGGTATTTTATTTATTCTTCTTTGATACTATAACTCTTGATCTTTCAGAGAAAGTTGTCTTGTGAAGTTTTATTAATACCTTATTGAAATTAAATCCCATGAAGTTGGTATAATTGTTTGGGAACTCCAGTGGGTAATTGCTATTTTTCCTAACTTGTTCGTAGCTAATATCTGATGATCACCTTTTTGTCATCTCTCTGATTATCTTTATGATAATCATTACCTTTTTATTTGAGCTAAATTACTGTTATTTTATCCTGTCTCTGTAGCCTACCCTCAATGTGCATGTTGTCAGTCCCCTATTAAAGACATCCTTTAGGATGTAGGAATCTCTCAAATTCCTGAACTTATGAAATTCAGTATATTCAATACAACTTTCATTAAGTATTAATTCTATACTATGAGCCAGGTATGGGCTAAGATTAGAGATCCTTTAATGAAATTTGTCATGGAGCTTATAGTGTAGAAAACAGGATACATGCTTAAATATGCAATTACACATAATGTAATAAAAGTAATAATTTTAAGGAATTAATGATGCAATTGATCGTAATGTTGGGATGCCTAATTAAGACTGCAAAGAGGGAATTGTTAATTCTTCCTAAAGAAAGTGACATCTAAGCTGGGATACAAAGAACTTAAAAATTACAACCAGGTTTTGAACTTTAACTTTAATAGATAGAGGTGTTGAACAATCAGAAAAGGAATACAAAAGAAGATTTCATTGTGATAGATGGATTTAATTTCGGACATCATGTTTTTTAGATGCCTGTGAATGAGATAATTGCAGTTGTTTAGTGAGGCACATGACTCTGAACTCTAAATAGGGTCAACAAAATAGAGAGGATTATGGAAGGAGTGGAGGAGAATTCCCAGATGATATGCAGAATAAAAGATAAAAGAGGGCAGCTGGTTGGCTCAGTGATTTGAGAGCAGTGTGTACAACACCAAAGTTACTGGTTCAATTCCCACATGGGCCAGTGAGCTGCACCCTCCACAACTAGATTTAAAACAATTGACATGGAGGTGATGGGTCCTGGAAAAAATATTGTTCACCAATATTCCCCAATGAAAAAAAAGAAGAAAAAAGATAAAAGAATGGAGATGCAATCACTAAGAAACAACACCTCAGAATGGAAGAGGAGGAGGAATGAAATGGAAGGAAGGAAGGAAAGAAAGAAGTTAGGGAGGAAAGGGAGAAATAAAGGACAAAAGAAGCAAAACAAAGAAAAATTTTTAAAAAGAAGGAAAACTGAAAATGATTGGGCTGTAGAAAGTGTCCTTGCCATGTATTGAAAAGGTGATCATTTTGATCTTGACCAGAGCAGTTTCCAAAGAATATTTGTAGCAGACACTTTAAAGATGACACAATAAATGGAGAATTAAATGGAAGAGGAGAAAGTGGAAATAATGATTGGATTGACTTTAAAAAAGAAACTCTTCTCTCATTGGATTCTTATCCATGAATCTTATGCATACCATGTTTTCTAAAGGAGATTACTTAATAAACCATAAAACAACCATCTTTCAGCCCCCCCCTTTTGCACTTTGACCTTCTACCTAAAATACATTTTTTCTCTTCTATGAAGTAATCCTTTGTTTCTTCAAAAAGAAGTGATTGTCCCCTAACTCCTTTTATCATACATCAACAAAACAATTTTGAAATACTAAGTGTTCTGGAAACTATGGTGGTAGAATGGAAAGACTTTCTGAGCTAGGCTTGGATTCATTCTGGTGTGTTTCACTTACTTGGGCTTCAACCATGGACTTGCTAATTTAGTTCTCTGCGTTCCCTCAATTGTAAATCTGTGACAGTAATAATAAACTCAGTGTCACAGTGGATTAGAAGAGAAATACATTCAAAGTACCTAACAGTGTTTGATGCAAAATATGTTCTCATTTAATGCTAGTCCTCTTTCCCCTAACTTTTCTTATCTCTCTAGATGAAATTCCTTAGAAATTTATTAAGTAGTTCGTTTCATGATTACAATTTAGGACTAGCATGAGAATGGGAAGAAAGCAGGTGGACTTGACAAAACTAAACCAGCTCACTAGCTTAAAAAAGGCAAGGAGACTAATTGCCGAAAATCAGCCATCGGAGCAAGTCACAACATTCAAAGGAGGAAGTAATTTAACATTAATATTAGGTAGATAGTATAGGGTAACATGCATTTAACTAACTGTTGCTTAATTGACTGGGTGCAGTATTGGAACAGAGAATAGAGGCAGCCGATATGTTGAAATCCAGAGGTCAGGTATTTTGTATCTAGGAGAAATGTCCATGGAAAGTACCAGGCAGTACTTTAGCCTACCTTTAAAACTCACCCTGAAGTACTGGTATAAACTACCGTGAGGCTCCTATTGGACTGAGGTGATGTAGGCACATGACTCTATTTTAGTACTTGCTACATTTTATTGTAATGCCTTGGGTAGGTCTTATTTATGGCCTTAGATGGTATTTATTTTTGGATCTCTAATTCCCAGCCTATCTGTTTCAGAGTAAGAACTTGATTTCTATTTGTCGAATGGATAATTGAAGGCATGCTTAAAAAGAACCACCAAGGAAGGGGCTTGGTTCTTATTCTGGGTAAATGTGAGTAGGTGGAAATGAAATCCTTAACTAAAGGAGAGTGAGCCATTACAGAAGCCTAGAATAGAAGCCAAATGGTTAGAGTAATGCATCTGGGTCAGAATGATACAAAAGTTAACTTGGATCTGGTCAATATAGGGGAATTTTATTTTGCCAGTGTAACCTAAGTTTATTTTAGAGTGGATTGTAAGAGGATGAAGTTCGTTTTAACTAATTCAAGATAAATATGAAATATAGAGAATAAATAGGCCTACCTATGAGGAAATCAATGACATCTTTCATGTAGGAAGCAAGAAAAGTCAGCTAATGTATAATTAAGGTGTTGTGAGGGATTGATGCATATATAAATATTTTAAAATCAACTCAGTTGCTGATAATTATAAGCTATTTATGCTGTTGTAACAGACTAACAAACCTGAAATCTCAGTGGCTTAAAACAAATTTCAAATCTTAATGACTCCAAACAACCAAGGTTTATTTCTTGCTCATGCTCCATGTCCTTCATGGGTCAATGCATTAGTCAGTGTTCTCCAGAGAAACAGAACCAAATGGTTTAGATAGAAGATAGATAAATAGATAGACAGACAGACAGATAGATAGATGATAGATAACTTTTTAGAGGAATTGGCTCACATAATTATGGATACCAAGAAGTACCATGGTCTGTCATCTGCAAGCTGGAGAAACAGTAAAGCTGCTGGTGTATTTTAGTCCAAGTCCAAAGACACAAAAATTGGGACGGGGGGGGCAATAGTGGAAGTCCTGGTCTGCGTTCAAAGGCCCAAGAACAAGAAGCACCTGTGTCTGAGTGCAGGAGAGGATGGATGTCCCAGCTCAAGCAGAGAGAGTGAATTTGCCCTTCCTCCACCTTTTTGTTCTACTAAGGTCCTTAATGGATGTAATGATGCCCATGCACATGGGTGGGGGAGATCTTCTTTATTCAGTCTACCAATTCAGATGCTAATATCTCCTGGAAACACCCTCACTGAGACACCCCAATAATGTTTTACCAGTTATCTGTGCTTTCCTATGTCCAGTCAGCTTGACACATAAAATTAATCATCACGGCCAGCAAAGTCCCCTTAGTTTATAGTTATTCCTCAGGAATCCAGGCTAACTGAGACATTATCTCAAATGTTGCCAGTTTCTCTGATAGAGAGAAAGGAGCTCTGCAGGATCTTGCTAAATTTGCAGCCCACATTCCTCATGTAAAAGAGAGCACATGGCTCCACTCACCCACTGGAGACCACGAAGTGTGATTCAGACACATTCACGTGAGGAAAGCAGCATTAACGAATACAGACGAGATGGTGAAATCCTAATCAGTTCCATGGAATTGTTTTCAAGATTCGTTATTTACTTTTTAAGTGCAAATCATTTCTGTATAATAATAAACAACAGAAATAGACATTAATGGAGTGAGACTTCAATTTAAAAACATATAGGTCTGTTTTGTCGCTAGTATATTTTCTCCCAGACAGTGCTAGAACCACTCTGGGGAACAAACTGGGACAGCTGCTCTGGCCCATATACTCTGAAACGACCTTGTATACAAGGAAGGCTAAATGAGCAAGAGAAAAATGATCGGTAGTAATTTCTCACTTCACCAAAATCTTTCTTCTTTTTCAGGATTTATCACTTTCTGTGACATTTTACTGATTTTTACCTGTGACCTTTTACATATACTTCCAATATTTTTTTTATTTCTGTGTCAATTATATTTATTATGATGTTAGTTATAGAGTTATTAATATATATATATTATTAAATACATATTTATATGTTCAACATACACAAATGCTGGACCATAAGATCCAGCATTCTTTCTCATTGGTGTGCCAAATGTGTAGCAAGTAGCTGTGATAGTTTGGGCAACATTGCTGCTCCATCTTGCCAAATTTACAGATTATTTCCACTTCTAGCAGTATATCCTTTCATATTGTAATCTTTCTGAACTGAAGATTTATAGCCATATTTTCAATATCCTTTCTCCTTCATTCTTCTCTGAGTATACAATGAAATACATGCTTCTATAGGTCTATAGGTCTTCCCTCACTCAGCACCCATGGTACATACCTTCCATTGTAGTCTACGTTGGTCTGTTGGCCCATCAGGGTTTCATCCTGAATCTGAATTAAGAATTGTAATTTGACCCCAAATTATTAATGATAATTATAGACAATAATGTATCCCAGATTACTGACGATAATGCACAAGTCTATTCCTTAAAACCCAATCTAGATTGTTCTGTTTAATGCTGTAGGTTTTAGCTTTCCAGTTAAGCAGCATTTATTGAAACATCTTTGAAATCTGAAAAGACAATTATTTTGATAGTCTTAAAAAATCCAGAAGTTTAATCAAATCCTGAAAGCAGATCATCCCAACTGTGATCTATAGATTCTAAGAGACAATGGAAGTTTAGAAATTGTTAAAATGCAAATATTGTATTATAAAAGTTTTATGAGACCAACTCCCACACCATAACTGTTTCCATGTCTTTGCTTAATATTTTAAATCCAACAATATTTAAAAATTCCACCATGAATCTCTTTATCATCATGTATTTAAATCATTGTTTTGAAACGCAGAACTGTGGGGTTCACATTGTTGTACTCAAATTCTCAAATGCAATACTAACATTGGCCAATAGATGCCCTAAGAGATCTCTTAAACACAACAACTCTAAGAATTAAAATCATGTGTTTGAGCATCAGTAAGTTCTTAGGCTTTATTTTCACAATTCAGTTATACTTGTGAAAGAGCATACTTTTAGATTCCGAATACTCTTAAGATCACCAAATACCAAGTTACCTCCCCCGGACACTGATTATTAAAATAATAGAAGAAAAGGGAAATTTTGCAGAATTAATTTTAAAAACTAGAGTGAAGGCAGTGATACATTTGATCCACTTAAACTGACTATTTCTAATTTCAATAAATGCAGCCAAAACTACAGTGCGTGAATATCACTCTAAGGTTAATTTAATCATAGAAGATAAGGTTGAGTTGTAAAGCATTTGGTTGAATTAACTGATACATTCAGATTTGTCTGGTTTTACTACAATTTATATTATTTTCTATAACAAAACTATTAGCAGAGAGTATGTTGAGCTCAATTAATGGAAGGTATTTTAACTATAGTTCTCTAGTTCTTAACTATAGTTCTCTAGTTCTAGATTTTTTTTAATGTTAAAGTTTATGCATGGAACAAAGATTACTCAGATATATTTATTATATAAATCTGGAAGAATAGAATTATGTTTCCTCTCCACCTTTAGTTTATAAAAAAATTTGTTTTTATTAAGCCAAGGACTAAATGATTTTCCTGTAGGCTTATGCCAATATGTGGCATCTTCCTAATGAGGCTATCTCAGATTGAATAGACACATGGCCATATAAAAAAAATTTTTAAATTATTCAGTTACATGTACTATAAACATATTTCCTTGAATCTTCATCTCATTTGATACACCCTTTTAGAGAACAGCACATTTTGACACGATCCCTATTAGCCTGAAAATTCTGTGTATGGACATATTGATAGATGACAGTTTTATTGAAAGCTTATTCTCATTGTTTTCAGACTAAAAAAGGAAAGAAAATTATTCTTTAAAAATCCAAAACAGAAAGGTAAAATATAGCTCTAAGGAAAATACATAGTTGTATCACTTAGAAGTCAGAGGCTGTCTGTCTATAAAGGCGCTTTTAAATGGGAAGGTAAAAGTGCATGAAATATTAAAAACTAGATTTAATAACACAAACCTGAGTCTGATAAATCTGTCTGTTAATGTTTATTTCCTTGATATGCTTAAAGAGTCAGTTTTATTGTTTCCTTACATTTAGAAAACAAAATTTATAAAGTTAAGAATCTATTTTATCATAAGATAAATATTAGATCTATAGGTCTTCCCTCACTCAGCACCCATGGTACATACCTTCCATTGTAGTCTACGTTGGTCCATTGGCCCATCAGAGTTTCATCCTGAATCTGAATTAAGAATTGTAATTTGACCCCAAATTATTAATGATAATTATAGACAATAATGTACCCCAGATTACTGACGGTAAGGCACAAGTCTATTCCTTAAAACCCAATCTAGATTGTTCTGTTTAATGCTGTAGGTTTTAGCTTTCCAGTTAAGCAGCATTTATTGAAACATTTTCTAGCATTTATTCAATATTATCTCCGTATAGATTGACATCAACAAATTTCTTGAACCTATAACTTTTATCATATAATACACTTGTACAAGTTCTTGTGGAATTTGAAAAGCCCATTTACATGGTGGGAATCAGAATTCATATGTCCATCGGTCTGAGAATTTGAGGGATAAAGTAAAGAGTTACATGCAAGTTTTAGCATGGTATTTCTGAAAAAGACTGCTAATCCTTTATGAAATGTACCATTTTGATAGTAAATTCATGATTAAAAATTATAAAAATATTTTCTTAATGTATCTCCCTGTGTGTTAAAGTAAATACTAGCAAGAAAAACAAAACTGACTTTTATGTTACTCATGAAAAATGTAATAATTTCTTACCTAAAACTAAAACAGTGCCCACACTATGATAGATAGTGAAGACGAAAAATCAAGCATACTCTCATTTTTCAGCATATATAGAGTTTTAAAAATTGAGTCAATACAATCCCATGAAAACTGTGCAGTTGATTGCAAATACCACTTAGGTCAAAAACGTGTGAGTGTGTGTGTGTGTGTGTAATTCCATAGTGTTCTTCAGTCTGTAGCTTTATATGTTAGTATTTAGGTTTTGACTTTTATATACTAAATCTTATGTCCATATTTTAAAGAAAACGTGTTTGAAAATGTTCTTTGGTGCATGCTTCACTACCCCCTAAATCCTGACTATGCACAAAGTGCATTTAAGGTCACAATTCTAGATTAGCTAAGAAATTTAAATATAAATTCATTGTATCAAAATTCCATTCAATAACACAATGCTCTTTTTAAATGTCCCATGACACGACAGATATATCACTAATAAATATTTTATTAATGAGACATTAAAATAAAAGATAGGTAATGAGAGAAAGGCCCTGTGAGAGCCAGAGTTAGAAAGAAAGAAGGGAAAGAAGTAATGGAAGCAAGGAAGAAAAACAGGAAAAACCACAATCATCTAGAAGCTCATATTGCAGGATAGTTGAGATCTCTGACATAGACACATTTTGTACTTATGTTTTGATCTTACTGCTCTCTTTAATTAAGGAAGGCTTGGTCATTTATGGCTATGGCATTTTTCCTGGCCCTGCTTTATTTTAATTCCCTAAAATTAATAGTGAAAATTACCTAGAGAAAAGTAGTGCATATTTGCTTTTCAAAATAAACATGTTCTTAATTTGTAGCAAACCTTCTCATAATTGATTCAAAAAGAAAAATTAACAAAGCATGCACTGTTATTATTGTTAGAGTATTTATAATTCTAATATACTACAAAGACATTAGAATAATTAGTATTTGAAAGCAGCTTGTAAAGTTTGGTGACACTACAGAAGTCCAAAAATAGAGAACCAGAAGACAATATGATTAAAAGGTTAACATTTCGTACAAGTATAAATACATACACACAAGACAACAACACAATGAGCTTCATAATTTTTGTGTAGTACATTTTAATATGTTTATGTAGATTACCTAAATTAAAATCCTTAATAGTTGTTGGTCATTCAGCTTTAAAGGTATTTTCCTTGAGTATATTTACTTAATATTTTTATCATCTTTTCCAATGGCAATTTACAAATAAAAATCCATTTAATCACTTTCTGCATGCCTTACATTTTATTGTTGCTTTACAATTACTTTAAATATTCTAAAGTAATTACAAGTGTGATTATATGTGAGAATATAATGTTGCTTATATAAAAATAAATGAATATTTTAGCAGACACATTCAATCCTCTCAGTTCCATCCTGGGTAGGTAAATTTTATTTTTTTACCTCATTAACCTCATCCTTGGTACTAGTCATTCGTCCCTTTTTCACACTTCCCAGACTACTTGCCCCATTTTCATAGTATTAGTAGCCAGATTCTAATTTATTGCATCCAGGGGGGAAGTTCTTAAAGTCTTGCATTCTAATATAGAAATTGTTGAAGTTTTTAATTCTAATATAGAATCAAACACCTCGAAAGAACCCTCTAATTATGGCACTATTATTACCCTATTTGAGGAAAGTTAGGCAGGGAGATACAGGTCATTTGCCCAGAGTCAAGGAGCTAATAAATGGAATTTACCAGGACTTAGATATGGGCAATTTATCTTCAGAGTAAGTACATTTAACCACTTGTCTTCTCATATTATACTGGCTTTTAACAACTAATGAATACTTTTCAAGACATTTTCTTTAATAACCCCCTGCCAACCAATTTACCACCCCTTCCTAAGCAAACCCTTTCTCTGTGTTTCTTGTGTATTCTTTAATTAGTTCACTTACACTGTAGGAAGCTAGTTATTTATAAATTGTCTTCCAAATAACATCATCAATTCCTTGAGAACCAACTCAAAGCAATTATTTTATAAAATGAAATTAAACTGGCCTATAGACAATCATACATGACTATCTAATTAAATGCATGATTGTGTACTTTCATTCTAATGTTTCTTCCAGCTCTGCACTTCTATGTCTATAACACATTAAAAAACTCCATAATACATTTTCACTAATTCATCTGGCCCTGTCATCTTTTTAAAATCAGCTTTTTAATATTTTTATATTTGTTTCTGACCACTCCACATTTGAAGTTAACAACTTCCTCTCCCTCAAGCCTTTGCAAACCTTTTTTATATGCTAAATTATTTATATGAAGCTAGATAAAATTTTGTCATTTGCTCATCAGCCTTTTTCTGCCGTCTCCATAAACAGTATCACTTTATACGTGCAAACACATGTTCTCTCAGTAGAGTCTTAGTTTGTCCCCAACCATCTCTTTTATTCCAATCTAGAACCTGTTTTATGCCAGTTTAATACATTTCATCCTATCCTACTACTCACTTCCTCATTTCTTCTTTGTAATCTTCCCTTTACTGACTATAAAAAGGGTCCCCAAACCATCCCCAAAGGCAGACAGGAATTTATGGTATTTAAGACTTTGTTAGTTATAAAGTTAAACAATTTTTTAAAAATATAAAATTTGATATTTTATATTGATTTAAGAAGCAAAAATGGAAATTACATGGCTGAATTGCTAATTATTGAATTTTGAGTACTGATTCCTTTTTTTCTTTAATTATAATAAGGTACTATAAGCACTTGCTTCTGGTATTCTAGTAAATATGACTATTGTTAGTTATATCCTTTATAAAGAAGACATAAAATCTAGTGACACTTTTTGCCAGAAGTTTGAAATACTTTTTTTAGAAATAAAGAAGTTATTCTACAAAAAGAGGTTATAGTAGATATCACTGAATATTAACTAAAAGATTTAGAATATGTGTCAAAAAAGGATGTATTTAGAGAAAATGGACAAATTCTCAGTTTAAGGAAGAAAGGATGGAATGGGAAGGGAAGGAGAGGGGAGGACAGGGAATACTGGGCAGATAAATTTTGAGAGTAGAAAGCTACCAAAGGAACAAAATTCTACCTTGTGGTTTGATTACTCATTATCCATAGATGCTTGGTCTAAATTTTTTTTTATACAGAATTCCTGCAGCATTAACTAGAAAAAGTTCAGTCAGAGGCAGTAGAATATAGAGTATCCAATAGCAGTGCATGGGTGGATATCAGACTCCAGGCATGAAACCCAGACGCTTAGATACTGCAGTTTTGTTCTGTGTTTTTAACCTCTACTCTTTTATTTACTACATACTGTCCAGATAAACACACACATAACTTTTTAGCAAAGATGATATTGTACTAGGTATGTTATTTGACTGATTTTAACTTGCTTTTTAATTCAACAATATTTTTCTAACACTTTTTAAATGAACATGTCATCATTATTCTTATTAATGGCTGCATTGGTATTTTACTATATGGATGTACCATAATTTGTTTAACTAGTTTCATTCTTAGAGATTATATGCTGTTGCTAACTAATGCTGAAACAAACTTCCCTATTTGTAACATTTTTCAGCTCTTGTCAAATTCTTTTTTTTCTCTTTCTTTCCCTCCAACTTGATTGAGATGTATTTGACATATAACATTGTGTAAGTTTAAGGTTTACAGTGTGTTGCTTTTATGTGTTTATATATTGCAAAATGATTATCACCATAATGTTAGCTCATAATGTTAGCTAACAACTCTATATCATCACATAATTACCATTTCCTTTTTGTGGTGAGGACCTTTTAGATTTTACTTTCTTAGCAACGTCCAAGTGTATAATACAGTATTTATTATTAACTATAATCACTACACTATACTTAGATCCCCAGAATGTATTCATATAACTGGAAGTTTGTACTCTCTAACCAACATCTCATTTTCTCCATGCACTGGTAACCACCTACTCTCCCAAATCTTCTCCATCCATCTGCTGATGGATCCTTAGGTTACTTAGCTTGTTGTCATACCTTGGCTATTATGAATAATGATGCAATGAACATGGGACTGCAGATTTCTCCTCCTGATTTCATTTCCTTCAGAAAAATACCCAGAAGTGGGATTGCTGGACCAGATAGGCTTTTAAAGTGCATTAACTATGGATACGCCTGCTTTCCCTGGTGAAATTGAGTATAGTGCACACCAGCAATACGATGATAAGAAACTTGCATGATAAGAAACAGAATTCCTATTTAGCCCTATTGTACTATCTCAGGTTTCATGTTTGGTGGAGAAAACAGCCTCACTATTAGGCCTATCACAAGCCAGTGTCTGAGGCTTAGTTGTAGCTCTGTGACATGACAGAGCAGTGAGAGCACTTTCCACATCAGTGTTTACATTTGGGGAAGCACCAGACTCCATCAGGTGGGACAGAGCTTAGATCCAAACATTGCTTTTAACTGGGACTGGTTTTCTGAAGCTTTGGGCTATGACTAGTTTCTATAGAGGTTTTCACAAAGTCAACTCTTTTTCTGAGAGGCCAATCAACAGGAAATCTATCTTAAATAAGTTAATCTTTTCCTCTCACTACTCTGTTAGTCATTGGGAAAGCTACCTTTGTCTCCTTCATCTCACCCCACTGCCACCCCCACCATTGACACTGTTCATTCAAAGGCAACAATAAGTACCCTCCAGATTGACAAACACATGATTTTAATTCATTAATATGCTTTATTGCTCTGATGTATATAAAATAGTTGACCTCTGTGCCTTTTTAAAATCAATATAAACTTTCAAAAAATTGTGAGTAAGAATGCATGCCTCTGGCATTCTCTCTATTTCCTCCCTCAAATAGAGATAATGAGGTTTACATTATAAATTTTCTTCAAATAATGAGATCTTAAATTTTAAAAATCAAATTATCCACTGTTTTAAAAAGCATTTTATATTTATTGATTTATTTCCCATTTTCCTTATTATATGATTTTTTTATATAGCTTTTTTACTTTTTGGCTTTAAAACATTGAATTTTTAAAAAATCAGTAGATAGACTCCAAAGAGGCATTCAATAAAATATCAATCTTTATAAATTTTTTGAAAATTAACTTCCTAGACATGATGTATTTAAAATTTTCTAAACTTAGAACCTTTGGAAGAAACCATAGAGGGAAATTTATATAGATTAAACAGCTTCTGGATTTCTAAAAAGAGCTCTCAAATAAAAGGGGAAAAATGCCCAAGAAAATATATGAAGAGTAAAAACAATAAACAAGAGTTGATAATCTGAATTGAAATAGAGCCTTTACCAATTTACATTTGAGAGAACACCTAGGCTTCAAAATGGGCAAAAGGTATGAGAAGGAAATAAAAGTACTTAACTATGGGAATGATATTGTCTAACAGCTTAAAAATGTTTTAAAAAATCAATTCATATTTATTTATTTTCCTGTTTTGCCTAATTATATGATTTTGTTTCCAAATTTTAAATTTATGCATTGATTTTTCATTCTGATAAATGTAAAATGAAAAATATCATTATTTTTTAGAATCAATAAGCATCAATATAATTTATTGTTCATAACTGTTCATAACTCTACAACAACATGTTCAATCTGTTCATAACTCTGCAACAAAATTCTCTCTCTCTCTTTTTCTCTCTCTCTCTCTCATACACACAACATACATTGTTAATTTCAGGTGTATTAATCACTAAACTGCCAAAAGAAAATCCTGAGACCTACTGTTGCCACCATAAATTTTACTGTTTCCCTCTGTCATTCTAGGGCTAGATCACTCCATCTCTGCAGTGGGGTTTTGCTAGGGGTAACTGTACTCAGTGTGATCTCCTGGTAAAGATCTGCTGATTTCAGGAGGCAAATTAGTTTCTATGAAGTTTCCTTTTCCTATGTATGGCTTTCTGGTGGTATCATGTTTTCAACCCACGTAGTCTGACATTTTCTCCAAATCCCTTCAACAGCACTGAAATGCTGGTTTGGGATAGATTATGAGGTCAGCATTTCCCTCTAGCATTTACGAGATAAAAATATGCTGGATCAGATTCATTTCATCTTAATGATAAGTTCCTGCTCCAGCTACATCTTTACCCATTCCTGTATAACGTCAGTAAAGACCACCTTATGAAGGTAAGAACTAAATAAATTTTGTTACAATATCTCAAGAAATGAATATAGTTTCTGGACTGCTGCTAATCTGTTTATGTATTTGTTCTCTCAACCTTCTCCTCCAATACCTTAACAGCAAGCATCAAGTACACTAGGGCCTGCATTTCCTGCTCTCTGAGCAGTGCTCGGAACAAAGGAGACACACAGTAGTGCTAGCGGAATAAATATTTGTCAAGTTTATGAATGTGTAGTGAGGCTTCAGGTTGTCAGCCCTCATACCCTTCACTCAATTATTAATTAAAATAGATATATGGGAAACAGTGATGAATTAGGAGATATGAAAGGACCTTTAAATTATCGCAAAACTAGTCCCAGGTCCAATGAAATGTTGTGAAGTTCTTATTTTGTTTCTTTTGGTCTTTTCAGCCAGTTTCAGAAAGGCATCAAGGGAGAAATCTTGGGATGTTTTTAAGCCTGTTATTATATCACTATTTTTCCAGGGAACTCCCATTTGGCTTCTATGATACTATATATTCTACATTTTCTTCTTACCATTTCAGACGTTTTCTTCTCAAGATTATGTAATATTTTTTCCCATGGCACCATCTTTAATCTTCCTTTCTTCTCCTTGTACAGAATCTCTCTGGGTAACCACCTTCTAAATACACAACTGGATGTCCCCTCAGCACCTCAAACATAACTGAATTCAAACACCTCTGAATTCATTCTATTTATTTTCCTGTTCCCTATTTCAGTAAATAACACTTTGAAACTTTCAGTTCCCCAAGCAAGAAGGTTTTCTATTTATCACCAATCATTCAATCTACTTTTTAGACAGGGGAGTACAAGACCCAATTCTTAGTACCTACTACATTCCAGGGATATTGCTAGACTCTGAAAATACAAAACAAATAAAACATGGCTCCTGAACTTATTTGGATGGAAAAGTAAATAAATGACTAAGATACCACTGGTGAGTGCTATGATACATCTGTACATACAGGAATGTAGGAACATATAGGTGACATCTATATCTCATTAGACATTAAGAAAAGACTTTTAAACAAAAAGAGCTTTTGAAGGACCTATAGAAATTAGTTGTATGAAAAAAAGGGGATGCTCTATCTAGTCAAAGGAAAACCACGTGTTAAAATATACAAATGTGAGCTATGATATGTTAGAGGAATGGTGATACGCAAGCAATGGAAGACATATGGATAAAGGGCACAAGGAAAATAAAACTAGAAGGATAGTATTGCCTGTCGACAAGGACTTTATATGCTGCAAAAAAGTGTGTGTGTGTTTGTGTGTATTTTACAACAGGAGAGGAAGAGTTTTCTGAAATAATAATCAAAATCAGAAGTCAGTTTCAAGAATGATGGTAAAAATGTGGAGGAATGGAATCTACACTATTTTTTTCTAGTTGCTTGATTTTCAATGAAGAAAATATATGGGGCAAAATACAGATGGACAGTTATAGTGAAAGTTGTGAAGTAAATATTAGGATTTAATGCTATTGATATGCCAAATAGAAAAATTGTGGTAGTGAAGGAGAAACAGAGAATACAAGACAGAACAACGAATTTATAAATCAAGCACCCGGAGGAAATAGAAGGGACTAGCTTTTGAACACTTTAGTCCCAGTCAGAGAAGTAGTGGAAATTGTTTTAGGTTTTCCCTACCCATAGGTCTCAGATAACATTAAGCAGATTATTCTCAACATTTTTAGTTAGCAATGTATATTCTAAGTCCTTCCCTGAGCAATTTAAAGATACCAACCCCATTTTCTGGGTTGTATGATGAATTATATTAGATATCACTCATTTGAAACATTCCATTGAGCAGCACATTCACTGCCAACTTTGTAAAATGATCCCTAATTTGTTTGCTTATTGCTTACTTGTAAACGATAGGAAACATTAAGTTAGATTTGGTTTTCAAAGGAGTTACCTAAAGGAAAGAGGGTTCTTTTTCCAGGCCAGATGGCTAAATGTCTGTACTATCGACAGCGTGTGCTTTCACTGTAGTGTTAAAAATACTCTGAACTGTAAAATAATTCTTTCTGAAACTCTAACTGTTCAAGAGTCAAAAGAGGACAATGAATGTCTTATAACAAATAAAAATCCCATTACAAAAATGATCAGAAAATCTGAAATAAGTTGTAAAACTGCTAAAATGTGCATTTACTTTCACTTTTCACTGTTGTCTGCACATTTGATCCCAAATTATTTATAATAGTAGCTGAAAATTCTATCAACTAGATATCAGACACGGGAAATGGATTATCTTGAAGACTGATTGCTTAATGTGACTAATGGTGAATTTCATTATTCAATATTATTTATCTCAAATAATTTGAGTTCTAATTAATCCCATCAAATTTGTTTATTTGTTATTGAAACTCAGAGCTCATTGTTGATCCTGCCTTGGAAGATTCAGAGGATTTAAATGGTAAATTTAGTGTAATTATCCCACTTAGAAATTGCTTAGCATATATTTTAAAATAAAAAATATATATATTTATATACTATATATATACTATTCAAATATATATACTATATATATACTATATATACCATATATATATACGATATACTATATATACGTATATATATATGGTATATATAGTATACAAACACACACACCAAGGGTGCCAAAAAAACGTACACAAGTGGACACTTTGGTCAACGATGCTCAAGCAGTAATTGCCGTAATCCGAAGTGTCTGGACACTGATGGGAACCACTTTGATCACCTCTTGTAATTGCAGAAGTTAAATGTGACTTTTATTTTTCTTTTGTTATTGGTATATATTGAGTACTACAATTTTAATATAATTTTCCTTTCTTAAAATATGTATACGTTTTTTGGCACTATACACACTATATATATGTGTGTGTGTATATGTGTATATACATATATATACACACACACATATATATTTAAATGAGCTTTGCTTAATTTGGAGACATTTCTTTTTCATAAGATTAGGAAAGTATCCATCTATTCTTAGCTTACCAAGTTTTTTGTATATTTGTTTGTTTTTGTCGTTGTTTTTTAATCAAGAAGGGCTGTTGATCTTTATCAAATGCCTTTTTGTCATCTTTTGAGATCATTATCATTTACTCTAAGTAGAGCAGGTCAATCTACAGGGTCTGATGAAGACCTGATCTTCTGTTCTAAGGATGTCTATGAGACATCCAGCGTGAGGAAGACAAGGGAAAATGCACAAAGCTAGAATATTTGTCATGAGCAGGAACTCACTTGTGGTCCAAAACAATCTGAAAAACCCCCTTAATTCCTGTTGTTACCCTATTTTCAACCTATGTATATACAGAGCTAAAAGTTTTGCCTACAACTGTGGAAGATCTCCGATCTTATGTAGAACCAAACTTAGGGAAAAAACAGACACAGACAAAGCTATCTGTGGTCATTGGTAAAGTCTAATTCCTGTTCAGTGATCCCAGTACCTTGTTAACACAGTAATGTATATACTGTTTCCTGAGCATTCTTCAAAAAGGCCAAAAGTAATGTGCATGAAATCTCTATCCCAACACTGCAGAACACAACAGATATATAAAGAACTGAATATTGTATAAAAAACATGTAAGAGATAAATGAGATCAATACAATTGATCTTGTACAATTCCAGTTTGAGAGCCTGTTACGGAGTTTGCTTTTGAAAGTCCAGTTAAGTCAAGCAATATATTTGCTTTGAAAATGGCAAACATTTTGGGAACTGAACCAGGGGAGAAAAGACATATTTGTTCCTTTTAAACAAGCACACTAGAAAGCAAGGACAAAAGGGGGAAAATATACCAAACTCCATCAACAAGAATTCACACATATGATGTGTTTTCCATAAAATTTTTAAGCAGCTTTGAAAAGGTAGAACTTTAAAAGGTTCAAAGGGAAAGTCCCTTGGATTGCCATGTCAGACTGGGCAACAAAAGGTCTTGTCTTGATGTTTGGATATCAAATGTCACCTTCTCTTCACTACCTACTAAGTCTAAAGCAGAACATCACCAACAAGCCTAGTCACTATCAAATTAGCCTGCTGCTTTTCTGTCTTGTAAACACATTACTGTCTAATACTTTATTTGTTTCATTGCTTAGTGTCTATTTCTCTAACTAGATAATAAATCCAACAAAAACTAGAACCTGGTCAGCTCTCCTCACTGCTGTATCACCCAGGACAATGACTAGCACATAAAAGGTACTCAGTATATATTTATTAATTGAATTGACTTTCTCATTATTCCGAGCGACACAAAAATCTCAGAAGTGGTCAGTCCTTTCTCTATATAAGAGGGAAAAAAAAATCAGAATTTGAAAATGCAATTCCCAGAGTTCAAACAAGAATCCTCAAGGAATGAAAAGGACCTCAGCCTAACCTTCTCGAAAATAAAGTAAAAAAAAAAAGGCAGGTTTCCAAGGAAGCTTCACTGCCCAGGATTGATGCATAGACACCTCAGGTTTGCAGCAGCAAACATTATTACAATTATTAGATTAACACCTGGCTCCCAGGTAAGACAATGGATATGTCTCCTCGGTCTCATAGGTCTCTCATATCTCCTTTAAGGATATAAAAATTAATCTCTGTGATGTTCTAAAAATGGGGAAAGGATGTGTATGTATGACAGAAAAGAGGAGAAATACACAGACACATTCCAATATTAGGAAAAATATGGCCAAAACACACACTGAAGGATATGACCACTTCGACAGTGCACAAAGAATATAAAGAATCAGAAATAAAATGCATATTGATGAACCAAAAAAATTAAAGGGAGAGGTGATGAGGGAAATCTGGGATAGAAAGACCTTCTTTATCATATACCGTGTTTCACTGAAAATAAGACCTAGCCAGACCATCAACTCTGATGCGTCTTATGGAGCAAAAATTAATACAAGACCTGGTCTTATTTTATTATAAGACTGGGTCTTACATAAGACCTGGTGTTATGTAATATAATGTAATATAATATAATACAATACAATAAATAAATATAATTAATATAATATAATATAATATATACTGGATCTTACATTAATTTTTTCTACAAAAGACACATTAGAGCTGGTTGTCCGGCTACGTCTTATTTTTGGGGAAACACGGTAATAAGCAAAAACCAAGCGCACTGAAAATAATAGAAGAAGGCTACTTATTTACCTGCAGGTTAGGAAGATTCAAGTGTGAGCCTGGATTACCCCACAACCCTAATGGAAAGATGGGCAAGTAGGTGGAAAACTCATTTTATTCCGCTTATGTAATACTAGACACTAATTATATGTGCTTATTTAAATGTAATTAATTAAAATTAAACAAAATTTAAAATGTAGTTTTCAGTGACACTAACCACATTGCAAGTGCTCAGTGGTTTAAGACACCAGTTTAAGTTCCAAAACTTAAGAACATATTAAGATAACATGGCTATAAAAGATTTCCATCATTGCAGGAAGACCTCTTGGACTACACCGCTTTACATTCTCATACATCCAAAGAGCCCTCCATTACAAAACATACACCATGTATTAGTAGCACTTATCTATTTTTGGCCATTAATACAGGTAAAATTTTAAGATGACATTATATCAGCAGGCATCATATAACTTCGAATTCTTATTGCTAACACAAATATTCAACTTGGGAAACAAAGATTTGTGACAAATCTTCATTTTCATAATTGTTATTTCCCCCAATTAAAATGAAACCAAATATCTGTTTTAGATGTACAGTATCTGCAACTAGAGATAAATATCTATGCTATCATTTAAATAAAATTAATATTACCTTCACAGACTCAAACATCAATAAAAATAATTTTTCTGGACATGTTTATTCAATACTTCTGTATGTAATAACAAAGAGTAGGCAAGTAAAGGAAGAGAAATATAGCATTCACATCATCAGCAAAAAAGACCACATACAAATAAAAATCCTCAGACACATCACAGCACAGCATTTGGCAAATGAACTACTAGAATTCACATACTAAAGCAACTGAATCATTGTTTCCCTGGAGCGTTACAGTTCCAAGTCAAAGAGGCTTTACTAATACGGCCCAAGCAAATACGATTTAAGAAAGCTTACTTTAGATTATATTGTCATGCTTCACATGACAATATACAAAATAAATTATTATTTAGAAACCAAATAATCAGGAAGTTCAAAAGATCAAATTTTAATGCACATGCCCGCAAATAAAAATATAGAAGACTGGAATCTACCTGCTACTAGTTCTGAATCTGCTCCTCCACACTTACACCACCGGGCAGGTCACTTTCTTTTCTGGGTATGTTTTCTTACCTATAAATAGTGAGGAAACAAAGCAAAAATTGTGAATAGTTCATATAAATGGCTAACAATGCAATTAAAAAATTAACTGTATGTAATCAAAAAGACAGTGCAAAAATAAATTATATACCAGATTCTAACAAAACTACTATGATACTGTGATAATAGATACTCATAACTATGGTATTAAAGAAATGCAAGATGCTAAGGACACTTCTGAAATATCCATGAAAGAGCAATGTTGTCTGTGTTATAAGGATATTATTATATTCTCATTCTCAAACATCTGTATAGCATACAATGTTGCTCAGTTAAGCAAAATATTCAAACAAGCAGCAGCATGTAACAAAAATCCACCCTATTAAAAATTAAATTGTAGACACACCCATCAAAACTGGGTGTCTAAGAATTCCAGCACAAAAATTAAAGGAGCTAATAAGTCAAAAATGGCGTTCTCAGAAGATGACATTCATATTTTCAATGGCCTTGACCTCCCTACCTCTTAAAGGCTTATTATAGAGCAAGGGGGGAAAAATCAGCAACCTGATGATTTGGGTTTTCAGTCACAAATGTACAAAAAGAGCAGCAGAGGTTGGTGGGGAAGAAATCAAACATTCCGAATGGCAACTAATCCTTTTTGGTGCTAGTTTGGGGACAATTTTTAAAAGTAAGGAAAGTGGAATGAAATTATCATCTGATCACTTTTCTCATATTACCTAAGAGGACATACATGTGGCAGTCAATTATCTGTGAGATTTATTTTTCAGGTATGGTTGACAAGTAAGGTCCAATCCCTGTAGTACTGAGAACCATAACTGGAAACCTTTTTTCCCCCTATAGCTGATAATACATACATATTGGAAAAAAGAATGAATTAGGGCCATCCAAATGTTATGTGTTGTTAACATAACACACATAACATATGTGTTATGTGTTAACAACACATAACATTTAGTCTAATTCATCAACTTTTCCAGGAAAAGTACTATTACAAAGTTCATGAAACTCAGCTATTTCTTTAGCTATCACCAGTAAGTATTACTCGCCCTCATTAATTACCCTATTGTACATGACACCAAACTTAGATTCAGACTAGCCAATTAAATATTTTCACCTAAAAAATGAAGTATCTTTATCTTTTTAAATAAAAGCAATGTTCTCATGCTGTTTTTCTCTAAAATTACTGTCACAGAAACAAAGTTCCTAAGAACACCTTCAAAAGTTGACAACATTACTATAAAAGTAAAATAAAATTATAACCCATCTCAGTACGAAAAACCTTCAATGATGAACCCTATCATATTCTTTTATGTTAACTGAGACCATATTTCATGAAATCTAAGACACTGATTTTATATATCATGACGATAAAAGCACTTCTAAAGAACTGTAAAATGCCATCAATTATTAGTCCCAATTTTTCAGAAATGTTAAAAGGTGAAAAAAGTGTCCACTTTAGAATTGACATTAGCTGTATGCATGATAAATGAAAGAACAAACAAACATTCCCTGAGCCCCTACTATATAACCAACACTGGAAATAACTGTCATGCGATAGACTTGGTCTCTTCATTGGCAAAGTTCATATTCTCTTTACCTGTAACTTTGCACGTATATCATATCCACCTTTTCAATCTAAGTTCAAGCCATAATGCCTTCCTTGACCACTGCAGTGCAAGTTATCTCCCCTTTCACTCAATCCTATGGCTTCTTTTGTCTGGTAGCATTCATCTGACACTCAAACCTTCCCTCGGTGGTGTCACTTTGCTTTCAGCCTAAGTGTGTATACTCACTCTCAAGTGAAATTCCTCTTTAACAGACATTTGTTTTTATCCTCTAAAGCAATCAGAACTCACTTATTAAAATCTACTGGGGAATGGGGGAATCTAATAAATAGAATGTTTCTGGGTAATGATATAGATATACTACTCAATAAAACTATTTATTTGAAGGTAATGGATCATTCATGCTTGATATAAGCTTTACTGAAATCAGTTTATACAATGAAGCACAAAATATTAATTTCTTAAAAAATATTTTTAAAGAATACCAAATATTAATGAAAAATGATCTTCTTTCAAGTATATAAGCCATTTCTTAAAAATCAGAAATTTTGAGAAGACTGTTTTTAAGTACCATCGGTGTTAAAATACAATACAATGTAGTAATTCCAAATATATCAAGAGTCATAAAAAGCTAAAGTTGAAAGTGGCCTGCATTTTAGGACAAAACTTATTAACTAAGTTAGGCCTTGAAAACAACATACGCATATTCAGTCAATTCTTAAGTGTAGGCCAAGGTATAATATAATTTCATAGACAGTGGGAGATCAAAAGGTATGAAATGATCCAGTGTAACTTCTGGCCACTTGAAGTGGCCCAGATCTATCCATATCCTCATGTTAGGATATTTTAGGATGTGTGACTGCATTGCGAGAATCAGAAAGAGAATATATAGGCATTAACTGATAATATTCATTTCTGACTAAGACTTTGTAATGTCACAATCCCATAAATGTTTTTATAATTCTAAAAATTTTAATTACACCTGATTTATCTGAATGAAGAGTTCAGGGCTTAAATTGCTGAAAACATTTTTCAAAAAGAATCTAATTTTCCAATTCATTGACACACCAAATAAATCTTGTGTTGTTTAATATAGTTCCAAGGCTGAAATATGTACGCTGCTTTATGTTTATTGTGCAGGTTATACATAAACCTTCTCAGTATTAAAGAAAGGTTTGTTTAAAAGAATAACTCCACTTGGTTTTATTTGACATCATATATTACATAATTATAACATTATGAAAAGAGCCTATGAAGACTCTCCTTTTCATTGTCTCTATAGCTGACTAATCCCTTTTTTTTTCCTTCAAGTTATAACCAAATCTTGTCAATGGATTGTTGCAACTCTCTTAAGATTTAATTCTAAAAGAAAAATCTCAAGGTTACTTCACCATGTACTCCTATATACTGACGATGAAAGATGTGCAGGAGTTAGTTGTTAGATCACCAGGATCTAACTTCCCAACAATAGAAAAGATTTAAAAAGCTAGATGCAGGAGGCAATATTCCTGCTTGACAAACAGACTAAATGGAGGTAAAAATTAAGCTCAGTATGCCTAAAGGACAATAGACAACTGTCTAAACTATGAGACCTTTTATAAAAAGGTGGGACATAAAACTGGGTTAAACTGGGCATGTCTATGTTTTAGAGCTCTCTAAGTCTACAGCACAAACTCTAAAATTGGTTTAACTCTTTGGCCCATTTCAATTTATGTGTACTTTTTAGCAAAGACAACATGGATAAAACATTTCATAAATTTTCTTTAGAAAATATATATTTTTTATAACTAACTAGCTGGTGCCTCCTATACCATGAGACCTGAACAAACAGCACATACACCCCAGCTAGAGTTGTAACAAAAGAGGAAACACTTTCTAGGAAAAGTGGACTGTCATTTTCTAACAAAAAAAAACCAAAACAAAAAACAAAAACAAAGAAAAACAGAAAAACAAAAACAAATCTAAGCTAAGTAATAGGATTATCTTAAAAGTGAGCAAATGAATATAAATCTAATTAGCCAGTTCCTCGGGGAAGCTGAAAGTAGAAGATAACAATATTTACACCCAAGGAAACAGAAATCCATGTACCTGCTAAAATTAAAAAGATCAATCTACAGGTAAACTGACGAAAGTAGTCAGTAAAGAAAGAATAAAAGGACAGGCCGACTTAATCTGTAGCTTTGTGGGAGGCTGCAGCCAGGCCCATGAAGGAACCATATTTCGCAATCAGTATAATGATGTCACTGTTTGGAGCCCTCAGGGCAGGATTCATCAAATGGAAATGCAATAGAAGCTTCTGTCAAACACACACACACAGTGATGCTTAATTTTAAAGACTAACTTAGAATGATGCTATAACTATGTTGATATCCAAATCTGGGTAATCACGTAGGGAGACAGGCAAAATTATAATGATGTCTTATCAGTGGAGAGATCAGAGCAAAATAAGGGCAGATCATTGTCTTAACCAGAAGTTCAATAGCCAGACATACAAAATAAGTAAATAATTAGATCAAAGGCAGAGATCATAACAAAGAAGACATAATATATTCAGGGCCAAAGTTGAAGTTGAAAAAAAAAATGTGAAAAACTAAATTGAAAGGCAGGAGCAAATTCGGAGTTCATAAACTAATTTGAGAGGGTACTTCTTGAGCTGTTCTTCAAAATGTTGTCAATAACACTGGTGGAAACACAAACATTATAGCATGTTGTAAACTACAGGAAAAAAATTAATAGTTCTTCAGAATTAATAAAAAGCCTGCCCAATATTTAGTGGTGAGATAAAAAAAATTATGCAGAAGTACTGCTATGTGAAAAATAATTTTTAAAAAGGAGGCAGTGAGGGGGAAAATAATGTATGACAAAGCTACTTCGCAGCAAGGAGAGGCCAGCATAAACCAATAGATATGGAGCGGTGGCCATTTAACAATGGCCTGGAATGGAGCATCAACGTGGCTCTCCAAGGACAAAATGAGGCAATTGATTGAGATTTCTAAACAGGAAGATTTGTAGTTTCATTTTTGCAAACTGTCCTCAACACTTGTCAGCAGTTTTATTTTTTTTAGTGTTTAATACTATTTGTACAGCACAATTTTCAAGTTTTATAGAAATACAAATGTTGATGACCACATCTGAAAATTAAAAATTGTGTACTGTGTGTGTGTGTTTACTTTCAGATGAAAGGATCTAGGATCACAAGTATTTTTAAGTTATTTCAAGCATCTCAAATAATTGGATCTTAGTGTGCATTGTTGATCTTAGAGTAACACATTAGTAGTCATGGAATAATTCCTTTTCCTTTGAGGGCCTTCTACAATTTTATTGTATTTTGAGCTCATAGGAGCTACTCCCAAACTGAAGAACCTCTGTTCTCTAATTACAACCACTACCTTCAATGTATGAGTTTTGTATCTACTGATAGTTGCTTTTCTTTCTTCCTTTTTTTTTGTTTACTTATTATTTTTGTTGGATATATTTCCCAAGAAAATTGTAACTTCCTTAAATGTTGGAACTTTATTATTTTGGGAAACCACTTTGAGTAATTACTTTGTTTCTCACACTCTTAAGGCTTAATACAAGATTTATTTTGTGACGAAAAGTAAAAAGAAATGCACATGCTAAAAATATTATTGTATAACTTAACCATTCTAAATGTTAATGTGTATAGCATATATGCAATCATTTGGCTACTGCAATAAAATAGACTATTAACCTTACTTTTCTATATCTTAATATATGAAGTATTGTGTTTATCTAATAATAATTACCAAGTTGATGATGTTTTGGTGAAAAACATTTTATATTTCATTAAAAGAAATGAAAGACTAGCATGTTTCAGTATTCATGGAGAGCTAAAAACATCTATTGGAAACAAGCAATAGCTTTCTACGTCATATAACTTATTTAACAAACAATAGACAATTTGTTCACTGAGTTGGTCCCTTTTATTTTATACAGTAGTAATGAAGATACTTCCCTGAAATTTTATTTTGTATAACTAACATGAAGTATAGAGGACCTACAGTTTTTCAAAATTAATCTTTAGTTTCCAGTTTTCATCAGTCTACCTGTCTCTCTATGTGGATTCCAAAATGCAGTAAGTAGTATTTTGCATTCTGATATATAGATAGACATTTTTTAGCAAAACATCAATCAGATATGCTGTAACTTGTTTTCAAGCCATTGCATCAGATGGAAGGAAATTTTGGACTGGAAAAGAAAATCTAAAAGGAGTTTTGATCAATCACTTAGAAATACATTTATACTATGGCAATTGTCCTTAATATTTAAGTATAAATAGCATATTCTAATAAAGTTGACATGAAAAATATATGATTAAATTATAATCTTCAATAACAGCAATCAAGAGGAAAATTCAGTTTATGTCTTCTGAGTTAATCATTTTATAAAATATGTCTATATCAAAAAGTATATTTTATGGCTTTCATCAACAAGACAAATAGTAACAAGTGTTGGAGAGGCTGTGGAGAAAAAGGAACCCTCATACACTGTTGGTGGGAATGCAGACTGGTGCAGCCAGTATGGAAGGCAGTGTGGAGGTTCCTCAAGAAATTATGAATAGAATTACCATATGACCCAGTAATCGCTCTCCTGGGTATCTACCCAAAAAATCTGAAAACATTCCTCTATAAAGACACGTGTACGCCAATGTTCATTGCAGCTTTGTTTACGGTGGCCAAGACATGGAAACAACCAAAATGTCCTTCGATAGATGAATGGATAAAGCAATTGTGGTATATATACACAATGGAATACTATTCGGCATTAAGGAAAGATGATATAGGAGCATTTGTGACAACATGGATGGATCTTGAGAGTATAATGCTAAGTGAAATAAGTCAGACAGAAAAAGCAGAGAACCCTATGATTTCACTGATATGTGGTATATAAACCAAAAACAACAAAAGAACAAGACAAACAAATGAGAAAGAAAAACTCATAGAAACAGACAATAATTTAGTGGTTACCAGAGGGTAAGGGGGTGTGGGGTGGGTGATGAGGGTAAGGGGGATCAAATATATGGTGATGGAAGGAGAACTGACTCTGGGTTGTGAACACACAATGGGATTTATAGGTGATGTAATACAGAATTGTACACCTGAAATCTATGTAAATTTACTAACAATTGTCACCCCAATAAATTTAATTACAAAAAAAAGAAAAATGGATAAACTACACACTAACAAAATAAAAAACTCGGGTCTTTAAAAGACCACTAAAAAGATGGAAAGGAAAGACAGACTGGGAGAAAGTATTTATAATACATATAACTGCTAAAGGGCTAGTATCCAGAACATATAAAGAACTCTTATAACTCAATAATAATAAGACAAACAACCTAATAAAGATAGGTAACAGAACTGAAACAAATAATTCATAAAAGAAGATATATGAATGGCCAATAAGCACAGGAGAAAAAATAAGTTCAACAATATTAGAAATCACAGAAATGCAATTAAAACCTTAATGAGCTACTGTACACTTATTAAAATGACTGAAAAATAATTACCACCAATTTTTGTCAAAGCAAAATTGTGGAGCAATTTGTGGAACAAATAGAACTCTCATCCATTGTTGGTGGGCATATAAAATATCACGAATACTTTAGAAAACTGTTCGGCAGTTTCTTATAAAGTTAATCATACATTTACCATACAGCCCAGCAATTCCTAGGTATTGATCCAAGGGAAATGAAAACATATATGCACACAAAGACTTGTGCATGAATTTCCATAGAGCTTTATTCATAATCGTCTCAAACTGGAAACAACCCAAATGTCTATCAAAAGATGAATGAATAAGCAAACTGTATATTCATGCAATGGACTAATATTCAGCAATAAAAAGGAACCAACGACTGGATGAATCTCAAAAGCATTATATTGAGTAATAGAAGTCAGATACAAAAGAGTAAATACACCATTTATGTTTAATTCTAGAAAAGAAAAATCTAATATATGATGACAGAAAGCAAATCCATGGTTGCCTAGGGAGGGAGACTGACTGGAAAGGGAAAAGAGGGGATTGGGGGTCAGAGGGGGTGGGCAAATAGTCTATATTTTTATCACAGTAGAGGCTATAAAGGTTTATAAAGTTGTCAAAATTTATTGAACTGTATATTTTAAATGGGTGAATTTTTATTGTATCTAAAATATACTCAATAAAGTTGACTGAGAGACTATAATAATAAAAAAGAGCTTATTCATAAAAAAAGTATATTTTAGATTTTTTGTCATAATATAATGGAAAAAAGTAAAGGGTTATTTAAGTGCTATCTTAACTTATACAGCAATTTTCTCTAAAAACACATTGAAGACTTTTTAGTTCCACTAAAGTGCTGGAATCTTTAATCTTTTACTCTGTGATGGGATGCTTTTAAAGTGCAAAATAATATTGTCTGGTGCTTTCCTAACAGGTTCTCAATAATACACAGGAGAAAACTATGTACAGATATTTACCACAATTTTCCTTTTACTTTACCTACTGTTTCAAGTAATATTAATTGACAGAAATAATTTCTAACTCACAAATAAGTTTAGAAAGCATTACTGAAAGACAAAGTTACAAGAAGTGCTATTTTCCCTCTCGACTCAAGGCAGAACACCAATGGAAACAATGATAGAAGAAAAAAAAGAAAAGATTTCAAAATCACAATTAAGGACTTCTTGTGATTCGTTCTCAGGATTCAAATAGATATACTTTAAGGATTAATTCCAATCTACAGGCACACTAATACTACGTATTCATGCATGCCCACGCATCCACACACACACACAAACACAAATTTTGATTGAAAAATAGATTGAGACATATATAAATAGCTGTTTATCAAACCCTTGTCTTTTTTCCCCCTATTCACAGGGGTGTACATTTTTCAATGTTTCCTGTAGTAGGGTGTGGTTGAGTGACAGAGATTTAGGCCGAGGAAAATGAACAGGAGTGCAATGTCGTAATTCTAGGCTCACAGCATAAGAGCCACCTATAAGTGATCCCCAATGCTCATTTACTTCATGGACCTAATGCAGATAAACAGAGGGGACTTGAAAGTCCTGCACTGAAGATCATGAAGCCATAAGATAGAAGAAACCTGAGTCTCTGCAACACCATTTGGAGAACTACCAGCTCTTCAAAAACACGTTTTCATTTTTATATGAGCACAAAATGTCTATTATATTTGAGATATCACAATGTTTTTATTTGTTGTAACACCCTTGCATTCTTTAATTAATACAGTAATATTTCAAAGATTCTTAATTATTAGAATTCAAAGGGTGATTTACAAAAAAATCAAAGGCTTGCAAATAGAAAATTGCATTTGATAAATTTAGAATGTGTGATTTCTTCCAGTAGATTGTACTTTATCTGCGGTAGAGTCACATATCATTAATCTTTCTAGGCCAAAGTTTATTTATACATAGGAAATAACAGATGTTCAATACATTTTTATGAATAGTTGAATTAATGTATATATGCTATCTAAGTTTATCTTAGCAGTTATGATACTTATTCTGTATAATTAGTGCAAGACGTTTTTTAGTCTTTACGGTGTTTTATAAATGTGATAGTCACACAAACTGAAAGGAAGATCAACAGGGAGTAGAGGCAAATGTTTTGATTTGGCCTAGCTATGGACAGGAGCAGATTCTAATAAAATCAACTTTATAGCAAAGGCTGTGGTAGTAGAACCAAAATAGAAAGCTGTGTCCTCCACCAGGTTTCAAGTGAAGAGCGAAGTTATGAGAGGAATGAACTGTAACAACTCTGCACTTTGTAGGTGTCAAGGGTGGTGAATTTAGGATACTTGAGAAACAAATACCAAAGAGGAAAAAATTAAACAAAGAATTCAAAAAGCTTTAGTCACATTAGAGATGATGAGAGGGTGAAGGCAAATGCACTCTACCTACAAGAACAGTCTTTGTGCGTTTTAGATTCATTATTTCTCTGATGATAAAACTTCTGGCTAATACATTCATGAAAAAATATTTATAATATATGTGTGTGTTATGCATATATTATATATGTGTTATATAACATACATTACATAAACATACTTGCTCATGAGTGTACATTTTTATACATGTTCTGATAGTTAAGAGCAAAAGCTCTTTAAAATATCAATTTTAATTAGTCAGCAAACATAGTAAAATATTAATAGTTTCCATTTTGTGAGTGAGAGCTAAAAGTAAAAAAGAATCAAGTCATCTTTTTCCCCAGAATTGTCCATGAATAGAAGGAATTCTGCCTCAACAACAGCAAATTGAAACAAACCAAAAGAGAACTAGATTTTAAAACTGAAAATCAACACAAATCACATTATGATGAATGTATACAATTAACTTTGATAGCATGCAGTTCAATTTTGTACTGATTTTTCCTTAAAATTATCTTGTTTTAAGCTTTTCTTATGAAGAAAAAAAATTCCAGTTTTGTTTTGAGCCATCAAATAATAAACACCTTGTAAATGAGAAGGAAACAAGAATCATTTTGGCTACTGTGCCAGGAGGGACCCTAACAGGAGGTGCTTACAATAAAAACACCTTGTTGTTATATAGTTAACACCTGTGCTTTTTAAATGGTAAAATAAATGAACAGAATGGATATAGTTTTGGATTCACATTTTGCCACCTCACTTTATACAATGTACGCCAAGTATCTTCAAACCACAGACCCAAAATCTCAGATACATCCTGCCAATTTTCCTTAAATGATTGTATGCATCAATAACAAAGAACAAACACATTTTGCAATTTTGTTCACAAGGAAAGAGCAATAATTAAGTTTATAACAGTGACAGGATAGAATAAGAATTTCTGTGATGAATAAAGATTAGGGAGCAAACATCCAGTAGAATTACAGAATTACCTTATTGTTTTGGTTCTCAAAAATATATACATAAATATAACTGATTAAAGAAAGACATCTGTGGACTTTTTGTCTAATATATTTACATAGTGATTTAATTTAGGTAAAAATATGTAATGTTGTACAAGCAGAATTTTTGCTTAAACCCTTTGAAAACAGTTGGTGATTGTTTTCTATTCTATAATCAAACACATTTTTTTTTGACCATCTGGAACACGTAATGTATTTTTTAATGTGTACTTTGAAAATGTGTACTTTGAAAATAATGTGTACTTTTTAATGTGTACTTTGAAACATGTAGTGTATTTTTTAATGTGTACTTTGAAAATGAACATGCTGTCAATTAATTCCAGAGATTCTGTTGCCTGCTATGACAAACTTTACAAGTTATTAAGTGGAAGAATTAATAGTAAAGACATCTATAATTGGATTTTTAAAAATTTGAGTGTTTATTGTTTTTGATTATAATATTTAACTTGATGAAATTTACCATACTTTGCTTAAAGATTTTAATTAAAAATGAAATTGTGTTTGCAGGCATACATTTTGAGTGGGCAGAGCATCTGATTATGTGTGAAGAGAATCCTAGCTTCTCTGTTCATTTGTTTTGTGGCCTAGAGAAGGTCTTGAAATTCTCTGACTACAAAATGAAGGCACTGGTATTAGTAGTATCAAACTCAATAATCTCTTGTCCGTTATAAGAACATAAAATTAAATGAGAAGTGTCCCTTGATAAAATGTTTGGTATATAGTCATTCTAAATCTCCACCATAAACCAAAAAACTCAGAATATTAAAGACTATCAGAAATCTTGTAGAAAAAAGGAAATCAATCAATCACTCAATGAATCAGCATTTCATCTCTGCTTCTAGGATGCTGCATTGCTATTCTGAGGGAAAATGTGGTATAGGATGACATATGGGTCCCTATCAGCAATAAATTGCTACGATGCTTGGTATTATACCCTTGAAAATCACAATTCTTACATGTTCTCCAGAAATTGAAATGAGACTTTCATAACTTAGATTAAGAAACATTTAGGCTTTTTGTCATTGGAAATACTGTAAATTTTTGCTTGGGCATTTAAATTCAATTTTCCCCTTTGAAACATATCTCATATTGTGTATCTCATAAGACAAGCAAGCACCATCTGCCTGCTTTGTAAATTGACATTTTTCACCACCTGAATGCATTCTTTAGTGTCATTTTGGGAAGGCGATAATACAGAATTTGGAAGGAAAATGGAAAGTTTCAAATTTCCAAGGTTACTTTCTATTCTGTTAGGAAGTACATTTGAATCATATAAAAACATTTTTAAATGCTATCATTTTATGTTTATTTTAATTTTCAGTTCACAAAGTTACATTACATTTGAGATTAAAACAATCAAATATAGTTAAATTTCTTTCTTATATATTGAAAATCAATCTAGTATTTTATTCTATATTTCCACAAGATTTCAGTTTTAAAATCTAAGAGCTGTTTTGGAATATTTCTTAAAGTAATGTCATTAAGTAATTTCTATAGTACTCATAATATATATACTTATAAATAGCATATCAATGCATCATGTAATAGTATATGTATATTATATCATTATTAAAAATAAAAAAGTATATATATATATATATATATATATATATATATATATATATTTATGGTTTTAGAGACAATTTTCCAACAATTATATTTTAGAAAACTGGAAAAACTAATGACTTATGACTATTAACCTATTAAGTGATTTGGATAGTAGTAAGGGACATCGTCCATTAAGACCATTAATTCATTCAATAGATTCTTATTGTCTCCTGCTTAGCATGTGCCAAGGACAGCAAATTTAGAGACAAAAGATGCCTAATAGTAAGACTAGTGGGAAATTATGACGTATCAGAAACCACTATAATACAATGTAGTGTTAAGATAATCTAAGGCATGATACTCATTTGCAAGGGTGGAGGACACTTCAGATGAGGGGATAAGTAACTAATCCTTGTCTGAGGGTAAGGACAGTGAAAAATTAATCCATCAATGATATGACAACTGAACTAAAAGAATGAGCTCTACAATAGGATGGAGTGCTGGTAAAATTTTTGAGGAGAAATGATCATTCCAGAGAGCCAGAATGCAAGCCGAAATGCATAGAGATGGTAATGAGTTCTATATATTCGTAAACCTGCACATGCTGCATCATCCCTCAGGTAGAAGTTCCTGAAGAAATGTGGTGGGTGATGAGCTGATCACGGAGACCCTTGTAGGCTCTTTTAAGGAGTTTAGACTATATCTAGGAGGCTATTTTAAGCAAGACTACTATACAACCAAACTTAGATATTAGAAAAAGTACTCTGGGAGCAGCATCGCAAATAGGGTGTTGAACAATTTGAGAGACTGTGAAAGTTTGGATTTTTAAAAAATTGTTTTCAGATAATAAAACAAACAGTGAGGGTGGACATGGAAAATGGGGGACATAATGAAGATATATTTAATAGGGCAGAAAGAGTTTTTAAAAACAAATCTGAAATATTTTCCTATTGTCTGATTTAAACAATCTAGTGGATGTTGATTCCATGTTTTTTGAGATAGAAAAAAAAAAGGAGGGATGGTTAGTTTCTATGAAACAATATCGAGTCAGTTCTCAATATATTGAGTTTGACATACAACTGCGTGACTTGCAATTGCAGATGCCAACAACATAGTAGTTGGACCTATGAATCTAGAAGCTGGTTAATTAAAATGTAGATGGCATTTGAAGCCATGGAAAAAGTATTATTTATTTGAAAATAGGTTATAAGATAAGAAACTTCTTTGAAGCTCAATATAGATGACGTTGAGGTTATTCAAAGAGAGAGTAAATTGTGGAAAGAAAGAACATCAAGTGAGGGTCCTGAGAAAGACCATTTCCTAAGAACAAAGGAGGAGAAATGGGAGCCCAGGAAAGAGAATAAGATGTTCTTAAAGAAATATTGAGACAAATTTAGAAAATAATACTACTGAGAATTTCTAGACATATGAAGTATTCAAAATCTCAAGTATGAAAAGTCAAAACAAATCAATCTTGAAAATTTGCCATTTTATGTGGTAACCAAGAAGAATACTTTGAAACTGGGGAAAAAGAGCTGCCATGAATTTGGGGGAGCAGATGTCACGGCATTACTCTGAGGTGAAGAGACAGCAAGGAATTTATAATAAATAAAATATTAGATGAGATATATTAAGCTTGACAAAGCACTTTGACATCATTAGTGAAACAAAAGAATTACAGTATTCAATCTGTGAGGCCCTATCTATCTTTGTACATCTGTGATTCGTGAAGAAAAGAGCCCAATTATGCAACAAGCCCTAATATTTGAAATGTCATAAAGAAAAACAAAAACGCTTTATAAAGGGTGACTTGTATTACCACTTTGAATAAAGTTAAAGACACGTTCTATGTCTTATACCGTTGATGCACCGTCTCCATTATGCATTTAAGGTCTTTTTATGTACTTACAAAAGCAATGCTGACCAACTTGAAATTATGAATAGCTCTATAAAACGTATATATGTTTGACTTTCAAGGTCAATAAAATAAATATTAAGGTATCATTATGGAAGTCACAGAATGTTAACCATTTGACTTGATGATTTTTTTTCACCTCTTTTATTGATAAAAATATAAATGAAATGGGAAATGCTAGCACTATTGGTATAGTTTCTTAGTCATGTCTTATAAAAAGGTATTGTACAAAATATATTAACACTATATAATTGTAGAACAAAAGTGGCCCAAATGTTAGAATTGAGCACAGATTTCCAACATTGGCCATAAACAAATTTTGAAAGCAGGAAATGTGATTTAAATCTGTATCCCAATCTTTCCTAAATGAAAACTTTCTAAGTTTTATTTACTGGATATTTATTTAATTGCTCTTAAAAAAACAACAACAGGAAATGCAGTAGAATGCATACATCTTCATCTGATGTTATTAAAATTATTCTCTAAAATTGGTTCTAAAACATTCATATATAATATTAGAGACCCAAGTCCCATAGTTGAACATGTGAGATAATTGATATTTACTCAATAGGTATTTCTTGAGCAGCTTTCTAGGAGAGGTAGATATAATGTGAAACAGAAGAGATAACTGCTGTTATAGAGCTTATATTTAGGTGAGAGGATATAGGAAATAAATAAACAAATAATTACATACATAAAAATCTTACGTATTTTTAACTGCTATTCCCAGTTCTTTAAGGGAGTTACTTCAAGAACTGAAAAGTGACCAGTGCAGTAGAAGCAGTGAATAAGAGCATGTTTAATATTTTAGTGTTTGTTCTCCTAGTTGGCTCTTCAATAACTATTTTTGAGGCTGATGAGGTTTTGACATCCACTCAGTGGGCCTGAAGCTGGGTTGAGTGTTCAGATTTGAGCGTGTGTTGGCCCTGGAGGATTTGACGTTGTCTTTACAGTGAACTTCAGGGAAAACACTAAGTGGCTTTTTCATGGTGTCAACTAAAGGACTCCAGCAGAACTAAGGCAGTTTGTGACATCAATTTATATATATACATAGCTGTCAATTGACAACTAGTGACAAGAAATCAAAAACAGGTAGCTAAATGTAAACTAAAATGTGATGGCGATTATTGCATTTTGAAAGCACTGTCTGTAAATTGCCTGTATGTAATCAGGATGGCTGTTTGCATTATATATGCTATAGGTTCATTCCAACCTGTATCTATGACTTCACCAAGTCAGCTTCCGTATTTGCTTACAGAATTTCAAACATCTATTTATTTGTACAGCCATTTACACATTTATAGAGAACAAATAATGAGCTTAAAAGTGCTCTTCTAAAAATCAACACCAGCATACACTTGTTCTTTCAGGTTATTTCTGAAGTTACAAATGATTGAAAATAAAACACAAATATCCTCACCTAAAATAATATTTGTATCTCTTTATATTTGATAAATGGGCTATTTAAGAATATGATACTTAATAATTACCATCTAATTCAAGTCTATCTGTTTTAAGTCTAACTTTAAACCTACTCCTAATCAATGTCACTAAGTTAAACAATTCTATATTCCTTTAATAATATACTATGTCTAAGAAAATCTTTAAAAAATTTATATTTCTATTCTGTAACAAAATGTCTTATCAGCGAGAAACAACAAATAATCAGCTATTATTGATTTTTTGACAAATCCAAGTGGTTTTATGATACCATTTTTTCTACTAAGCAATTACAAGTAGCCATTTTATCAATTCTTCTAATAACTTGTCTTGCTCTGAAGTTCACGTTTCAATATCATAAAACGTACAAATCATAAAACATGACAGTCCTTTGAGACCTTGGGCACTTTGATCTATCATGAGTTCCCCCACAGAATCACTAGTGTTCTCAATAATTCTTTCTCTACTACCCTTAACGAGATCAAAATGAATTGACTACATACTTACTAATTAGATTGTGTCTGCTCACTATATGTTCTTCACATTTTAATCATGTGATTTAATATTTTTTATTAAATTAATATATTGCAAAATAAGCTTGATATTTTCTCAGCATTATTGAGGTATTATTGACATATAATACCTCAATGTCCTGAAGGTGATAATCTGATACGTTTGTATTGAAAAATAGATCCACAATAATGTTATTTAACACTTCCATCCACTTATCCTTTTTTTGTGTATTTGGTGATAACACTTAAGATCTAATCTCTTAAAACTTTAAAGTATATGATACGGCATTGATATTTATAGTCACGAAGATGTACACTAGGTCCCCAGAACTTAACCGTCTTTTATCTGGAAGTCTGCACTTTTTTACCGCCTTCTGCCTATATCCCCCATCTCCTAGCCTCTGGCAACTACCATTCTACTCTCTGCCTCTGTAAGTTCAGCTGTTTAGATTACCTGTATAAGTGAGAACAAACTATTTGTGTTTCTCTGACTTATTTCACTTAGTATAATGGCCTCAGGGTCCATCCATATTGTCGCAAAGGACATGCTTTCCTTCTTTGTTTATGGCTGAATAATATTCCACATTCCATTGTATATATACAGAGGGTGCCAAAACATGTATACACATTTTAAGAAAGAAAAACTATATTAAAATTGAATAATATATACCGATAACAAAAGATGAATACAAGTCACATTTGACTTCTGCAATTACAAGAGGTGCTCAAAGTGGTTACCATCAGTGTCCAGACACTTCTGATTACGGCGAACTACTGCTTGAGCAACGTTGACCAAAGTGTCCACTTGTATATATTTTTTAAGAGATGTTATCTTAAAATGTGTATATAGTTTTTGGCACCCTCTCTCTAATCTCCCACATTTTCTTTATCTATTCATCCATGAATGGACACTTAAACCCTTCCCATGTCTTGGTTTTTGTAAATAATGCTGCAATGAACATAGGGATGCAGATATCTCTGCCAGAGAGTGATTTCATTTCCTTCAGATTATACCTATATCTATAGCTGGATTACATGGTAGTTGCATTTTTAATATTTTAGAGACCTCCATACTGTATTCCATAATGACTTTACCAGTTTATATTCCCACCAACAGTACACCAGGGTTCCTTTTCTACACATTCTTGCTTAGCATTTGCTATCTCGTTTCTTTAACGATATCCATTCTGACAAATATGAGATGATATTTCATTGTGGCTTAGATGTGCACATCCCTGATGATTAGTGATATTGAGTATCTTTTCATGCACCTGTTGGCCATTTGTATGTCTTCTTTATAAAAATGTCCATTTAAGTCCTTTGCCCATTTTTTGAAAAATCATTTGTTTTATTTTGCTTTTTGCTATTGAGTTATATAATTTTAAATGTATTTTGGATACAAATGCCTTATCAAATAGAAGGTTTTCAAATATTTTCTTCCATTCTGTAGACTGACTTTTCAGAGAGAGAGAGAGAGAGAGAGAGAGAGAGAGAGAGAGAGAGAGAGAGAGAGAGAGAGAGAAAATCATTAGCTACTACAACTTGGAAGTGAACTCAACAGCATAAACAGAGATAACAAAAACATAAAAGGGGAGGGAGTAAAGGTCTGAATTTGCAAAGGGGAACGGAGATAAGATGCATGCAGAAGAAAAAGGACTACCGTACATAAGAAGCCTTTTCATTTTGCTGATTGTTCCCTTTGTTGGCAGAAGTTTTTTCCTTTCTCATGTGTATATATCCTGTTTTCACAACACTATCGAAGATGCTTTCCTTTCCCTGTTGAGTATTCTTAGCTCTTTCTTCAAATATTTGTTGAATATTTGTGTAGGTTTATTCCTGGGCTCTCAGTTCTGGTTCATATGTCTCTGTGTCTGTTTTTAATCCAGTATCAATTGCTATTTTGATTAGAATAGCTTTGTAATAAACTCTGAAATCAGGAAGTGTGATGCCTCCGGCTTTGTTCTTCTATCTTAGAATTGAAAAGCCAGCTTTTTTTTTCTTTGCTGATTCATACCATTTTTTCCAGAAACTTCCTTTACACATTTTGTAGATATTAAAGGGCTGGGCTGAATAACGATATTATTTAGGTAAACTCTTCTGTGCTACTTAATTCTCCTTGCCATGGGTTATTAAGAATTAGGTAACAATAATGTACCTGGAAAGTTGTTGCTTCATTTTGTATTACACAATATCATTAAATAGAAAAACAAAACAAAACAGAAAAGAACAAATATTGTATTTTCGAGTTCAACCATGCTATATTATTCATTTTTTTCCTGAGTTTTATGTCCAGATCTTCAAATTGCATGCCTGAGAAACTATGGAATGTACTTCAGTACTACACACTATGAGACTAATGTACTCTGTTTAGTTATAATAATCAATTCCTATATATTTTTAAAGCCAAGTAAAAGCTTTATTTTTTCCTTTTGAGTTTTGTTTTAACTAAGGTCGTTGTTTCTTTTTATTTTGCTGTCTTTCCTGCTGAGTGAAGGCAGTGTGTTCTTAAAACAAACATGAATATCATGTGTCCTTTCAGGCTTCAGTGTATTGAGGAGCTGTCTTCCAGACCAGTTTACAAGTCACACTGTAAAATCAATCTCATCCTTTAAGACAATTGCATTTGTGACTGCAAATGATATTACCAAGGTTTATCACTCATCTTATTCACTAGGCATGAAAGAGTCCTACTTTAAAGAAAATATATTTAAAACCACTGAATGTATAGGAAAGTTTTGCTTTAGTATTCAAATGCAGTTAGAAAAGAGAAGATTAAGACATGTTTTCAGAAATGTCAATATCTTTAGATTTTCATTTGATAGTTGTGCTGTATTAGTTTATAATATGGCCTACTATCTAATTACTTCACAAATTTGTAATGTTATTCTTTGTAGGTATCTTCAAGTGTTTTATCTGATGTTAAAAACAACTTGTGTGTGTGTGTGTGCACATTTGTGTTTATACTGAGACAAAGGACAAGTAATTTCTAGTCTACAATTATTGTTGGAGTAATCTTATAATATTTTCTGCAATCAAGAAAGAAATTAAAAATAAATATATTTTAAATCAGTTTGTGTTTCCAAAGTGCCTTCTTTGTTCCATGTTGTGAGATTTTACCATATGGCTACCACATAGTAATATTCTATAATCGTATAAATAACAATAGCATTTAGGTTTGCAGTATAAATTCTTGTCATTGATTACATCTCAAATAATACACAAATGAATTCCTAACTGTTGAACGTAAATGTATTTAGGATATTAGTTAAGGTGTAATGCATTGGTAAGTTTTCATTAGTGCTGAAATACTGGTAAAAATAATTTCAAATGCTAAATGTTACCCTAGTAAACAGTATATGGGTACTAACTTACTCCATAGATACCTATGAAGAGAATTCACAATGGTTAACCAACCACAATCCATTCTGCCAAGCCTTTATTTTCATTATTTCATTATATTCTTAAAAGCACAACATCAAGTATGTTTTTGTATTATTGCCATTGTACAGATAAGAAAACCAAGGCACTGAAAATTTGAGTATTTACACACCTCAACAAGCTAGTCAAGGTGAATGGAGGATGAGAACCTCAACATTCTCTTCTCCATTGCCACCAATACCACTTCCCTGTACAACCCAGAGGTCAAGTATTATTCAGTTAGATGTCTACTGTGGTATTTTTTGTACCTGATTAAGAAAAAAAAAAGATTTCTTTATAAAAATAAGGTAATAGGTGCCTCTATGCTATTTGAATATCATTTGAAACAAATATGTAAACCCTAATCTTAGATGCCTCTGTGTTCTAATAATCTATGTTTAACTTTACTATTAATTTAAATAACTAGGAGGTACTTGACAGTATCATAGAATAATCCCTTGAAAATCATGCGATCTTCAAAACAGAAAAATACTTAATGTCAGAATACTTATGTTACTTTTATTGGTGTTCACATAATGTCTGTATCAAATAGAATATTTAGAAAACATCAATACCAGGGTTTTATACATATATATCTGTACAGAGTTTAATCCAAAATTTTCTTAGAGAATCATTAGAGAGAATGATGAATTGGTAATCCTTCTTCTGATTATAAAAAATGAACTTGTTGAGTGATTCCAACTATCACACAAACTATTACTGTAAGCACTCTCCATGGATTAGCTTAATTAATACAACCCTTTTATGACACAGCGACTATACTACCCCCATTTTACACACTAGGAAGCACACACAGGACAGTTAAGTAACTTGCTCAAGGTCACATAGATATTGAAGTGGCAGAGCTGAGATTTAATGTCAGTTAACATGGCTCCAAACCGGCTCTCCTAAATACCAGTTTACTGACTCTTTGGATCCAAGATACTTCTAACACTTCTAGAAATCACTGCTAGCTGTTTTTCAGAAAGCAGGGCTTTGGGTTTTTGTTTAAGTTTTGTTTTCTCTCTTTCTCTATTTAAGTGGAATTACAGTAAAGAACAAAATAACTGCCAGGTTTATTTGAGTATTTGCAGTTATAATCTTAACTTTTCAGCATAATATTAAAATCAGTTCTAATTAAAAAGTCCAAGAAATACGAGACAGCATATACGATTTTATTTTTTCTTGAGGTTTTGTTTTAAGAAAAGATAATAGTTTGTAGTATTGCAAAGTTACACTAATGTTAGGATATTAAAATGACTTACTATTTATTAAAAATGTACCATTTTCCAAGAATAATCCATAAAAATAATCTCAGGTATAATTAGGCTTTTCATAAATATAATAGCTGCATCAGCCTTGTAATTTTCAGTATCCTGACTTCTTGATTATTCTAGCTTTGATTTAGAAGACAATGGGTTATTATTATTTTTCAAATAATATTTTTAATATTTAAGACTTTCATCATTCTTCTAAACTAATATCCCAAATTCATTTTCTATAATGAGACTTAGAAAAGGGAGCCCGTCATCACTTTTAAAAATGTACTAGAAAAACACTTAATATATTCTTAGTATTTCACATGTTCATATGTGTTGTACAATACAAATAAATTAATATAACATGCTGCATATTTGCATAATGTATATATTATTATTTTTTCATGAAATAGTCAGGAAAGGATAAGATTTTCTGCAGTGCAAAACAATCAGGAAACCCTTGCTACATGTTTACCTAGTGTTGGTTGAAGCTCTGCTCCATTATCATCATTTGGGGCTCAATTTTGTGGTGCTACTTTTACCTGGAAATTTTCTGGTCCTCATGACAGAAAGAATGAGAGAGTCTTAACAAACATGAATCAGCTATTAATCTACTTAAAAGTGACGTATAGTATCACTTTTGCTTTCATTAAACTGATCAAAGTATGTTACAGAGTCATTCTGAGTTTATTGGGGGGGGAAAGTATAGCCATTTACATTTCAGAGGCATTGCAAATCTGTAGTGAAAACTGCCATTAGTGGTGAAGAGGTAAGAAAAGTGCAAGTAGTACTACAATCTACCATGTCTCGACCAAAAAAAAAAAAACAGATTAGTGACAAACATGTACCTAAGTGAACATAGTAGTTGCTAAATAAATACTTATGAATAAATGTTACAGTGAAATTATTTTCACATTACAGACATTTTCTTGGGCAGTTGTTTCGAAAAAGTGTTCATTCACCTATAAATCTGAAGCACTAGAGATAAACCAGTTTATTTGCTCAGAAAGAAGCCTCAATAACTACCAGCAGCAGGATTGTGTTTCCTGGATCTCAGCCTCCTAGAACACTCAGGAGTGACAGGATAGCCACTTGCATATGGTCTGAGTTATTTGACTCCTTAGCTATACACTGGATATTATTTATTAGCTACCTACACAACAGTATTGAAGTGATCACACTGGTTAAAACTGTAGGAAAAAGATAGCCTCTAAGACTTTGGTGTGTTTTCTAGGTTTAGCAGTCTCCATGATTGATAGACATTACAGCATGGCTGTCAAAGGTACTTCAAAGTTTTATCCATGCCTTCGAAGCTATAAAACACACACACACACACACACACACACACACACACACGATTCTCAAATTTTATTGGATATTTTCCCTCTCTCTTCTCTTTACTTCCTAAACAAGAATGATACTATTAAATGATACAATAAATGATAATCATAATAATTAGGTAAGCTCTTTTATGTAATTTATAGGAATAAAATGTTACACGTAGAGAACGGATAAAGGAAAAGCAAAAGCAACTTTAATAATGTAAAATATTAATAGACAATGTTTTTAGTGACACTGTCAGCCTACTTACATTTAACCTATATAAACTATGACTAGGGCATTTTACTTTCAATAATCGTGACACTGTTATTTTATTTTCTTTGATATCATAGGGTATCCCTACGAAAAGGCAGCTTTCATACGTCATAATATGACAAAAATCATGAAAATCTTTTTTGAGCCAAATATATGTACTTTTTTGTTCCGTTAAAACTATGTTAGTTGATATCACCAAGGAAAGATTATTTGTACTTGAAAGCTGGTATAGTATTTACACCCTGTAATGCCTGGTCAAATTCTTTATTGGAGAAAATGAAGGCTTTAATCATAAGTATCTTTCAGTCTTTAATCTCCTAGTTCCAAAATTGCCACATGTATTTCATCAAAAGCAGTCTATAACTTAGGGAGAGGGATGATTTGTTTTTTGGAGGATTTTAGCCAGAACATGGTAGAAGTTGCTATTTATGCAGATTGATAGTAATGTGTTTTAGAATCAGCACCATTGAATGAGGATTGCAGTGTCTAAAGGGAAAACCAAAATGCATTGGTTATAGTATTGTGTACTGTTATGGATTTTTACAGCATTAGCCCTTTTAAGTACCAGAGTGACCATTCAATGTGATAGAATAAGATGGAGATAATTGTTATTTAACACAATTGAATTGTCTCATGCAAAGGATATGTGTGCACATGTGCCTGTGCACATGCGTGTGTGTGTTGAATGCGGCAGAGGGGGAGTCTGCAATATTCTTCCCAGTGGAGGAGATCCATGGGTCTGGCTCAGAAACACTTGGAAGGCTGTGGAGCTTGAAGCAATGATCACCAGATGACAAAAACGAAAGGGTGCCTGCCTAAGCTTCAAAGGAGCTGTTAGCGCATCGAGTAAAGTAACTTCTCTCTCCATTAACCCACAGATCTTCAAAGGTTGACCAGATAAAGAAAAGCTATGACTTGTATATTAATACGCAAGAAGACAAAGATGACTATAAGCCAATAAAGTTTGACATTTGTATATGTTTGGAGCAGAGCAAGGATAAGATTTTGGAGATTTGAGTTAAATGACCCATATCTCTAAGGACAAGAACGACAAGTAAAAATCTGGTCTACTTTAGAAATTATCATCCCCATTATTTACACATGACAAAGTTGAAGCTTAGAAAATTAAATTCCTTGGTCACAATAATTTAGCTAATAATTAATACAGCTAGAATTTAAGTCGATTATCATGACTCCATAGTTCTTTTTACATGGATATATAGAAATGTATAAGCTACGTTCTCAAAAAATGTTTATGACATTAACATAGATGTGAATTTTTACTGCAGTGTCTATTGTATAATAGTGACACTATGAAACTTATCTCTTTGGAGTAGAGAATCTCCAGTACTATCTGGGTAAGTACCTGGTCACAACACAGGTGCACACATCACAAGCAATTTGAGAAACATTAGTTCAATGCATCTCCCTTAATGACAAACTGCCAAAACAAAAGGTGTGTGTATAAATGTTAGAGTCATATATACTCTTTTATTGAGATTTCTCCTTTCATGTTATATCATTTATAACTGGCTCTCTCCAAGTTACCTCTGTTAAAAGGTACTTCTATTTTGTTTACAACTATCTTAAATGATAAGAAAAATATTATAAAGAAACAGTTTGTTTAACACAAACACATGCACACACACACCACAGAATGGTTTTTAAAAGCATTTCATTTTAGTTGTATTTTGGTTTCATTAGTATTAATATTTTATCTTTATCACAGTTCAGTCACTTTGTTTATCTATACTATCATCAGAAAATGCATTGAAAATTGGTTAATTGTAGTCTCTTTCAGAGTTACCTAAGAAACATATTTGTTTAAGAATTACCATAGTTTCTCATTTTATGAAATGAGTTAGTAACATGAACCTTAGCCTTTAAAAGTGTACATTGAATACACTCTTTCAACACAAGTATATAAAATATATATGTGTATTAGAAACCATACATACAAATTCTAAAGGAAAAGAACTGACAAATATGAAAGGACCTAGACTAATTTATTTAAATATAATGGAATATAATTCAAAATCAAAGGTACATACATTTTACAAAAACAAAAATATATTTTAAAAACAACTCACCATGAATCCTGTACTTCAAAATAAACAAAGGTGAAATTAATTTTTTGTCTTGTTCTTTTCTCATATTTTCATCATTTATGTATTATTTCGATCATTGATGAGAGAAAAAATTGGTTTCCTAATAGCTCCCCTGAAGAATTCTATCAAATTACTTGCGTCTCATTTTATCTAGACCATCCATTTTCTAACTATTATATCAATATAATATAATTCACCTTTAGGGAAATTGTAATGTAAACCATACAACTTAATCATATTGATGAATAAGTGGTAAGTGACTTACTGGTTTTAAAAAAATGCATATTTCATTTTCAAAAAATGAAAGGCTTTCACCTTTCCTAAAACTTAATAATTTACCTGTCACTTTTTTTTGGGTATATGCCAACTTTTGCTAGCGTTTTTACACTTTTAATAGTTTAATAGGAACTCTTTGGTCAAGAGTCCAAAATTAGTTTTGGGGTAGATATTTACTCCTCTTCATCTTGGTCAGAAAACTACAGGAAAACTGATTTTATGTTCCTATGCATTTTAACATGGTTTATACAGGTTCTGACAGAAAACAGGCAGGAATATTAGGCTCTGGGGTAGATAAGACTGTCTAAATTCTACCACCCACTTGCTATGTAACATTAGATAAGCTACAATTCTTGAGACACCCCTCATCAATACAATGGAAGTAATAATCTCTATTTTACAGGCTCAAGATGAGGGATGAATAAAATAGGCCATCTAAGAATATAACAAATAACAAAACTATCAAAAAACAACATATTTATAAATATAATCATAATCTGTTTACCTTGCTTACTGGCGATAACTTTACACAGACTTATTCTGGAATCCAATTGGGTGAGAGTGGGGCTGGCTAGGAATGGTGAAAGCCTTTCGCTAGAATCCTAGGAAGGACTAGTATTGATGGGAGTAACTCTGGATGAGTTGACCCCGTATATGTTGCATTATAGAAAGGAAAAGCATTACTAACATTCACTTCCTAATTGAGAAGAACCATTGCTCAACAGAGGAAACTCAGCCCTTAGAAGGGGTGTATAGTATGAGATGTGTCTTTGAGTAGATAGTCTCAGCACTTTGCATACAGCCTGCTTGCACAGGAAAGATCACTATTAGTTCTTTGGGTAAGAGCTGTGGACTACTGGGGAGACCCTACATGGTATTCCTTTTGGCAGGGATATTGATTATCAGCATTCACATTTATTGGGCATGTGATAAGTGTATGCTGGCCTCCCTTTGCTGCCAAGTGGCTTTGTTATGCTTTATTTTCTCCCTCAATGCCTCCTTTTTAAAAAAGTATTTTTCACATAGCATTTCACAAATAAATTTTTCATAATTTATTTTTATCTCATGTGCAGGTACTCATTTAGTTTTCTATTCTGTAAAAACCTCTTACATATAAAGTAAAATTATTTCCCCACAGCATGAAATGTTTTATTACCTACTGTCATTAATTAATTAATCAATTATTAATAATACTAGGCATTGTATGTAAGGCACGTCATATATGCAAATTTTTTTTTGTGTGTGTGTTTCTCCTTTTGTTTTCCTTAAAAAAATCTTATTGCTATAAACAGTAAGAGAACTTGCTTCTAATGAAACATATAATGGAAACAGATGACTACACTTACCTTTTTTGTTCAGCTCTCAAGAGAAATATCACTTCTCATTATGAGAACAATATGTAACTATTGAAAGGGCCCTAGTGAATGATGGTTAGGAAGCTAAGTAATGGTAGTCAGTCTCTGAGCTGTCACTTCAGCAGAGAATACTTTGGTTACAGAATGGAGCATATGTTTAGTCTTTACATTTGTGTACTTGAAACCCAGTGAAAGCATAAAGTCAGGCGAAGAGCACTTATTGATGAATGGAAGATACAAGAAGAGATGAAAAGGCTATAACTACAGGAAGAATTACAATGCAGCAATTTCTAGAAACCATTTGGTTGGAATACATTTAGAGGATCCAAACAGTAATAGTGAAAGTGTCTTGCACAATATCCAGTCCTGGGAAAGTAAAATACTTCAAAATATACTATGTAGTTTCAACTATGATAATAAAAAGTCATTAGGGAATTATTACAATCCTTAGAGTAAAACAAACTAAAGCAAAATTCACTGTGTTTTTAATTCCCCATGGCATGATTTGTCTTGCCTACAATAAAACATTTGTAGGCAAATAAATCATTACCTCATAAATCCATTTTGCCTTCATGTATATATATTAAACTATTTTAACTGAAGCTACAGTGAGTGAAATCTCTTACTCTCAGAAGAAGAATGCATTTCCTTTCATTTAGTATATGACTAAACCTGAAAAAAAGCAATTTGTTCTAGATCAGGGTTTCTCTAACCTCAGCACTATGATATTTAAGCTGGATAATTCTTTCCTATGGGTGCTGTCCTGTGTAGGGTATTTGGCAGCCTCTCAGTCTCTATACACTAGTTATTACTAGCACTTCTCCCACCAGGTTCTGACATCTAAAATGTTACCAGACATTGCCAAATGTCCACCAGGGGGGAAAACATCACACCCTGTTGAGAACCACTGAGCCAGATTTCGGTTCTCTGCTATTCTTCTCTAGGATGAAATGATCTGAAATCCTAACAACACTCAAAGAATGCAACTAAATGGTAAAATATGGTTTTCAATCAACCCAATTGCTCCAATCCTTGAAAAATTTAGAAAAAAAATAGTTTTAAAAATATAATATTAAAAAGTCACAACTTTATTGGCAATCAAGAATGGAAAAATTTATTCCATAGGAATTACTGTATGACCCAGCAATCCCTCTCCTGGGTATCCACCCCAAAAATCCAAAAAACATTTATCCATAAAGACAAGTGTACTCCAATGTTCATTGCAGCTTTATTTACCGTGGCCAAGACATGGAAACAACCAAAATGTCCTCCGATAGATGAATCGATAAAGAAATTGTGGCATATATACACAATGGAATCCTATTCGGCGGTAAGAAAAGATGACACAGGACCATTCGTGACAACATGGATGAATCTTGAGATTATAATGCTAAGCGAAATAAGTCAGACAAAAAAGTAGACAACCATGTAATTTCACTGTTAGGTGGTATGTAAACCCCAAACAACAAAAGAACAAGACAAGCAAATGAGAAACAAAAACTCATAGACACAGACAATAGTTTAGTGGTTACCAGAGGGTACGGGGGAAGGGGTTGATAATGAAGGTAAGGGGGATCAAATATATGGTGATGGAAGGAGAACTGACTCTGGGTGGTGAACACACAATGTGATTTATAGAGGATGTAAAACAGAATTGTACACCTGAAATTTATGTAACTTTACTAACAGTTGTCACCCCAATAAACTTTAATTAAAAAAAAAGCAACTGAAATCATTCAAACTGATAGTTTAAGCATGTGCTCTATGCTTCAGTGTATTTTGCAAATTACATTAAAAAATAGATCCGATAGTGTTTCTTATATTAAATAATACTATAGGATGAATATGTTAGTCATAATATTAACTCTACAATATATTTAGGGACTGACAAACTTCATATCCATCCAAAGCTATTAGGAATTTTTAAATGATTAACTAGAAATCAGGTTAAAAACAATTTTGAATCATGATTCCTTTATTTTTAAGAGAGTGCATCACAATTAGTGACCTACATATTTAAAATCGGAAATGTCTGACAGGCATTTTTTAAAATGTCTGACATATTAACTCATTTAATCATCACAACAACTGTGTGTTTTATTGTCTCTATTTTATGAGTGAGGAAATAAATATACTGGTAATCATAATAAACGTAAATCACTAAAATGTCCAATTTAATGAAAGACATTCAGATTGGATTAAAATTTTATTTGTAAACTTTTAGAAAAAATGCTTATAAAACATAATGTCAGAAAAGTTCCAAGTGAAAAAGTCACATCAGGTATTATTACTAAGCTGAAAATAGGTGGTGTTTCTACAGTTATATTAAAATAAATTTTTAGGCATAAAACATAATTTGGGATAAAATGAGTGAGTCCACAATGATAAAAAGAAACAATACGTTACAATAAACATTTCACTTGAAAAAAAAATTTAAAACACCTCAAGAAACAAGAAAAATCCCAAATAAATATCCTCACATTACACCTTAAAGAACTAGAAAAAGAACATATGAAACCCAATGTCAGCAGAGAAAGGAAATAATAAAAATCAGTGCAGAACTAAATGAAATAGAGACAAAAAGGCAATAGAAAATATTAATGTGACAAAGATCTGGTTCTTTGAAAAGATTAATAAAATTGACAAACCCTTGGCTAGATTCACTAAGATAAAAAGAGAAAAGACACTAATAAAATCAGAAATGAAAGAGGGCAAGTTATCACGAGTGCCACAGAAATACAAAATATAATCTAAGTATACTATGAGGGACTATATGCCACCAAATTCAATAACCTAGAAGAAATGGACAAGTTCTTAGAAACATACAGCCTTCCTAGCCTGAATCATAAAGAATTGAAAGATCTAAATAGCCTGATTAACAGTAAGGAAATTGAATCAGTCATCTGAAACCTTCCCAAGCGCAAAAGTGCGGGACCAGGTGGCTTCACTAGTGAATTCTACCAAACCTTCAAAGAGGATGTAATATCTGTCCTACTCAAACTCTTCCAAAAAATTGAAGAAGAGACAATACAACAAAATTCATTTTATGAGGCCAACCTTGCCTTGATACCAAAACCTGATAAGTAAAACACAAAAATAGAAAACCCCAGACCAATATCTCTGATGAATACAGATGCAAAAATCCTACACAAAATTCTAGGAAATCGAATGTAACAATACGTTAAAAATATTATTCATCACGGTCAAGTTGGGTTCATCCCAGGGGCACAAGGATGGTTCAACATCCGCAAATCCATCAATGTGATACATCACATAAACAAAAAAAGGACAAAAATCATATGATTATATCAATTGATGCAGAAAAAGTGTTTGACAAAATACAACATCCATTTATGATTAAAACAGTTAATAAAATAGGTATGGAAGGAAATTTCTGAACATAATGAAGGCTATATATGACAAACCTAGTATCATAATTAACTAATATCATAATTAATGGTCAAAAACTGAAGCCCTTTGCTCTACGTTTAGGGACACGACAGGGCTGTCCCCTATCACCTCTGATTTTCAACATAGTGTTGTAAGTGCTCGCCAGGGCAATCAGGCCAGAGAAAGAAGTAAAAGGCATCCAAAATGGGAATCAAGAAGTTAAATTGTCACTCTTTGCAGGTGGCATGATATTATATACAGAAAATCCTAAAGACGCCACCAAAAAGCTATTAGAAACCATCAACAATTACAGTAAAATTGTCGGCTACGAAATCAATGCACAAAAGTCCATTGCATTCCTATACACTGACAAAGAAATCCCAGAATAATAAATTAAAAAAAAATTCCTTTTGCAATTGCAACAGAAAGAATAAAATACCTAGGAATAAACTTAACCAAAGATGTGAAACCTATATGCTGACAACTATGAGACATTTTTAAAAGAAATTGAAGAAGACACAAAGAAATGGAAAGACATTCCGTGCTCATGGATTGGAAGAATCAACATAGTTAAAATGGCGTATTACTCAAAGCAATATATAGATTTAATGCAATCCCCATCAAAATCCCAATGGCATTTGTTAAAGTAATAGAACAAAAAAACCATCAGATTTGTATGGAACCACAAAGACCCCAAATAACCAAAGCACTCTTAAGAAAAAAGAACAGTACTGGAGGTATCACACTCCCTGACTTTAGTTTGTACTACAGGGTAACAATAATCAAAACAGCATGGTAATGGCAGAAAAACAGACACATAGACCATTGAAATAGAATAGATAACCCAGAAATAAAGCCACATAAATATGGAGAGCTAATTTTTGAGAAAGAGGGAAAAAACATACAGTGGAGGAAAGACAGCCTCTTCAATAAATGGTGCTGGCAGAATTGGAAAGCCACGTGCAAAAGAATGAAACTGGACTGCTATCCGTCACGATGTACCAAAATTAATTCAAAATGGATCAACGACTTATGCATAAGACCTGAAACAATAAACTGCATAGAAGAAAACATAGGTACTAAACTTATGGACCTTGTGTTCAAAGAGCATTTTATGAATTTTATTCCAAAGGCAAGGGAAGTAAAAGCTAAAATAAATGAATAGGACTATATCAAACTTAAAAGCTTCTGCATGGCAAAAGAGACCATTGACAAAATAAAGAGGCAACCAACAAATGGGAGAAGATTTTTGCAAACAGTGCCTCTGATAAGGGGCTAATATCCAAAGTATACAAGGAACTCATGCAACTCAACAACAAAAAAACAAACAACCCAATTGAAAAAATAGGCAGAGGACCTGAAGAAACATTTCTCCAAAGAGGACATACAAATGGCAAATAGACATATGAAAAAATGCTCAACATCACTAATCATCAGAGAAATGCAAATGAAAACCACAATGAGATTATCACCTCACCCCAGTTAGGATGGCTATGATCAACAAGACAAATAGTAACAAGTGTTGGAGAGGCTGTGGAGAAAAAAGGAGCCCTCATACACTGTTGTTGGGAATGCAGATTGGTACAGCCACTATGGAAGGCAGTGTGGAGGTTCCTTAAAAAATTATGAATATAATTACCATATGACCCAGCAATCCCTCTCCTGGGTATCCACCCAAAAACCTGGAAACATTTATCCATAAAGACAAGAGTGCTCCAATGTCAATGCAGCTTTATTTGCAGTGACCAAGACATGGAAATGACCAAAATGTGCTTCGATAGATGAATGGACAAATACGTTGTGGCATACATACACAATGGAATACTATTCAGCAGTAAGAAAAGATAAAATAGGACCATTTGTGGCATCATGGATGGATCTTGAGAGTATAATGCTAAGTGAAATAAGTCAGCCAGAAAAAGCAGAGAACCCTATGATTTCACTGATATGTGGTATATAAACCCCAAACAACAAAAGAACAAGACAAACAACTGAAAGAATGAAAACTCATAGGCATAGACAATAGTTTAGGAGTTACCAGAGGGTAAGGGGGAGCGGGATGCGGGGCGCTATAAGAGGATAAATGGCCTTTAATATATGGTGATGGAAAGTGAACTGACTATGTGGTGAACACACAATGGGATTTATAGATGATGTATTAGAGAATTGTACACCTGAAATCTATGTAACTTACTAACAATTGTCACCCCAATAAAGTTAAAGGAAAAAAATTGAAACTTAAATTTCAAAAACTTAGATTTGGATAAATGTAAGTACAGAGTCTCAAAATGTGTAAAAATTGTCAAAATCTTTCTTAAAAATTAATTCATGATAAGAGAATCCTAAAGTCTTAGTAAAAGGTATTAAGATATAAGGTATTTGCAATCTATGTATCTGATGAAGTATTAGAACCCAGAGTATATAAAGGAATCATAAAATTCAATAAGATATAAAACACCCAGTATTTGGTGAACTACATACTGTGAACCAAATCCAGCTCGCTGCCTGGTTGTGTACGGCCCATGAGCTAAGAATGATATAGAAAAAAGACTTAGCTTTTTGGCAAGAACAGTTAAAAAGTTGACATTGCTGTTGACTCATAAGTCCTAAAATACTATTTGGTCCTTTACAGAAAAAGAGGTAGCCAACCCATAGATAAATGTTCAAAGGATATGTACAGGTAATTCACAAAAGAGGACATCAGATGGTCAATAAACAGATGAAAACCTGTTTGACACTGCCATTGTATGAAAGAAATTGAAATTTTAAAAGTGGGATACTATTTTATATCCATTGCATTTGTAAAAATTAAAGTCTCAAACACTATCAAGAGTTTTCAAGGATGTATATAGCACAGGAACTCTAACACACTGCTGGAAGGAATGTAACAGTGAAAACGTTTGGATAACTACTTGACTATTATTAAACACTATATAATAGTGTTGATGGAAGGTATCTTATCCATCGACCAGAAATTCCATTCCATGATAGAAAAATACTCTTGTGTGCTTGCCTGCTTTTAGAGAAGCCCTCTGAACTGCCAAAGCTGGGTACAAGAGAAGTTGGGTCAAGACTTTTGTTTGGAGCATTTTGACTAATGACTCAGCCTCCTTACGAGTAATCAGTGTTCAGATTTTCTATTTCTTCATGAGTCAGTCTTCATGACTCAGTAGGGTGTATGCTAATAGGAATTTATTCATTTCTTCTAGGTTGCCCAATTTGTTGATGTATATCTGTTTATAGAAGTCTCTCAATGATTCTTTGTATGTGTGTGTTATCAGCTGTAATGTCTCCTCTTTCACTTAGGATTTTACGTATTTATTTGAATCCTCTTTTTTCTGGTAAGTCTAGCTCAAGTTTGGCAATTTTATTTCTCTTTTCAAAGAACCATCTCTTAGTTTCATTGATTTTTTTTATATAGTCAATGTTCAAATTTTCCCAATTATCCCTATTAAAATAGTTGCTTATTCCTAGGGAAATACCTCTATCTATCTATCTATCTATCTATCTATCTATCTATCTATCTATCTACCTACCTACCTACCTACCTACCTACCTACCTACCTACCTACCTACCTATCAACTCTCTCTCTATACGTATATATTAGCCATGTTACACTCATTATGACAGATTGTCTATTATAGCTAGTTTTCTTCCCCAACTACTTATTGCATTAATAATCACTCGTTGCATTTAGTTGTCCGACATATTTCAAATTTTGTGTAAATTCCTCAAGAAAATTTACTTTTCATTTAATATTTTATTTTCAGAAAATTTCAGTATTATCTACAACTACTGGTGAATTGGAACCAATTTTTCTTGATTATTTTTCTTTCTAAAATTAAGTTTTAGTTGAATAAGAATTTTAAATAATTTGCTTAAAACTATGCATTTGTTTACTAAAAAGCATGTCATAATATTCCATCACATAATTTTTATACTAATATTTATTAAGCTCTTCCCACATGCCAGGCCCTATTTTAAGATCTTTAATTATGAAAATTTATTTAATCTTGATAATAATCATACAAGATAAATCCATTTTTACAAATGGAAAAACCATGTCACATAGTAAAAAGTACTAACCACCTCATTCATTCTTTTTCTTCCACAATCTTTAACAAAGTATGATATAGCTATTTTGCCTAGGATATTTATTCAATATAGTACCATTTCCTTTTTTTCTTGAGGACTTACATTGAAGATCCAAGCTGCGTTAATCATTTTTTTAAATTAAATTTTATTGGGGTGACAATTGTTAGTAAAATTACATATGTTTCAGGTTTACAATTCTGTAATACATCATCTATATATCACACAACAGTTAGAATGGCTATCATCAACAAGACAAATGATAACAAGTGTTGGAGAGGCTGTGGAGAAAAGGGAACCCTCAGACACTGTTGGTGGGAATGCAGACTGGTGCAGCGACTATGGAAGGCAGTGTGGAGGTTCCTCAAAAAATTAAGGATAGAATTACCATATGACCCAGCAATCCCTCTCCTGGCTAACTACCCCAAAAATCTGAAGACATTTATCTGAAAATCTGAAGATGTAAAGATATATGTGCGTTAATCTTATGGTTGTTAACATACTGAAGTTTATTTAAGATGTGTGTGTGAATAAGCTTGAGGGAAGTGTTAAGGAAGTCAGAATGTATTTAAAAACATTGTATTTGGCAATAATAAACCACGGAAAGCCCAATTGGGAAAAATAAGACAATGTTCTTATTAAGACTCACCAAATTGTGAGGTCATGTTGTATAAGGGAAAAGGTCAGCAATACCATCCTTAATATTGCTACAGTCAATCAAGTTTACTTAATTTCTTAATGTTGGATATAATGATTAAAAATACACTAATATTGGGGCGGCCGGATGGCTCAGTTGGTTAGAGCGCAAATGCTGAACAATAGGGTCACCAGTTTGATTCCCACATGGGCCAGTGAGCTGCGCCCTCCACAACTAGATTGAAGGACAATGACTTGGAGTTGATGGGCCCTGGAGAAATACACTGTTCCCCAATATTCCCCAATAAAATTGAAAAATAAAACACCACACTCCAATTTCTGCCTCTTTTATATAGTGTTTTGAAGCATTTTGACTTGCTTCTTCCAGTTGGGCTTATCTATGTCCAACATCCTTACTTCCTATTAATGTGGATTTTTAAGAGTTGACTTAAAAACAAGGATGAGGTGGATGAATCAACTTGTATTAGCATATGAATTAGTGTACTAGTGTGATAATGTTATTAACGCCCTTGGGAGTTCCTCATGTCTCAGTTCTGAGTCTGTTTTCATTTGAAACTATTTCTCTAACCTGCCATCCTTTTGGGGAGCTGACAACATCCATATTTAAATAGCCAGTTCAGCTTTTTATGTTCCCAATCTAAATATCAAACTGCCAACCAGCTATTTCAAAAACACCTCAAATTCAATATGTCCAAACTAAAGTCAGGATTCCATGTACTCTGTTTTCATGAATGATACCATTTATCCTCTAGGTGTATGAGTCCTACACCTAGGTGTAAATATTGCAAATCCATCCGCTTTACATTCCACAACCAATTCAGTTCCAAGTTGTCAATATTACCTTCTAAATCTCTCTCAGTATGTCTGCTTCTCTCCATCATTATTTCTGCTATCCTAGTACATGCTATTGTCATATCTTCCCTGCCCTTCCGTAACAGCTAGTCTGTAAGCTCTCTACTTATATTTATTCACTTATTTAATCCTACTCCGATGAGGCCACTACCATGATTATCCTGATGTCACCTAGGAAGCAATTTGTTTAGTATCAAAGAACCAGTGAGTGGAAGAGCTGGAATTGGAACCACGTCTATGAAGTGCCTGCATATATATGCCCTTATGTACCACATTATAGCTGATCTAGAGAAGCCCCTATTTTATTTTCTGTAGAGTCTAGGAAAATGGGTTGTGACTATTTTAATTGAAGTTATCCTGAGCCTTCAATAGACCCTTGTAAAATGGAACGTGATTCTTTTCATCTTGGAGTTTCTGAAATGCTGACTGAGCAAGGTGGAACATTTAACTTTGAAATCTTAGCTCACTAAAATTCTTTCTACAGGGAATAAAGACAATGTGATCTAGATATGTTTTCTTCTAAAACCTGACATCTGGCTTAACACAGGGATAGAGTTGGGAGAAACTCGAGTCAAGTTTTCACACGTTCTTAGACGGTGCCTGTCCTATATCAGCGCTCTCAAGCAAGTAAGCCTTGGGCAAGGGCTGCATCGTAGTCTATTTACAGGGAATCCTGTGACCAGGGCCTGAAGTGCAGCTTTTCTGTCTATCCCTGTTGATTGTAGAAGTATCCACGTGATTTAAACTCCAGGTGCACAGAAGGTAGACTTGACATCCTATTCTGAAAACTGAGAAGACTGACTTGCATGACCTTCCAAAGCCCATCTCAAATCAATGCAGAGGTGGACTCCATGAGTTTGCAGATTTATTGTACTGGACTCTGTTCTGAGGTGACTTTATCTTCCTAGGCTGTGTGTGATGTTAGGATATGACGATGAGTTCAAAATCAAAATCTCTGTAATTGGGTGGACACCATACTCAGAGTTCCAAAGCCTTGAAATCCATTCAATCTCCTGGAAACATTTCATTTTTAAATTTAGAATAAGGGGTATTTTGAAAACAATGAACAATCTGTACTCTCTCTCCTATCACATCTTCAACCATCACTGGATGGTGTTGAGTTAGGTAACTGCAACGCCTAACATCTTTGAGAGCTCTTAGTTGGGAGACCATCTTCAAGGACTTTCAAATGTTAGCTTGCTGGCTTTTCTCTCAGCTCCAGCGTCTGCTGAATTATGCAGGACCTCTGAGGAACTTTCCTTACCGTCAGTTGTGATAGCTCCCCCTGGCCTATTTCCAATGATTTAGTCTTCCTGTTGTCTCTGATTCTCTTATAGTTTCTACATTACTAACACACTGTCGGTTTTACTGTCTCTATATAACTCAAGGACATGGCACAGACTTGGCCAGCTTTCCAGTGGCATTCCTTGAAAAGCCTGTATAAAAGAGGAGGGATATCCTGATTCTGTCTCTTTAGAGCTAGGTTGTTATCGTTGACTCCACATACACTGACTTCCAGCTCAGAGTGAAGTCTCATCTCATTGAAGTTACAATATAAGTCTACAAAGTCACAACTTAGTAGGTTGGAATAGCTTATGAGAAAGTCTAAGTTTATCTCCAACTCTTGTTTTTAGCTTAGGCTTTTCTGTTTTCATCGCTCAGCGTCCCCACCTGGATAAAGGTATTGATCCATAATCTACGGTATTTATGGGTAGAAATAGTTACAGAAAATTTAAATGTTTTGTCACCTTGTTTGTACTCTTGTCCCAGGCAGTTGTGATGATTTTATACACAATTGTCAATAAAGTCTCCAAATTTAGAAAGAAGCAGCCCTGAGCTTTCCATTTATCTAGTTCCTTTTCTGTTTGTTGGTAGAAATGTTAGTTTTGTATAGATAGGTGAGTAGTGTACTTGTAAAAGTAGGACTACCTTTTCTACTTTTCAAAAGTAGAGGTAGAGCTTGCATTTTATATGTAAGTGTTAGCTCCAGAGATTCAGAAGAGAGGAGCCCCACAAATTGCAAGGGTATTCCCCATCCTGGAAATAGGATGCGCCCCTCCCTGGGTGGAGTGAAACTTGAAAGGGAACTGTTCAGTATCAGAATGGGGAGCAGAGCCCCATTGCACCCACAGTAATCCAAGAGCTCCAGTTCAGCTCTCTGTTTTCTCTCAGTGAATATAATGTAACACTTAACCTTCAAACTGTTGCACCTAGAGAAAACTAACAGTTCTCTGATAACCTGGAGATGGAGTCACATAACATTTAAAATTCTGGCACACTCTATAACAATAATTAGAGATTCTGGACAGAGCTTGTCAAGTTCAGTATGACCAATATAATAGGAAATTATCTGGCAAAATACCGTATTTCCAAAATAGAATTCTAAAGAACAAATGGAATCTTAGTGAGAATAGGCCCAGCTGAACATTAAATTCGTGAAATAGAAGGAAATATTGAGACAATTACAGTAAAGGCAGAGGAGGGGAGAAAAAAGGATTAAAGCAGAAGAGACCATAATAGGAAGACAGTTGAATGAGATAATCTGACATAAAACAAGTGGTGTCTCTGAAATAGGTAACCCACATAAAAGGGAAAATGTTAAATGATACAGCACAGACTAATTTCCCTGAAATGAAAAAAATGATTGAATCTTCAAATTGAAAGGGCACACAATGAATCATATCTCAGTACAGCTACAAAATATCATAAGAATGAAAATATCATTATTCAGGCATTCAATCTGAATAAGGCAAGATATTTGAACAATGAAAAATCAATTCTGCCTCAGACATCTTCATAAGACCCATCAATGCCAAAAGAAAATGGAGATGTGTCTAAATAGATGATCTAAAGATCCATGGAGCAGAAAGCAGATCTCACTTATTCACTGCTATATTCACAGCATCTGCAGCAGTTCATGGAACATAGTATGTGCTCACTAAATACTTCGTCACTAAATGCATATCAATTCCTCAGAAAAGGTGGGTAGTTATTGACTATTATAGTCAGTCAACTTATCACTCAAATATAATGAGGCATTCTGAAACAACAAACTACTCAGGAAATGTATTTCTTAGTAAATATTCTTGAAAAAAGTTAAGGTAAGCAATAGATGAATCAAAGTAAGAAACTTGAGAAGGAAAAATAAATGGGATATTGTATCATTTTTATTAAAACAGTATATTCCTTTTTATAAAAGAAGAGCCAGCTGAAAGGGTGGAGAGGGAAAGAAAGCAAACATTCCCTGTGCTGGGAAATGGAAGAAGTTGGAATACTGAACCAAGAGGGGAGTGTTCATAGAAAGAGAGGTTAGAAGAGTGTTGATGTTTGAGAGGACTGGAAATAAGGAAAAGAGGGATTTTTAAGAAGGATTATGGGAAGTCTGAAAGTACAGATCAGTACCTATTTTTGCTGTTGTTGGATAGTCTTTCTTGGATATATTATCTTTCTGAAACTTGGTCATATCGTACCCTACACGTATGTATGTATGGGTCTGTATAAAATTAGAATGTAAGATTCATGAGGCCAGGGATTTTTAACTTTTCTTTGCTATGTTCATAGTACCTATCACAATGGCCTAGCCCTACTTTGGGAAAAGTGGGTGTTAGATAAATACTTGTTGGGTGAATGATATTTTAGGTACTTCACTATTAAGCAGTAAAATTTTTCTTATTATAAGAAGTGATCATTACAAAATTCATGATAAAATGTATTATTAATTCTTTCAAGCAGTCAGCTTTGATTTGGGTTATTTCTTTTTACTATCTTCTTCATATTCACGTAACTACTTCCCCTATTTATTGTTTCATTTCCTTGTTATTTCTATCTGTCACCTCTTATAATCTATAAAATAAAGCCTTTTTCTGCAAAGATGCTTATACTAGAAACAATTTTTCAGAAGTGTATTTGTATTTCTTCTTAGAATTATATCATCTTAGAGGCTTCAGACATTTCATAGATAATTCAGTTTGGTCATTTCATTTTAGAGGAAGGAAAAGGCAATTCATCTTTCTAAATGACTTGCCCAAGGTCTCATAGCTCTAATTAATGTTCTTCCCACTCAGCTATTTTAGCTCTTTGCTTTATTGGCTTCTTAAATATTAAGGTATTATATCATAATATTTCACTCATTTAAAAATATTTTCAAATGTAAATACTTGAGTATTTACTTTTAATATTAAAGCATAAAGGGATTTTAGTTCTCTAAATATCAGCTTCTCACTTTCTTCCCTAATGTTTGGGTATGCATGTCATAATTAAGTATCTACTGAATAAAAAATTCTTGGCTTATTTTAAGTCTTCAGAACATTCTGCAAAATCTCAGGGCTTATTATCAAGGCTTTGTTTACACAATCCATTTCCTGGAATCTGCTTCAATTCTGTGTTCACATTTCCTTTACCACTCATTTATATCCATAGTGGGTAGAAGAGGAAAGAAAAGAGGATATGTGCTTTGCTTACACATTTCTGCCTGTTATTAATATTGTGGTGAGAATACTTCTGTAACGTTGGACCATTTTCTAAAATGTAAGTGTCTTGGCCCATTCTGCAGGCAAAGAGAAACAGTAGACCAAGATGCTGACAAGGAAAAATATGATTTTGCAAATGTAAGACCAATGTATTATTTTGATCTTGGAAAAGTCTAAAGAAATTTAGTTCTAGCTTTTCTCTTGTGGGATCTAAAGTTTGTAAGATCTTTCATGTGAACAAGATAAATTTCATCAAATATAATGATTGCTATCATTACAACAATTGTTACTTATAAAATTAAATTTCAATAGATTTCACCATCTTTCTTTGATAAGAGAGTGAGTTTCTTAAACTTTGTGAGAAAGTTCAATATCAGTTCTCTATTTTTGTTCTAGATTGGGAGAGAGTGACTTAATTCTTACGGACTTTGATGGAGGATAAAGCTAATGCAGACTATGTATACGTGCGTGTGCTCCAACTCTCCTTCAAATCTTCATTTTATGATGCTGGCAGAATTGGATAGCCACGTGCAAAAGAATGAAACTGGACTGCTATCTGTCACCATGTACCAAAATTAATTCAAAATGGATCAAAGACTTAAGCATAAGACCTGACACAATAAACTGCATTGAAGAAAACATAGGTACTAAACTTATGGACCTTCGGTTCAAAGAGCATTTTATGAATCTGACTCCAAAGGCAATGGAAGTAAAAACTAAAATAAACGAATGGGATTATATGAAACTGAAAAGCTTCTGCACAGCAAAAGAAACTATTGACAAAATAATGAGGCAACCAAGTGAATGGGAGAAGATTTTTGCAAACAGTGCCTCTGATAAGGGGCTAATATCCAAAATATACAAGGAACTCATGAAACTCAACAACAACAAAACAAACAACCCAATTGAAAAATGGGCAGAGGACCTGAAGAGACATTTCTCCAAAGAGGACTTACAAATGGCAAATGGACATTTGAAAAAATGCTCAACATCACTAATCATCAGAGAAATGCAAATAAAAACCACAATGAGATATCACTTCACCCCAGTCAGAATGGCTATCATCAACAAGACAAATAGTCACAAGTATTGGAGAGCCTGTGGAGAAAAAGGAGCCCTCATACACTGTTGGTGGGAATGCAGATTGGTGCAGCCGCTATGGAAGGCAGTGTGGAGGTTCCTCAAGAAATTACGAATAGAATTACCATATGACCCAGCAATCGCTCTCCTGGGTATCTACCCAAAAAATCTGAAAACATTTCTCTATAAAGACACTTGTACTCCAATGTTCATTGCAGCTTTGTTTACAGTGGCCAAGACATGGAAACAACCAAAATGTCCTTGAATAGATGAATGGATAAAGAAGTTGTGGTATATATACACAATGGAATACTATTCGGCGTTAAGGAAAGATGATATAGGAGCATTTGTGACAACATGGATGGATCTTGAGAGTATAATGCTAAGTGAAATAAGTCAGACAGAAAAAGCAGAGAACCCTATGGTTTCACTGATATGTGGTATATAAACCAAAAACAACAAAAGAACAAGACAAACAAATGAGAAAGAAAAACTCATAGACACAGACAATAATTTAGTGGTTACCAGAGGGTAAGGGGGTGTGGGGTGAGTAATGAGGGTAAGGGGGATCAAATATATGGTGATGGAAGGAGAACTGACTCTGGGTGGTGAACACACAGTGGGATTTATAGATGATGTAATACAGAATTGTACACCTGAAATCTATGTAAATTTACTAACAATTGTCACCCCAATAAATTTAATAAAAAATCTTCATTTTATATTTAATTAACAAAAGTTTGAGATTTAGAACTTACTTTTCCCATTCTTATGGAATGTGCCACTCAGTTACTTTACCCAGTTTCTTTGTCTATAAGCAACTGTTAATACATAATTGAAGATCAAGCTTCATCAATAAAATAACATATTTCTTGACAAAGCAAAAACATAATGACTACAATAAGTATTCATTTTAAGAGTATAACACTTCATTGTCATTACACTCCATCTCATTTGGGAAGATGTAAGTAAATATAGAATTGTTTTAATTTCATAGATACATATTAAACAGCAAAAGCAACGAAAAGTATGTTATATAATACAGCTGCCCTCTGTGTCAATCTCAGTTCCTGAATGACTTTATGAGCTTAATTATTGAATTTTAACTCTTAATGAAGAAAATATTGTGAACCTTGCATAGAACTTAATGATAGGGCACGAGTGTTTTAGAGTCTGTCTGCAAATTAATCTATTTCCACTTATTTAGTTTTCAGTTGGGTTATTTATCAAATGGGACTCATGGTTGCAACTTTTTTTCAAAATTTAGGAAGAATAAAATGAGATATCATGCATGAAGTATGAAGCAAAATGTTTGTAAAATACTAAAACTTCAATAAATATTAAGTATTAACATTACTAATAACTAAAACATCTATTTGAGTTCATTTCTATCTATTTGTCTGCAAAGGTAAACCATATTTGCCACTATAGTGACAGTAGAACAAAAAAGTGTTCCCGCAGAGACCGTGCTGCCTCAACACTGTCAAGTAGTTGAGTTGTGTACTTGCTTATCCTTGTCCATTAAGTACAATTTGCAACTCTTAAAGACTGGTTAAATGGTGAGCGCACTTTACTGTCTTCCCCAAATATATCTTGGTTACTGATTTTCGTTACTATCAGTCTTTACGAAATTAAAACCATTTGCTAGAATTATACTAGAGTCTGCCATTAGTTTCTTTGGAGATTTTTTTTTTTAATTGTGTAATTGCCAATGTGCGAGTTCTGATATTATAACTCTATTTTTACCCAATCCATTTGGATGTTTTCTTACCAGTTTCATGACTTACCCACAGTGAGACACAGATATTTTAAAAAATGCTTCAAAGACATAATACCATGTTTCCCCGAAAATAAGACCTAGCTGGACAATCTGCTCTAATGCGTCTTTTGGAGCAAAAATTAATATAAGACCCGGTCTTATGTTAAAATAAGATTGGGTATTATATTATACCCAATTTTTTATTAAAATAAGTCTGGGTCTTATATTAATTTTTGCTCCTAAAGACGCATTAGAGCTGCTGGTCCTGCTAGGTCTTATTTTTGGGGAAACAGTATGTCAAACAAATTATTATTGTATTAATATGACATATTGTTTGGCTAACCTCACAGAATCAATGATGTATTAACAAAAAATATATCAGATTTGTTGACATTTTGGTCAAAATAGTAGCTTTCCTTCAATTTCTGTAGAAGAACACCAGGCTTAAAATTTTAGTAGACATATGTTGTCATTCAAACCAAAGCAACAGATATTTAATGGGAAATTAATATCTTCAAGGCCCTAAGCAGCAGAGTACAGAGGATTGAATAAAATTAAAGACACAAGATTCTGTCAAGGAGCTTATGAAATAGATGAAAATATTAAAAATAAAAGATGAGACAATTGATTATAGACAACAAAACGGAGAGGAAAAACAGTGTAGGACTGCTGCCTTTATCTAATGCATGGATAATAAACGAGATAAAAATGAAGAGAAAGGAATGATTTTTTCAGACGGGGGGTCTGCGGTTTAAGCAAGTTTTTAAATCATAAAGTAACTGAATAAGTTTTTAGTAGACGAGAGGCATTCCAAAAAGATGAAACCATTATGATCCAAAGTGCTGAAGTTAGATACTAGGCTATAATTCAGAAGAACATAGTAAAGAATGACATTAAGGGAAACAGGGAATTGTGTGGGCTGGAAGGTTTCTTTGAGACAGCAGATGGCAGGCAGGGCCAGACTGGGTATTTCTCTTTAAATCTGCTTGAGAATATTAAACTGGCACAGAGCTACAATTATTTTTAAATAAGTACATGTTAAAATTAATATTGTTCAGGGTTCAGTTTAGAAACATATTTTGGGGTTGTTGCTTCACAAACAGTGCATTATATATATGTTTGCTACTGTATTAATGTGTGGAACTGAATACTTTAAAGTGAAATATTTGAAATATTCTCTCTGTTATCTGGCTCATAAATCTGTGTGAAAAGTTATTACAGATGCAATTCAGCATTATACTGCATCTATTTTAAAAAATGAGTTTGGTATATATTTCTTCCACAGGGGATAGAGACCTGGTTTTAATCCAGAGCAAGACCCATTTTCTCATGTAAAGTTATGCATACTGGCAGATTTCAATAGTAAGCAATTTATAGATGTTTCAACTTTTCAAGTGCTAAGTAAATTAATGTAGTTGATCTAATTATTTTTCGATGCAAATTTATGTTTGGTGGTCAAATAACCAGAAAAACTATCACTTACCAATAGGAGAGTTTCATAAAAGATTCCTGATATAGCAGAGATACGGAGTTTTGTAGCACATCCACTTTATTTTATTTCTGGCATAGCTAAGTTGGGTTAGGAATAGCTAAGATTTTTTCTATTAGTAATAGTTTGTAAGACTCAAGAAGGAACATAGTGAGTAACCACACCTTAGTGTAGTTTCTCCCAAACAAAATAAACTCTATAAGAAATCTGCCAGGGAATAATATGAGAGTCTGTTAAGTTGGTTCTATAGTATTTATTTGATTCTTTCCCCCACTCTTAAAGAGGAGAAAACTCACACAGTATATTTTAGAGCTGATTTCATTGGCTGTAGTTTAAGTGCTCTGTGGTCGTGGCACACATTCATTTCTTGCTTCAGAGAAAATAAGTTTTAAAATCCTCATAATATGCTTGGCTACTTACAGCTTTTCTAAAAAGTACTTTGGAGCAGTTATTCACACATTTTAAGATCCACCATAGACCACTCTCGGGTCAGACCATCTTGTGAAGCACTATTTTCAGCAATTATATAATGAAACTCCTTGGAAGAAATTTAACATGGGTCACCTTATAACTTACATTTCTCTAGTATTTCTCGACTCGTGTGCAGACTAAATTTCTTTTAGGGGTCTATATGTCTAAAAGTAAGAAAATAAGTACTTGACAACGATGCTATGTGGTTCACCAAATATTTTAAACAAGTTTGATATTGGAGAATACAGGTACTAAAAGCCAAAAGCCTGGCAGATAGAGAGGAAAGTTTCTTGCTAAGGACTCCTACCATTTTGGCTAAAGTTTAGTCTTGTTAATTCCTGAGCAGAAGAGACAGATGGGGCAAAGCAATGTCAAGCTCTGAGTCAGGTAAATGAAATGAGGAGGGAAGACTGTGACAATTCAGAAAAACAGCCAATGTTTTTGCCTTGGCCTTTTGACTCTCTCTCTCTCTCTCTCTCTCTCTCTCTCTCTCTTTCTCTCTCTCTCTTTCTCTCTCTCCCCCCCCTTTCTTCTCCCCTCTTTCCCTCTCTCCTTCCCTCCTTTCCTTTCTTCCTTATTCTTTCTTTCTCTGTAGCTGAGCCAAACAAAACAAAACTAATGGACAAGTAAAAAAACAAAACAAAAACAAATCTATATTTTTGTTTATCTGTAGATTTTTGGTGAGGATTAGCAATTATAAGCTCAAGGAGTAAATAGAGTACCACCTGTTTACATTAAAGATATATCCCACTGAAGTCTTATTGTTGGAAGTTGTGTTTGAGGGCAGAATTTCCTGCCAGAAATAGAGACTCTGTGACTATGACAACAGGGTCCCCCTCACTCGTGGCATCACGTAGCTTACACTCTAGGGAAAAAGACGTTAATATCATTTCAGTTTGTGAAAACACTCTGCACTATATTCTCAACAAAATAGATGAAAGTCCTAAAAAAATAATTTAAACATTGGCTGATACATTTATTTGATTAAAATAATTTGATTTATTAGATTAAAAGTCACAAATTTAATTTGTAAGAATTGATAAAATGCTATACTTGATTGGAACAACCAAATTTTAAGTTCACTGTACTTAGTTATAGGGAAAACAAGGATGTTCATTTAAACATTATTGGTTGGTGTAATTTTTGAGGCTTGATTTAAAATAAATGGAAAGAAAATCACAAAGTGATGAAAGCATACCCTCTGTAGTATAACAACGGAACATTTGTTTATTCTGAAAAGCAGACAGAATGGGCCCTAGGGGCTTCCACATATTAGTAACACCCATAAAATCAGAAGCAGGTAGAATGAATGACCTTTCCCTCAAGCAACTCTTAATATTTGGTGTTGCATTGCTTTGGACATTTGACAAAATATATGAACAAAGACTAAAAGAATGTGCAAACCATGTGGGAACAAGTAAACTATTGCATGAAATGTTTTAGACTCTGATCATCTGTGTCCATCTGTTCCTATTAGAAAAGTGAGGTGTTCTCAAGCTCTTTAAAGTTAAATGAGATCAGAACAATGCTATATTATATTAGAATTATTGGTTACTCTAGGCAATATTCAGATGAGTTCCCCTATTACCTTCTGGGTTTGCTATATCCTCCCATTTCCTTCTCAGGCTACCAAAACTCCTGAGGGCTTGAGGCCATTGAATCATCAGTAGGAAATGTGATGAGATACAAATTGGATTTACAGCTACCCACTGGCTTTCTTGATATACTAAACAATCATTTGTAATACAAGGCTTTTTTCAACATATAAAAGCCTAAAGTTATAACATCTCTTACATAGAAAACTAGTTTTAAGATCTGACACTTATTGAAAAGAGAACATAGAATTGTGTTTGCTTGAGATTTTACTCAGTTTCATCCCTTCTATTCACCAAAACCCTCAGTGAAAAACAAAACAAAACAAAAATTGTTTGCTTATATTATTATTTAATTTCAGAACTACTTTGAGTTAGGGTGAATGGTTTGTTGGGCTCCTTTGTTTCATGATTCTTTGAACAACTCAGGAGTAATAGAACTAATTTGTACTCTATTGTTAAAACATGGGCTGTAACTTATAGGCACACAATTGTCAAGTTATAGTAATTATGTCTTCTTCAGTTTTGAATGGATGCCTCATATCTCATTAATAAATTTAACCAAAGAGGTAAAAGACTTGTATTCAGAAAATTTTAACACATTGAAGAAAAAAATTGAAGAAGATGTGAATGGAAGCATACATCATGCTCATGAATAGGAAGAATTAACATCATTAAAATGTCCATACTACACAAAGCAATCCATAGATTCAATGCAATCCCTACCAAATATAAATGGCATTTTTCACAGAACTCAAACCAATAATCCTAAAATTTATATGGCACTGTAAAAGACCCTGAATAGTCACAGCAATTTGGAAAAAGAACAAAGCTGGAGGTGTCACAATACCTTATATCAAACTATACTACAAAGCTATAGTAATCAAGACAGTATAGTACTGGCATAAAAACAGACATCTAGATCAATGGAACAGAATAGAGAGCCCAGAAATAAGTCCACACCTATATGGTCAATTAATCTATGATAAAGGAGGCAAGAATATATAATGGGCATAAAGACAGTGTATTTGATAAATGGTGTTGGAAAACTGGACAGATACACGCACAAAAATGAAACCAGACTACCTTCTTACTCTATATGCAAGGATAAACTCAAAATGGATTAAATACTTAAATGCAAGCCCTAAAACCATAAAACTCCCAAAAGAAAAATAGGCAGTAAACTCTCTGACATTTCTCTTAGTAATATTTTTTCTGATATGTCACCTTGGGCAAAGGAAACAAAAGTAAAAATGAACAAATATGACTACATCAAACTAAAAAGCATTTGCACAGTGAAGGAAACCATCAACAAAACGAAAAGACAATCTACTGAATGGGAGAATATATTTGGAATTATATCTGATAAGATGCTAATATCCAGAATTTATAAAGCACTCACACAACTTAACACCAAAAAAACATGCAATCCAATTTAAAAATGGGCAGATGACCTGAATAGACATTTCTTCAAAAAGAACATACAGCTGGTCCATACAGATATGAAAAGATGCTCAAATCACTAATCATCAGAGAAATGCAAATGAAAACCATGATGAGGTATTACCTCATTCCTATCAGGATGGCCAGCATCAACAAATCAACAAACAACAAGTGTTTGTGAGGATGTGGAGAAAAGGGAACACTTTTCTCCACTATGGAAAACAGTATGGAGGTTCCTAAAAAAATATAAAAAAAGGGCTACCTTATGACTCAGCAATTCCACTTCTGGGTATTTATCAAAAAAAAAAAAAGAATTTGTGACCCTGGTAAAGTATCATGTAAACAAATAATGCCAATTAGTGCTTATCATTCACTACAGTGGTGTGATGGTGTGAGAGCATGGGAAACGATAGGGAACAAGTCTAAAAGGTTTCTCTACCCCAAACATCTGTCCCTAGAGACTATCCGGCCACCCATTTATTCTGATAAATATTCAGAGACTGATACCTACAAGGAAATAGTTGATCTTCAAGCTATCAATTTGTAATGTTACTGAAAAAAATAACTTGCATATGTGGGAAATTTCTATTTTAAGTTACATTTTGGTATGTATGTCGTCATCTCAGTAATTTATGGATTCAGACTTTAATATTTAAGTTTTCATCCTCATGTCAGGAAACTTTTGGCACCAGGCAATATGATGGATGGAGATAAATAAGGCAGATTATAAATTCTATGCCCTGGGTTAATACTTTGAAAAAGATGGTTTAAAAATAGAAAATGCTTATGGAATGAAATTACTATGTTAATCCTAAGGCTGCTGGATTTCTGTTTTGTTTACAACTGTGTAACTCCAATTCTTTTGACACTTGGCTTTAAAATATTGCTCCCATTCATGGCTCTATATTCCACGTTCCGGCCTGGAATGCAGTTTATGGCTAATGTGATTTAGAGTCTGGAGAAATGTGTTTCACAGCGGACGTGATAACACAGCCATGGAGACAGTGGCGTGCAAAGTGTATTCATTGTCCTGTTGTATTTGTCACAGTTAGTGGTCTCTGATAGGATGTCTGTTTCTCGTTACCCAAGGGAGGGAGCACACCTGCACAATGCTCTGTGGCACAGTTCCTGCAGGAAGAATTGATATGTTGACATCTGCTGTGGGAGCTATGATAAGAAGCTTCCCCTTCAGAACCTTCTCCTCTAACAGCCATTCTTGCTTTCAAAAGACCAGACATGCTCATGTGGAAGGATATCATTATTTCTTGCTTTACAGAAAGATTTTTTTCTGAAGGGTTAAAGAAATCTAAAAGCATAGTGGGAAAGTTGGCAGTTTTGTACACTTTGTGTTTAGAGGTCAGTCAAGCCAATCAAAATGAGGACTATGGAAACTCCACTTCCTCTCTGCAGAAAGCATAAAAGCAGGCCAGCAAATGAGGAACTCTCACCTTGAAATGGATTTATGAGGTCTGCGCAACACTGCCATTTTGTACATGGTATGTGGATTCCCTGGACACTGAGTCTGATGTAGTGACTTACAAATCATTGTTTACTTGCTTCTTTTGCTAATTTCTCAAATTTGGACACGTTCTCTCAAATATGTATTTGTATTATTTGTATGTTTTTAAAGTAGTAGTGTAACTTTGCTGACAGCACATTCCAGAACTACTGTATTTGCTGCATTAATCTCGTTCATTAACCGTTCAGGCCTGGTTTTCTTGATTAGGCCTCTTATTGTACTATTTGTATCTTAGAATGATAATCTCTAACCATGGGCTGTATCTCACAAGCTCTAAGCTTTGTCTTAAAAAGAAAATGATACTGGTGGGAAGATTAGAAAAATAACCCAGAAGCTATGCTGAGGTAATGCAGTATCACCATCTTTATTTTTACACAGACGTATGAAACTTTAAAAATGTATGTCTTTTTAGCCTTGTAACGTGAAAACGATTTGGTTGGAGCTAAAAAAAACAACAAAAAAAAAAACAACAAAAAGAAACCCAAACAGATGGTGTGTCAATGAATTAACTAATGATTTTCACAGAATGGTCATTCACCAATAATGTTGTAATTATAATGAAGAACAGAAAGCCTGAAGACAAAATATCTGTAATATATAGAAAGAAAAGCACAGCACATTATGCTGTGGATTCTTGTAAATTAATAATAAAAATTTAAAAGTACTTAATTAACAAAAAGCAACAACACAGCAGAAAAATCACAAAGGAGAAGAAAACTACAATCATACTGAGATACCATTTTTCACCATTTTTCACACATTGTATTAGTAAGAGTAAGTTAGTAGGTGCCAGTACTCCCCCATAACCATTGCTTCCTATCTTGGTAAATAAAATAAATTTCCCAAACCCTTTGCAGTGAGATGGGGCAGGTGATGAATGCCAGTGGTGGCAACAGAAGTCAAATACTTCACTATTGGATCCAAATATTTAAAAATAGTACCTCTTCTCCTACTGCAGCAAGCTTCAAGAACATTGGTTCTAAATGGTTTGATTACAAGGCTAGAAGAGAGAATTTGGTGATTGACAAATCAAATTTTGGTGTGTTAAACCACTGGGATAAAAGAGTTATATTATTTAATTTTTTGTGTGATACTGTAACACCATTTTGACTAATACAAAAAAAATAAAATAGAGTGGTGACATCCAGTGGGGGTGGCTGTGTGGAGAAATGAGCACTAACTGTTGATGGGAGTGTAAATTGGTACATTCTTAACAATTTGTACAAAAGTTTATGTCAATTAACCAACAGTTTTACTTCTATGATTCTATCTAACAAAGGTATTTTTCATAATAGGGGAAAAAGTATGTTCCTTGCTGAGTTTTTTTTTAAAACAAATTATTGAAAATGAGCAAAATTTTCGTAAATAGGCAAAATGGTTTATCCAAAAAAATGATATGCCACAGTCTAAATAATAAAGAATGTTTACATTTACTACTACAATAAAACACCCTTGATATATTAGAGTGAACAAGCAAGCAAGCTATAACCACTACAAGCAAGCTATAAAGACTACCGGCAAGCTATGAAGACTACCAAAGAAAACTTCAATGATACTCACTAAACTGTTGAACAGTTGTTGTTTATCATGAACGGGGTGGGGAGGAAGAACTTTGGGATTTATTTTACATATTTCTAGTTATTCAGATTTGTTATGACTACCATATAGATTTTTGTAATTTAAATACCCATCTGTGTTAAAATATTTGTATATTTTAGGAGTTTCGAGATGATTCATAACTTAGCTTTAAATATTCATAGTAGTAATGCGTCTGTAGCCTTTGGTTTCATTGCTAACAGATGCAAGGTGTTTGGTAGTTGTGACTAGTCTTATTTCCTGAGGATAAACAAGGCTAAATCATTCATTTGCAAAACCCAAACAAATAAAGACAGCAATTAAATTGAACATATTTCTAGCTCAAGATGTCATGGGCATATGCGCTTGTATCTTGTCCTCTTCCAAACACCAGTGAAATGACTCAAAGAAAAAAAGAAAAGTGAAAAGCAATTTGGTATTAGTGTTACAATAGGATTGGTTTCCTTGCATAAGCCAGAAGTTATAAATGATTTTATTAGGGGAAGAATATTCCATCAAGGATATAAGAGCAAAGAACCTTTGGAGGAACACCATTAGTGCTTATCGGGACTGAGGGAGAAAAAGAGGAGTGGGATAGTCTGTAAAGCACAAATCTTGATCTGACCTATGTCTTCAAAATACACATATTTCTCAGTAGACTTTACCCTCAACCAGATTTAAGTCAGGAGGCATGCCAAGTGAAGACTGGAGGCTGCTTGGACGGGTCCCTAGAAAGAAGGTTTCTGATTATTACAGAGGGGGTCGTCACTACCAACCTGTAGGTTTCTAGCCTGAGAGTTTCATGATGACATGCCTTTGAAAAGACTTGACTTCTGGAAAGCAAACCTTGTTTTCCATGAAAATAATTGTAATCGCTTTATGTCCTATAAATCTTACTAAATAATTTGCAATGCATGAATTTTAGGGAAACTACAATTATTTGCTGTGTAAAACAAATGAGTAAGAAATAATGCATGACAAACTTTAGGTATGTTATTTTTTTTTCTATTTCAGTCATCTAACCACTAATCTACTTCCGCAGGCCTATTTAAAATACTTTTGGAACTTTTTAAAAATGTATTGATTGTTGGGGTCTGAAGAAATATCTTTCTATAAATCCCTCTTAATTTCCTCCTAGATTATTATACATTATTTTATTATTTTAGAAGAAAAAAAGCATACACTGCTTATATTCCTATTTCATTACATTGTTGACCAAATGGAATCTTAATATATTTTAGTTTTCTAAGAAAAATTCCTGCAATCAATTGCTTCAGAATCAACAGTTAACATTTTTCTTCTACACAAATCAAATCAGAGCCTTTAGTACACTTAAATGCATTGGGAATCCTTAGGAAATTTATAGGGTATAACGTTTTTCTGTGTTATGCAGTCATGGAACACTTCTTCTAGAATCTCCTGTTATTATCTAATAGCATTTTGTGTTTCACAAAATAGTTTAAGAAATCACATTAGAATCTTGTTAAAAGTACCAGACTGTGTAAAAAATGGAGTCATTTAAAATATGACCTGGTTTGTTTTTACATCACTTGCTTTTTTAAAAAAATTAATTTTCCTCTTGTGTAAAGTGTAGAGTTAGTGTTAAATCAAATAAATTGCATTAAACATTATTTCTATCTAATATCCATCACCACACATAGCTATGTATTATTTTTCTTGTGATAAGAACTTTTTATATCTGCTCTCTTAGCAACTTTCAAATATTATATATTATTAGCTATAGTTATGTTAACTAGCCTTATTATGGTGATCATTTTGAAATATATACATATATTAAATCGTTATGCTGTGTACCTGAAACTAATGTGTTGCATATCACATATATGTTTGTATTTATATTTATATTTGCGTGGAACTTGATAAATGGGTTCTAAAATGTATAGAGAAAGCAATGATACAAAATTCACTATGATACTCCTCTAGTACGAGTTGTGATCAAAAGATATGGTGAATGTTTAAATTAAAAAATAAATTACAGTAAAAGACACATTGACATTAATTCCCCTCAATATACTTCCCTTTACTTCAAACACACTTATTCAATCCTTTGTGCCACTTTCTGAAGCAGTTCTGGAAGTCTTATTTGGTGTCTTTACTTCATCCTCCATCATGACAACACTCCATGTCACATACTGTTTTGGGTACAGCAATTTCTTTCAAAAAAAAATTATGGTGTGTCCTCATCCATATTATTCACCGAATCTGGCAATGTGATACTGCTGGCGCTTCCCCAAAGTCAAAATGACCATGAAAGGAAAATGTTTTGAATTGATTCAGGACACTGAGGCAACCATGACAATGCAACTAAAGACACTCATGAAAGAGGACTTCCAGAACTGCTTCAGAAAGTGGCAAAAATGATGGGATAATTGTGTTCGAAGTGAAGGGGAGTATTTTGAGGGGGATTAATGGCAATGTGTCTTTTACTGTAATATATATATATATATATATATATATATTTAATTTAAGCATTCACTGTATTTTTTGATCATGCCTCATAAAATATTTGAGGTACTTAGAAAAATATTCAAGACATGTTTAAAAACTCTAGTATTTAAAATGTGTGTCATTGTCTACATAATAATAAAGGGATCGATTCGACAGGAGGATATAACCCTAGTAAACATCTATGCACCCAACATAGGAGCACCTAAATATATAAAACAGATGTTGACTGACATAAAGACAGAGATCAACAGTAACACTATCAGAGTAGGGGACTTCAACTCACCTCTGACAACAAGGGATTGGTCTTCCAGAAAGAAAATCAATATGGAAACAACAGCCTTAAATGACACTTGGACCAGTTGGATTTAATCGATATTTTTCAGAGCATTTCACCCCAAAGCTGCAGAATACACATTCTTCTGAAGCGCACATGGAACATTTTCCAAGATAGATCACATGTTAGGCCACAAAACAAGTCTTGATAAATTTCAGAAAATTGAAATCATACCAATTGTCTTTCTTCTCTGACCACAGTGCTATGAAATTAGAAATCGACTACAGGAAAAAAACTGGAAGACACACAAATACATGGAGGCTGAATAACATGTTACTAAATAATGAATGGGTCAGCAATGAGATCAAAGAAGAAATCAAAAGATATCTCGAGACAAACGAAAATGAAAACACGACTACCCAAAATCTATGGGATGCAGCAAAAGCAGTCTTAAGAGGGAAATTCATATCAATGCAGACCTACCTAAAGAAACAAGAAAAATCACTAATTGACAGTTTATCTTCACACTTAAGGGATCTGGAAAAAGAACAGGAAAATATGCCCAAAGGAAGTACAAGGAAAGAGATAATAAAGATCAAAGCTGAATAAATGAAATAGAGACAAAAGAAAAACACACAAAAGATCAATGAATCCAAGAGCTGGTTTTTAGAGAAGATAAACAAAATCAACAAACCTTTAGCCAGACTAATCAAAAAAAAAAAAAAAAGGACCTAAATTAATAAAATCAGAAATGAAAGAGCAGAAGTGACAACAGACACCACAGAAATACAAAAAATTTTAAGAAATTACTATGAGCAACTATATGCCAACAAAGTAGACAATCTGGAAGAAATGGACAATTTTCTAGAATCATACAACCTTCCAAGGCTAACTCAAGAAGAAACGAAAAACCGAATAGACTGATTACCACCAGGGAAATTGAATCAGTAATCAACAAGCTCCCAAAAAACAAAAGCCCTGGACCAGATGGCTTTACAGGTGAATTTTATAAAACATTCAAAAAAGAATTATCACCTATTCTTCTCAAACTATTCAAAAAATGCAGAAGGAGGGAAGGCTCCTAACCAGTTTTTATGAGGCCACTATCACTCTGATCCCAAAATCAGACAGAGACATTACAAAAAAAGAAAACTACAGGCCAATATCCCTAATGAACATAGAGGCAAAAATCCTCAACAAAATATTAGCAAACAGAATTCAGCAATACATTAAAAAGATCTTACACCATGATCAAGTGGGATTCATTCCTGGTATGCCAGGGTGGCTCAACAACATCTGCAAATCAATTAATGTGATACACTACATAAATAAAATGAAAAATAAAAATGATTTGATCATATCAATAGATGCAGAAAAAGCATTTGACAAAATCCAGCAGCCATTTATGATAAAAACTCTTAAGAAAGTGAGAATAGAGGGACCATATCTCAACATAATAAAGCCCATATGTGATAAACCCACAGATAATATCATATTCAAAGAGGAAAAGCTAAAACCATTCCCTTTAAGATCAGAAAAAAAAAAGGTTGCCCACTTTCTCCACTTCTATTCAACGTAGTCCTGGAAGTTCTAGCTACAGCAATCAGACAAGAAAAAGAAATAAAAGGCATCTAAATTGGTAAAGAAAAACTAAAATTGTCATTATATGCAGATGACATGACATTATACATAGAGAACCCTAAAGACTCCACCAAAAACTATTAGAACTGATCAATGAATTTAGTAAATGGCAGGATACAAAATTAATATGCAGAAATCAGTTGCATTTGTATATGCCAATAATAAAATATTAGAAGGAGAAATTAAGAAAACAATCCCATTTACAATTGCTTCAAAGTCTATAAAATACCTAGGAATAAATTTAACCAAAGAAGTAAAAGATCTGGACTCAGAAAATTATAAGACACCGAAGAGAGAAATTAAAGAAGATTAATAGATGGAAACGCATAGATGGAAATGCATACCATGCTCATGGATAGGAACAATTAATATCGTTAAAATGTCCATACTGCCTAAGGCAATATACAGATTCAACACAATTCCTATCTAACTACCAAGGACATTTTTCACCGAAATAGAACATATAATCCAAAAATTTACATGTAACCATAAAAGACCCCGGATAGCCTCGGCAATCTTGAGAAATAAGAACAAAGTGGGAGGTATCACGATACCTGACATCAAATTATACTACAAGCCTACAGTAATCAAAACAGCATGATACTGGCATAAAAACAAACACATAGATCAATGGAAAAGAATAGAAATCCCAGAAATAAATCCATGCCTATATGATCTTTTAATCTACGACAATGGAAGCAAGAATTTATGGTGGGGTAAAGACGGTCTGCTGGGAAACCTGGATAGATACATGCAAAAAAATGAAGCTGGACCACCTCCTTACACCATATACAAGAATAAATTAAAAATGGATTAAATATTTAAATGTAAGATCTGAGACCATAAAACTCCTAGAAGAGAATATAGGAAGAAAGTTTACAGACATTACCAGAGTAAGAGTTTTACTGATATATCCAATCGGGCAAGGAAGTAAGAGGAAAAATAAACATGTGGGATTACATGATCTAAAAAGATTTTTCACAGCAAAGGAAACCATCAATAAAACAAAAAGGGATCCTACTGAATGGGAGAAGATATTTGTCAATGATACATCCGATAAGTGGTTAATATCCAAAAATTATAAAAAACTCACTCAACTCAACTCCAAGAAAACACACAACCAAATTAAAAAATGGACAGGGGACATGAAGAGACATTTTTCTAAAAAGGACATACAGATGGCAAACAGACATGAAAAAATGCTCAACCTCACTAATCATTAGAGAAATGCAAATAAAAATCACAATAAGATACCATCTCACCCCAGTCAAAATGGCTATCATCAATGAATCAACAAACAACTATTGCTGGTGAGGATGTGGAGAAAAGGGAACCCTTGTGCATTTGGTAGGATTGCAGATTGGTGCAACCTCTATGGAAAACAGTATGGAGGTATCTCAAAAAATTGACAATGGAACTACCTTATGACCCAGCAATTCCACTTCTAGGTATCTATTTGGAGAAATCTAAAAATCTAATTCGAAGAAATTTATGCACCCTATGTTTATTGCAGAACTATACACAATAGCCAAGACATAGAAACAACCGAAATGCCCATCAGTAGACGACTGGATTAAGAAACTGTGGTACATTTATACAATGGAGTATTACGCAGCCATAAAGAAGAATGAAATCTTACCATTTGCAACAACATGGATGGACATAGAGAACATTGTGCTAAGTGAAATAAGTCAGACAGAGAAAGACAAATACCATATAATCTCACTTATATGTGGAATCTAAAGAAAAGAATAAATGAATGAACTAATTAGAAACAGTCTCAGAGACACAGAGAAAAAAACGAGGGTTGCTAGTTGGGAGGGGCAGTGGGGATAAGGGGGAAGGTGAGGAGGTTAGAAAGCACAGTCGGTAACCACAAGATTGCCACCGGGATACGAAAATCAGTTTGGGGAATGTAATCAATAATGTTGCAAAAATTTTGTAGGGTATCTGACGGACACTTGTCTCATTAGGGAGACGACCTCAGGGATAATGTAGATGCCTGATCACTGCACTGTACACCTGAACAATAATGAATGTCAACTACAATTATATATGTGTGTGTGTGTGTGTGTGTATACACACATACACACACACACAAGAAGTGGAGTACAGCATTAGGAATAGAGACAGTGGAAATGTAATGGCTGTATGCAATGTCAGAGGGGTAGTAGGTGGGGGAAGAGGGGTTATCACTGTGTGAGGGATATAAATGATAAATGTCTAACTATTACATTGTTTTCTACACCTGAAACTAATAAGATAAAATTATCAAATAAATAAATAAAATGTGTTTCATTGCTACAGAGCTAGACAGATTAATGCAATTGAATTGAAGGCGGAAACACAGATCTTCTCATGTGTAATATCCTGTCAGTGATGAATTGCACATCAGAGGGGGAAAGAATAATATTCAGTAAATGATGAGGGACAATGGATCAGTTTATACCATGCACAGATATCAATTCTTGATGGATTAACAATTTAAATATGAAAGTTAAAATTGTTGAATTTTAAAAATTTATCATCTTGTAGAAGGGAATGATTTCTTAAACAAGACACACAATTGAAAACATTTTTTAAAAGTTTGATGAATTTTACTAAATAAAATTGGTTAATGTCCATCAAAAGACATCATAAAGTAAGTGAAAAGACAAGCCAAAAACTGGGAGAAGATATTTGCTACGCATATAAGTAACAAAGGATGCATATTTGGAACATATAAATAACTCAAATGTACTAAGAAATCCAATAGAAAAGTAAAGAAAAGGTGTAGACAGGCATTTCACAACAGGGCAAAACTCGACTAACTTATACCTTTTTGGAAAGACACTTAATACTATTAGTAATTGGGGAAAAGAATATTTAATTTACAAAATACCATCTCACGCCAATGTATTATCCAAAAATAAACACCTTAAAATTTAAGTGTTGGTGAAGATGTACAGCAATAGGAAAAAAAAGTTTCTTAGCGAACTTGTTCAAAGAAATTAATATATTCAGGATTAATTGATTTAATTAGAGATGCTCTCTTAGACATTAAAATATGAATTTTTACCTTTTTTAGATACTCAGAATTAGGGGGGAAAAGGAATAATATTCTTTAAAAAATGAATGCTGGAGAGGAATGACTATTTATCCCCATGTCATGAGTGTCATCCTTTGGCATAGGATACATGGCCTGAATACACAGACGTTATCTTAAATGACCTAGCCTCTTTCAACTAGTTGTATAAAACTACTGCGGTTGCCAAAAAAATGCATACACATGACTTGTGCCTGTCTTTTGTTATCGGTACATATGGAGTGTTACAATTTTAATACAGTTTTTTTTTCTTTCTTAAAATGTGTAAGTATTTTTTTGGCACCCTCTGTATTTAAGAGAGGCAGCTTAAGGTTTCCTAGATAATGCACTAACCTGATTAGTTAAGCATGCATTGGGTGTGTTAGTCGGGGAAGAGAGTGGATGGAGCAAAGAACATACTCGGTATAATATAGAAAATGCTGCTGTAGCTAGGCAGTTATAACATCAGTTCAAATAGGGCAGTAGAGACAACACATCCATTATTACAGCCTAATGCAGTAGTTGCCTATAATTTTTAGGTTCTATGCAAAAATGGAAAACACTGTGGCTTTGTGCCAGCTCATGCAAGAGAATCTGAGCAGGCATAATTCTGATCTGAATGGTTGGACAACTTGTTCTGTAATTTAAAAAGCAATTAGTATCACAGTGAATTTTTCCCAGAAAATACAAAACAAAGTTAGCAATGACGAGCTGACCTTGATGCTTTATTCAAGAGCAATCTGCCTAAAGCTATTTACAGCATGAATATGGACTCCTCCTTTGTTGGTTTGGCTCATGCATCTGCCTTGGGAAAGAGCTATTAAACATAGATTTAATACCAAGTCACACTGTGTCAGTGTGTGGGCGGCAAACAAAGCTGCTGACACAACTTCACTCCGCCCTACTAGGGTTCTTCAATGTGAGGCCAGCTCCCGGGAGAAGAAATACTCAAGTTCAAGGAAGATGAGGAGAGAAGAATCTCTTTTATGCTTTTAACTTTCAAAATCAAATCTAAATTTTAAATGTTACACACCGACACCAAAACAAACACCTTCTTTCTTAAACTAAAATAGCATGGCCTTGGGAGCATGGGTTTTTAATCCATGTACTTAAAAGGAGTCTTCAATAATGGATCTCAGAAATAAGTGCAGACTATTTTAAATGAAGTTTGTAACAGGGGAGGTGCCTTTCAACAAGGTGGAGTAAGTTTTAAACCTTTTCAAATATTTCAGATGCGCACCTTCTATTTCTTCCACATTTCTTCTATTCCCTCTGCAGATGTAGACACTGAATATTTCCCATAGATTTTGACTTAAATTCTTGGAAGTGTTAGTTCATGGAATGAACTATGGTTGTCTAAAGGGTTGTCTAAAGGGTTGTCTAAAGGGTGATGGCATTCTGTTTTTTCTGTAGCCTCCTTGAAAATGGTTTCTAATTTTTTCCTGTACACATTTTGAATATTATGTTGGTTGGTGCAAAAGTAATCGTGGTTTTTGCAATTATTTTTAACCTTTTAAATCGCGATTACTTTTGCAACAACCTAACATGTCTGACAACAGTTCAGCAAAATCTGAGAAAATTTATATATACCTTCAATTCATGGGTGATATGTAAATTGATCACTAGTGATGGGGAAACTTTCTAGCATTGTGGTGCATATGACATTTTGATATATATGGCATTTCCGTGATACTGTTCAACTCTAGCTTCAGCCTCTTAAAAATAGCTGTCTTCTAAGCAAACAAAAAATGGGTATGTAATATTTTTATGTTTTTGAAATACTTTATGATTGTTCCTTCTTATTCATATATGCCTGTTTACTTTAAAATCCAGAAATGGAGACTGAGAAAGTTTGAAGAAAGAGGAAAATCAGCAGAGTTGTCTGAGAATTGAAGTGCTTTAAAAGAACGGATCAATTTATGGTGCCCTGTGCTACAGAGAGATTGGACCAAGTGAAGACTGACCACTGAGACTAGACTCAAAAGGACTGGGAAGATGGAAGTCTGATCATTGGAACTGGAAAGATAAAAAACACTGGATTCTAGTCAGAGCAGATTGAATGGACTAAACTGGGGGGCTCACAGGCCTTGGTGGAGTGGCGGAAAGGAGATGGGAAGGTCTTGTGCACAAGCAAAGAAGTTGGACTTAGACAAGAGTCGGTTGAATGCATAACCTATATTTAATAGTCACAAAATGAAATAAATGAGTATAAAGATAGACCAGTTCATGCATGTGGTAATGGGAAGATGAAGAAATATTCAAAGTGATTGTACTTCCCCAGTAAATAAGAGACAAAGTCAACATGTGAAAGGGAGAATGAAGAGTGGGTGTTGAAAATTACAATAGAGAGGATAATAATGAAAAAAAAATCATCCTGAAGAATGGCAGAGGGAATTGACTAGGAAAAAATGGCAGAGGGAATTGACTATAGTAGGGTTCCTGGCCAGTGATAAAGTTGAGTAGAAATTCAGGTGGTGAGAAATGAGAAAGGCCAAGTTAATGAATTAGTGATGTTTATGGGATCAGTGAATTCCAGTGGATGACTAGAGCAAATCAGCTGGGAAGATAGGAGGCTGTAGTTGGGAGACATGAAGAAATTAGCAACAGTAAGTCTATGAAATGGCCATTGAGTGGGTTTGGAATTTATCTTTTACATGAGTATAGAAATCACCCAGAATGATGACATGAATATGGATTGGTGAAGAGAAATACCATAATCTAGTACTGTAGTAAATGAAGGAGGGTGCCAAGTAGATAAATTGGTGACTTTAACAAAGACAGGAAGTGCACAATATTTATTGGTTTGGGCTTCGAGAATTTATGCTTTTTGAGGTAAAAGAAGGTAAATGTTCTAGAATATGCACTGAAGTTCAGTAGGGATACCTACTGTCTTGGGGAGGTACCAAGGCACAGTAAACAACCATGAGTTTGGGACCCAATTAATTTCTGCCACTTAGCAGATGTGATGACCTTGTATATGTAACTTAAGTTCTTGGGATCCCAATTTCCTCATCAGTGAATTGGGAATGATATTTTCTATCTTGTAGGTTTGTTTTAAGAATTGAATTTAATTGATGTAAATGTCTTAATGATTCAGTAAGTTTGGATATTACCCACTTTCAGCCTATGGTAAGAGGAATATGAGAGGAAATAACTGTGTAACATCTTGACAGTACTACAGGGTAAATTATGTTCCCAGGGAGTATTCTGGTTGCAGATAGGGCCATACAATGTTCATACAGTGTCTTGAAGATGTAGACTATTTGCTGACGGCCAAAGAGTCCACAGAGTCCACTGGCAGCTTCAGACACATAGGAAGATAGGGTTCACACTACATGGGCATAAAAATCCTTGTGGTAATGGATGAAGTGGAAGTCTTTCATTAATGTTTGCAGTAAATAGCTTCATAACATATAGTGGAATCATTTTAGTATTATTTTCAGAACTTCCAATTATGATTTAGTTATAACCTCCTTTTCAATTTGACCTCTCAAGCAGCTGGTAAACATGGGTGAGTCATGACATAATATCATGAGCATGTAAAGTATAAACTGGCATGAAAATTCTAACTATTTGAGCAAATGGGAAATTCAGCAATAGCAGCGTCTTACCTCTGCCAAAATACTGTGCAATAATTTTGATTCACCTGGAAAAAATTAAGTAAAAGAAGCCAAACATGATGCATGTAGGACTATAAATAAACTTGGGTCTAATTTACCTAAGCAAATCCAACCATCTAAAACATAAAACAAGAAGACTATTGGATTATCTAGTGATCTGGTGAATTTTATTTAAACATGCAACCAGATTTGAGTTTTTCAGTTCACTTGTAAGTTCACTCACCTTTTTGTCAATGTATCTTATCATTTGTACACTGTTTCTCTCTTCCAGAAATCATGTACATTCATGCTTCTTCCAGTAAGAGAAGTTATAATAATACAAAGTAAAACACACAGAATTTTTCAAGGAATTAGTCAAGCCATGAGATAGTGTAAAAACTCTCACAGGAAGGCACTAAGTGAGTACTTACTGAACAAGTGAAAATAATCACAGACAACTGAACGACTTAGAACATTTACAAATGGAGGAGTGTGATAAAGACAGGTGTCGATACAGCTCAAAATTTCCCAATATCCAATCTGAGGTTTTAGAGTTTTACCCTGTTGATCTTGTTACTACATTTATGAAAATGTTTAGCAGTTTTCTAAATTGCAAACATTGTAGTTTTACGTTTTGCTTTTAAAGATCCATACATTGCACATTTTGTAGGAAGGAAATGAATTGAAACAAGAGGAGCTCAAAACTTACGTGTTTTGAAAATCAAAAAGCAATACAGACAGCACATAATAGCCATTACAGATGTTCGCACAAAATAGAAACCCCGCTGGTTTTTAAAGATTTTCTAGGTCGGCACAAGTTAAATGTCATATTAGGAATAGTTTTTCCCTTTAGGAAATTTTGTCCTAAACAGCTGACCTAATAAATTATAGTTTACCATAAGCACATATAAAATATTTATGGATGTGTGTTTTTACAGGGAATAGTACTATTTGTGTAAAAACAGTTTTATCAATTTATCATGTTTCATCAATATACTAAAGATTTTTGAAAAATGATCTTATTCATACATTTATCTTGTTTTCTTCCTTTATCTTTTCCTTTTATTGTCAATCTTTCCCATATTCATTTCTTTATCTTTTTACATTTATGCTTTACAATGACAGTTTCACTGTCTGACAAATATGGAAATGAAAGATGTCCATTGTGTTTAAATTGTATAGCAGAACTTAAAGACTGGGCTTGAAGATGACTTAATAAGTTAAAAAAATACCCTAAAGAATCTTGACTTTTTCTAATATAAACAACTGCATCCAAAATAATGGGACGAGAGGATAGAGAAGGATACTTTCCATGTATAATAAGACCACCTGATGCTAATTCAGGACACACACATACTTTAGTAGATCCAAAACTGGAAATGGAAACAAAACAAAGCATGAAATGATTTAACAGAAGATAAAATCGGAGCCCTCATACATTTATACAGAATTAGATAGCTTACAAAACTGCCTAAGAGCAAACCCTGTCAAACATCATTCTAACTTTGCATGAACACTGAGATGAAGTAAAATTAAACAGACAAACCAAAGAAGATTTGGTGGAGAAAATGAATTAACACTGTTTAAAAAAAATCTAGAAGAAACTGGCAAGCGCACAATGTCATCAGCAGCATAATTTTGGGTCGTCCTGAATTCCCATGTTAAAGCATGCAGAGTAACTAGAGAGAAACAAACAAAAAACACATGGAGGATATTTACAATAAAGCTAGGTGAACGACATTCCCAAAATACTAATGGAAGGGGAAAACCACTAATAATCGCAAGACCTATGTTTTTCTCATCTGTTTTGGAGAAAGCAAAGGGAAACAGTTAGACATCTGAAAAATGATGATGATAAGTGGGGAATCCTTAAACATCTAGTGGATATTCACTGCAGTACAAGTGGCCTGAGTTAGAAGAGCTGACAAAACCAGGAGAGATTTAGTCACTAGTGCCACTGGGTAAATGCAAGCGTATATTAGATACAGAGGGACAGAAGCAATCTGTTTGCATGAACTGGTGATGCTGAGTCACTAGACATTCCTTTCAGAGCAGACCTCCCCACTTAGAGAGAATAGAGACAACAGAGACAAAAGAACGACAAGGTCCAGATAAAGGTAGGAGCAGGTGACAGAGCCAGGCAATCTTAGAACACATAGTTATTAACATTACATGAATACAATACAGGAGGGAGCTCTGTGATGCTGGAAAAGCTATGTGAACTTCCTTTAAAGTTCAGAAAAAAGAAATTCACATAAAACGTAGCAGAAAAGATAAAAAAATTCAAAGACAAAACTCAGTTTAAGTTACTATAATAGAAAGTTTTAAAAAGGAGAATTACCTTGCTACAGAAAATAAAAGCTTCAAAAAGACAATCTCCCAGAACAACTCCAAACTAGCTGAGGTGAAGACACAAGATATGGAAGAACAACATAAACCAGAATTACAAACTCAAAACAGAGGGTAAAACTCAAGAAAGAATTAAAAATGAAAAAAAAATATTACAAATTAAGAATATAGTAGAAGAAACACAAGAGCAAATGAAAAATGTTTTAAAATTAGAAGGTTAAAAGGAAACTTTTCAAAATTTAAGATAAAGTAAAGGAAGCGATACAAAAGATTCAAGAAAAAGTGGCAGGTACTGGAATTAGTCAAAGAAAATCCAAGATATAGAGAAAATTGATCTCTAAAGAACAGAACCAACAACACCAACAACAAAAATCTACAAATAATCAGTAGGAGAAGAAAATCTGTCCTGATAAATAGAAAAAGAGGATTTGAGGCAACATATTACAAGAGACTATGCCAAGACTAAATACCAAGACTTAAGCTAGTAAAATTACCAGACTTCAAAGAAAAAGCCAAAAAGTCCTTTGAGTGTCTCGGTGAAAAGAACATGTGATGCATAAGAAAAAATACATTAGACTTTTCAACAACAATACTTTATGACATAAAGATAAAATAATATAGTTAAGATTCTTAAGCAAAGAAAGTGGGAACAAAATTTTTGTATGCAGCAAAAATGATCTCCTTCTAGAAAAGATAGGAAGGGTTGTTATAATAAAACAGTAAATCTCAACATGCAGCAACCTAGAATATTTTCCTACTGGGCCTTTCCTAAGGACTCTACCAGAAAATGAGCTTCTAATAACTGAAATGACCAATCATCAAATGACTTGGTTAACATTGCTTTGCTGTACAGTTACTTGTAGAATTAAGAATGAATAAGGGGTAAAGGGAAAGACTATAGTACTTTAGCAATACATCTGATGATGAAGATGTAAAATAAACACTAAGAAATTGAGATAAAGTAGTGAAAAATTTAAGTGTTTTAATCAAAAGAGTATTAGAATTGTAAATCTGAGATTGTTTATTGCAGTTTAAAGCAAATAAGTACATATGAAATATTCTTATTGCCATTCCCTTTGTCCTTAATAATGAAGATTCCTGGTGTAAAAAAGGAAACATAGATATAATACAGAAGATGTTAAGTAGTATGAGATGTTATAGTGCTAAATTTGAATTGGAAATAAGAGTATAATCTCATGAGTTATTTTCTAACTCTGCCCACTGAAAAGACCTAGAAATAATAAGCCAACTGAGCAATAACGTACATTCTCAATATGCGAATTGTAGCCTTTAAATACTATTTCTCATTAAAAGAAACAAAGAATTTTTGGAGAATGCTGACTCTGATTCCAATCTGAGCAGGAAATGTCTCAGATGAACCTGGACCATCTTGCTATGCCAAGTAATAAGGGACATCAGACTACTGAGGTCATCTGAAAAAAAAGTTAGCAATCCTTTTGAAGATGTATTTACTGGCCAAAAATGAGACAATTTAAGTTTTATTAGTAATAAAAATTGTAATGAATTAAAACATAAAATATATTTAAATCCATGAGTTTTTAATGGCATTAAAAACCATCAATAAATGATCACCTCCTGAGAAGATAAGTAACTAAGTCATTTTGAAAACTGGTGGTATTAGATCAAAGGAAAGAATCAAGTATTTTTCCTTTTCTGTATTAACTGTACTACTGATACAAAGTATCTTCTTAGGACATTATTTCAGCTAATGTATGTAAGCTGAAATAGCTTATGATAGAATGAGTTTATCACCATTTTGAAACCTCCAATAAATTAATTGTTCTAGGCTTTGAGAAACAATGGCAGCTAACACCTATAAAATATGAAAAACAGTCATTATATGCCTTCTGCTGGCAGAACAAAACGGCACCGATAGTATTGCCAAAGGGATAGCGTACATGTTGAATTGAGCCTCTGAGTTCAGCTATCTATTTGCAGGAAATACAGAGGACAGAGGAACATGTTAATTTGCACCATTAGTATGCAGTTAGCAAAATCTATAATCAGGACGATAATAATAAGGTAAAGTGGGGCGGGGGTGGTGAGGGAGTACACGGGAACTCTACTTTCCATTCAACTTTTCTGTAAATCTAAAACTGCTCTAAACGATATAGTCTACTAATTAAAAAGAAAAAAAGTGTCAGGTAAAGGCTCCATTTAGAGGAGAAAAGGGGCTGTAACTGTGTTTGGATACAGGACCGGGCTCCTGAGGGTGCTGGGGTTTTATCAAAAAGTTACTTTTTGGCCTGGGTGGTGATTACAGCAGTATTCACCCTATAAGAATTTACTAGACTATTTTGTGCAATGTTTGTTCCTTAAAGATCAGGTGTATTGAAATATAACTACTATAGTAAAATTCATCCCCTTGAGATGTAAAGTTCACTGACTTTGACTAACATAAAGAAACAGTCATAAACCACCACTGTTTTGTAATATAATGGAAGAGTTCCATTACCCCCCAAATTCTTTCATGCCCGATTCCTGTCTGGCACCTGGCAAACACTAATTGGTTTGTTCTCTGTGCCTATGGTTTTGCTTTTCTCAGAAAGAATAAAATCACATAGTAGCCTTTTGAGTCTGGCTTCTTTCACTCAGCATAATGCTTTTGAGATTTGTCTATCTTCTTGTAATCAGTAGTTCATCCTTTTTATTGCTAAGTGGTATCCCACTGTTTATCCATTCACCTTTTGGTGGGTGATTATGAGCAGAGGGGCTATAAATGGGATTTCTTTTTCTTTTTTGAATTTGCATACAAAACGTAAAACAACAAACAAAAACCTGAGCAGCTTCTTCATCCAATAATGCTACATTGTATACTTCTATCCAGAAAAATAGAAATCTGTTTACAGAGAGATCATTAGGTCAAAACATTGCTCAAAAAATGGCCGTTGTAAAATACATGTGATTTCTATTTTTCCACTTAATTTGTGGGGAAAAAAGGAGGAAAAATGAAGAAAATCTGAAAGAACAAAAGAAGAGTGAGATGAAATAGCTACTAAACACATACACATATATTACTTTAAACCCCATAATTAAAATATTAAAATATGTACGCATCTGCTAATTTAGCCAATGGGATAAAGTCACCACTTTCTAGCATTACCTACTCTGTTAATTCTTTCACTATGTATTTTTGTTTTAATTGATCTGATAATAGAATGATATATTCCTGTTCTCAAAAAGGATTTTTTTAATGACATGAGGACCAAATCAGCAGGACCGACTACCATTTGTTGAGCATTTACTATGTACCATGTAGCATATCAAGGGTTTTCCACTGATAGTAGTATATTGCTGTAACAACACTGCATAATACCTTTTCATTATCCCCATTTTATAAATAAATACTGAGGTATGAATGAATGAATGAATGAATGAATTCAATGTTATAGTTAGGATCCTGTATGAAAACCCAGCTCTGCCCAGTTCCCAGGTCAGTACGTACAAGAAGTAGATGTGGAACCTGAGTTAGATAATGTACTGGATGTGTGAGTCATTTAGCTTTTCCCTCTGGTAACTTTCTGATGTAAAAGCCAGAGAGATTACCTTATATATATGTTTTTTGTTTATGTATTAAGTTTATATTTCAATTTTCTTTCAGATGTAAAACAACCAACTTGTAGTAGTTTATGAGTTAAAACAGATGCACTGGTCTTTTATCTGCTTCACTGATATGACTGGCAATTTATAATAAGTGGTTGAAAAGCAGGCTTATCTAAAACTGTTTGCAAGTAAGGAGAAACATAACAAGATTATTAAGACCCCAGCCTCTTATGGACTATGCTGAGACTTCATTACTTATATACCTACTAAAGCGTCATCCATAACTTCCATTGAAATTGGATCCCATCTGACCACTCATCAATTTTTAATTCTACTTTTTCTTTTGGTGTAAGTTTTAGTCTTGTGGGATAACATTATAATCATTTCATCGAGGCTAAAAGTCCAAAATCAAGGGATCAGCAAGGTCATCACTCCTCTGATACCTGTAGGAGAGAATTCTTTCTTGCTTCTTTGTAGCTTCTGGTTGTTTGCTGGCAATCTGTGGCATTCCTTGGCTTGTAGCTGCACCATTTCACATTCTGCCTTCATTGTCACAAAGTATTGTCTCTCCCCTGATATGTCTGTGTCTTTTATTCTCTTCATATAAGGACTCCAGTTGCATCAGATTAAAGTCTCACCCTACTCCAGTATGACCTTAACTTAATTAAATATGTATGCAGTTGACCCTATTTCTAATTAATGTTCCTTTCATGGTGGGAGAGCTCAAAACTTGAACATATACAGAGGGTGCCAAAAAATGTATACACATTTTTAAGAAAGAAAAACTGTATTAAAATTTAATACTCAATATATACTGATAACAAAAGATGAATACAAGACACATTTAACTTCTGCAGTTGAAAGAGGTGCTCAAAGTGGTTGCCATTAGTGTACAGACACTTCTGATTATGGCAAACTATGGCTTGAGCAATGTTGACCAAAGTGTCCACTTGTATACATTTTTGGCACCCCTGGCATTTGAGGAGAGACACAATTTAACTCACAGCAAGGCTGACAACTTTTTGTGAACATATCCCCAAATCCATAGGTTGATCTGTTCTATGACAAGCCTTGCCAAATACATTCTGACCATTCAGACTTGCTTGACAAGATCTCTTAATGGACAATCAGAGATCTACGCCTTTATCCTTTAGCTTTTCTCAGAGTAAGAGGATTGTTGCATGTTATCATTTTTTTAAACCTTATATTCCTGGTGGATTATAAAAATTGACGTGTCTGATTTAATATTGAAAATGAAACATGGAACTGTTTGTACTTCCAGGAATGAAAAAATACGATAGGTGGTTTCCATTATAATTGGAACATAAAATTTGACTTACAAAAGCTTTAATTTATACTCTTTTTAAAATAGTATGTTATCACCACCTTTAGTTTTGAGATAGAATTGTACATTTTTCTTTGTATTTGTCATCAAACATCACTAGGTAGTTAATTTTGCCCAAAAATGTGTTCACCATTATTCAGTACAAATAAAGAGACTCAGCCTGAGCTTTTCATTAATTTATTGTTTAATTCTGTCAACTTTCAGCTAATCAGAGATAAAACACAAATTACAAAACAGAAACTTTGAACTCGTGCAAATAGGATGTAGTCATTATACTGTATGTGTTTTGCAGTTTTAACTTCATTTTAATGAGGTGAGCAAAGAAGCTGCAGTGGAGTTTTACAGAGAAACCCTGAGCTTTTGAACGATTCGTTAAGCCTATTTATTCTTTTTGCCTTTGACTCCATTTCTTTTCTGAACATCAGTGAGTGTGCTGGTGAAATCATGTCTAACTGTAAATATAATGCAGACACTAATGTCATTTTTTTTTCGGTCCTAAAAAATTTTACCTAGGTTTTAGCATTTTGGAGATATATATATATATATTTCACTTTTTAAAGCAAACTTACTGGGGTGACAATGGTTAGCAAAATTACATAGCTTTCAAATGTACAATTCTATAAAACATCATCTATATATCACATTGTGTGCTCACCAGCCGCAATCAGTACTCCTTCCATCACCATATATTTGACCCCCTTTTTACCTCCTTCTGCCACCTCCCTTGGCTTTAACCCTCTGGTAACAACTAAACTGTTGTCTGAGGTTTTGTTTCTTTTTTTGTTTGTCTTGTCCCTTTGTTGCTTAACTGAAAGCAACAAAGAAACATTTTGGATATTTTTATCTCAATATTTTCTGCCCTTTCATGACAGAATTTACATAGTTTAATGTACCCATGTATCCTACACCCCTGCTCTAACCTTACTTAATACACATTGGCCAAATGTGTGTGTGTGTGTATATGTTCTTCCTATCTTCAGCATTTTGCCAACAAATCCTTGCTTCTAAAATATGCTTTATAGAGTGACCTGTCTAGCTGTATTCTTGCCTAGTAGGATGCTTATTTCTCTAGCAGATTGTTGCAGGTGTTCACCCACTGTCCCTCATGCTTTACATAATTCTGCACAAGAATAAGCTAGATGGACCTATTTCTTTGAGGCAATAAATACCTCTTTCCAAGCTTTATTGGTAGAGCAGCAGAGATCTGCAACATCTTGTTCCTTTTTCCTCAGAGCCACAATTATTCTTTTAACTCGCATTTCCCATGGAGGTTTTCTATTTTTGTGCTCCTTTTCCATGAAAACACATCATCATTTTCTTTATATTTTGTTAACCAATAAAGGTCTCCTTAATAATGACTAGTAACCTTTATTAAGAGCATTCTTTGTGCCAGGCATTTAGTTTTTTTAAAATTGAAGCAAACGTCCTAGATAATATACAAAGGTAAATACTGTATAGCATGGACTATTTTTCATGAATTACAACAATTAATTATTCTTCTCCACTTATGAGGCAGGCACTACTATTATTCTTATACAGATATTATGATCTGGATGTTTGTGGCATCTCAAAACTTGTAGGGTAGTAGGGTAAAACATTAACCCCCAATGAGATGGTGTTAGGGGGTTAAGGCTTTTGGGAAGTGATTAGGATTAGATGAGATTTTGAATATGGAGTCCTCTCAAATGGGATTAGTGCCCTTATAAGAGTTATAAATTCACTCCAAATCACAAGCAAGCTGATACCCTGATCTCAGACTTCCAGGCTCTAGAAACTGTCAGAAATGCTTTTGTGTTGCTTATAAGCCACCTAATCTATGGTACGTTATTATACCATGGTTCCCCCAAAATAAGACCTAGCCGGACAATCAGCTCTAATGCGTCTTTTTGAGCAAAAATTAATATAAGACCCTGTATTATATTACATTATATTATATTAAAGACCTTGTCTTATAGTAAAACAAGACGGGGTCTTATACTAATTTTTGCTCCAAAAGATTCATTAGAGCTAATTGTCCAGCTAAGTCTTATTTTCAGGGAAACCCGGTAGCAGCCTAGACTGACTAAGACAACAGAGAAGGAAACTGGGGTATAACAAAACTGAATATTGAGTGTGTCAATTAATCGCAGAAAAAAAAATGAACCCAGGCAGTCTCTAGACCCTAAGTTCTTAAATACTGTACCATACTGCTCCTTGATGATCCAAAATATACGAAGGGGGGTATTGGATTGAATACTAAATCATATTCTTTTCTGTCTAGATAGACATTTTCTATACCTTTAGGTCAGGGATGCTGTCATGCGGGGGACCCTGCTCGGTGCGCCATTTGTCACGCAGGGCGTCCGGCGGGGTCTCTTCTCCCGCTCCCCTCATAAGAACGCAGGACATGGTGAGGCCAAAAAGGAACACCCACGGAGCCATAAGTAGGGGAGTCATATCACTATATTCTCACCGGCGGCATCCGCCTCTCTGCAATCCGCTCTTGCTAGCCCCCATTCCTTTTTGCTAGCGTAGCCACAGCCATTATATTAGTGGCCAATGGCTTACGGGTTACAGCTGACGGCCAACTAGCCACAGCTGCTGGTTATCTGATCACAGTTGATGGCCATTGACTACCCGAGCCAGCACCTTTCTATGTGAGGCCGAGAGCCTGGAAACTGCTTTTTGGGGCTTTGTCCCCACAGATGCTATAGTTCTTTTGATACAAAGTCCTCAGAACATTACCAAACAGTCAGGAGGAATTCCTTAATAGAACTTTTGTGAGCAACTGGTGAAGATCACCTTACAAATGTTATGTGATTTAGAATGTCACAGTTGTTCTATTTAATTATTAAATTGTAATCATGGAAGACAGGTCTGATCTAAAGGAAGAAAAATGTTTGTGAAACAAGAATTACCCATGCTCATTATAATCAAATACACAAAATTATTAGGAAACCATATAAAAACTTTCCCTTCTACAGAAAACATTGATACTTGTTTTCCATACCTAGTTCTCATTTGTCATTTGGTTTAAAGCTGCCTAAGGTACAGTGGAAACTTCTATTTTCAACATCAATATAGTTTAATATGGGGATTCAGATGTATTTTGGAGGCAGTAGAGCACAGTTCTGGATCTGAAGTTTCCTGTGGTACACTTAATGACATCTGATACCTACTATACACATATATCTCAATAAAACCAGAACTAGAGAAAATAAATGTAGACAATTTTTCTTCTTGAATCATAGTAATATTAATTTTCTTTAAATGTCTCTAGAAATATTTTAAATGGGTGAAACAGATATTGTTGAGTTTCCTAAGACCACGGAGTCTTATAGCCCCGTTTACATGATATCTCAGCCAGTGGTTTGTATCTGACGACTGATCAAGATAGTTATAGTAAAATAAAATAATTAAGTGCCGCCTGGTGAGTTCTGGAGTTTTGTGAGAACGTGCTGCTGTGGACTAGAGTCTGGAAGGCAGGGGAAACTTCTGTGGGAGGTCTTTCCCACAGCAAGTACTGCTCCTAAGGCAATTGGATCCTTTGATCCTCTAAGGGCATAGAGTTGGGAGCCAGCTGCAATGAGTAAAAGATACACTCAGCATTTGTGGGCTCTAATTTTAGCCTCAGGGGCATCAGCAGTCAGCATCCTAAGGATGTCTACAACTCCAGGGCTTTCCAGTGAATGCTTATGTCACAGCTTCTGCCACCATTTCCTTAGGTCACCATTCTCCTTTTTTCAGTGACTAGCTGTCTTGGCAGGAAGTCCGAGTCCACACAAAGTGATTATGGAAATCCAGTCATTTTAATGTCAGCCATAAACAGTCATCTCAAACTGTTTTTTTTCTCACAAGTGTAAACCCTCTAGTGTATAACTCTAAGGTTTGGCAGTGAATTAAAGCTGCTCATTTTACTTGTCTGTAACCCAGGTATCCTTGCTTTCTCCTCAGTGGGATTCAGGTCATTTGGAATCCGTGCTCATAAAGGAAACTATGTACCTTGTCTTATAAATAGTAAACACTAGATGTCAGCATTGCTCTTTTTTCTTCCAAACAGATGGACTTAGTGAATGACGTCATAGCTTCCTGTGTCTTTCTGTCATTCTACAGACAGAAAATTTTGAGGTTACAGAATCTTCTACTGAGATGGTACTTGCCATGTACTCTCTGGTTTGCTATGATATGGTTCCTGTTGTTTAAAATTCTACGATAACTATTTTTCTTCTGTAAACAGCAATATTTTTATGGAAAAAATAAAGGCAGAAGAAAATAGGGTATTTGATTTGTATGTAAAGGCTTTGTTAATAATATAAATTTGTGAAATGTAATTGGCCTTGATCAATTTCAAATATAGCTGAAAATGCCAAACATCTTTGAAAACTTGGTGAATAAAGTGCAGATTTAATACAAATAACAGCATTCAGGAAAGCATTGTGTATCAAATATATTTTTTAATCATATATATATTCTATATTGTCTCATTTATACTATGCATCTTTAAGAAACTTTGTGGATCAGAAAGCTATATTTAAGTAATTTTTCTTTGGCAGAAAGCAAAAGCAACACCAGACTATCTTGAAACAAAATTTGCCAATATGTTTGTATCTGAAGCCACCTGATCATTCTCACTTGACAGACCAAGCTTTTCATATTAGCATGGCTTGATTAGGGGCTAAGTTTATCTCAGGCTTTTGTCATCTACTTGAGTGTATATACACTCATGTAAGTGTTAGAGGCCTCCAGGATTCAATTTACTACCAGGAAAATCTCAGACCTACCTCTTTGGTTCATTCTAATGTACCTTTGTTTAACTAATTGTGCAAAAAGAAGCAAGTGTGAGACTCAGTTTAGGGTCTGATATATTAGTTTTCACCTCTCCCCTCCACATATCAGGTGCTACGGTTAATTATAGCTCTTAGTGTGTCTTATATAACTTAGGTTAAGAAATATATTTATGTAATATGAAGTAATTTCCCTTAAAAGCAGAAAATTTAAAAAACTGATAACGACGAGGTTGATAAAGCACAAGAATAATCAAAGTTATACAATTCAGGCATCTATTCTAAGCCACAGTGACAAACTGCTAACTAATTAAAATTAATTTGTCAAAAAAGTATAAAGTCACTCAAAGGCAAGGAAATATTATGGCACCTATTTGTAATTATGTTATCCTTCAAGTATCACTAGTAAAGAGTTGTGGTAGGAAAGTATTCAGAAATTAATTTCTAGTAAAGCATTTATGTAGAAAAACAGATATATCCACAAGTTTATTTCCAATATTTAAACATTCATGGGGGAAAAGTTTTGAAAAAATTTCTGCAAAATATTTCATACTTCTCTGTATTTCTATTTCTCTCATTCTCTTTTCCTTTTCTGAATCATACAATCCATGGCATGCATAATATAAAAATTATTTTTCACCATTTTTAGTAAAAAAAAATGCTCATTCTAAGTACAATCAGAATGCAAATGGAAAATTAATTGATGGGGTCTAGATCAGGGCTGGATAGGTGGTGAGGGCCTTATTTCCTTCCTTTCTTTCTTCTTTTCTATTTGTACTTGAACACATTTTTATTATTTTGCATTGGGGAAACCCATTTATATTGCATCAGTTATTTACCAAGAGCTTTTGAAAATCTGAGATAAATTGTATCTCTGATTTTGTCTCTAGTATTTTTTTTTTGTAACTTATGTAAATAATCATGCCAGACATTTTTGGCCCTAAATTAAAGTTCTGGATGAGATATATTTACTTTAGAAATTGGTGTCCAGATTTCACTGGATTAAAGGTCCCCAACCCCAATACTAACAGTGTCTCAGCAGCCGTCTCTTGCTTATCTCTGGGAGTTTCAAAACACACATAAGTTGGTGAATATGGGACTCAGATTACCCCCTGGCCACATATGTTTGAACATCTGCTCTCTCTTTTCTGTCTTCAGAATTTTTCTTCTACTCCTTCCTGATAACCTGAGATATTTACTTCTCTACCCACCCAGTAGTGACAAATGTTATTTTTTTGGTGTTTAGATCTTTCACGGGTGGAGAGAGTCTACTGAAAGAAGTGTTAAAGTCTCTGGAGATGCCGTCCATTCCATTTTTCTATGGTCACCTCCTTCACAGAGTGAAGATTACCCAGCAAGGGACTGGGTCAGCATGAGTTAAATATGTGCTACATTTGGAACCATTTGGTTCTCCTGAAATCATTTCTCAGCCTGACATCATTTCTGAACTCCATCCAGATCATTCACTAATTCAGTTTTCCACTGAAAGCTCTTTCATCCATTCTTATAATCTAGTTTACATCAGGCCTGCCTTCACCCTCCTCCCATGTGTTATGAATGTTGCCATAGGTATAAACATTCCTTGTTGGTTTAATTTTGTTCATATGGTTCCCGGACATGAAGCAAAACGTGGGACGTTTCTAGCACCTATTTCATGTCTATAAATATCAGATCATCAAAGAGGCTTTTCTGTTACAGGATTCATATAGTATATTCCAGATGCTGACAATCTCTCATCAACATGACAATTTGTCATGTTATCTTTGATCAGTGAGAGGACCTGTTTACATATTAACCATTAGGTTTAATTTGTATGGTATACAAATGGCCCCATTTCCTCAATAGTTTTTATAATGTAAAATTTTATAAAATCATTTTATGGCTCCTGATGAGTAACTACATCATATTCAAACAAATCCGTTTGAACACACACATATAATTCTCAATATCTTTCAGCACAAACTGAAAAACAAAAATGAAAACGAAACCTTATGTAAACAAAATTACAACCTGACAATTAGAATGTATTTTAGCTTCATTCAAGTTAATAGAAGCACAAACTACTGGAAAAAAGATTAAGAGCTGTGCTATTGACATTGCACTTGAGCGTCAGATTAGTGGGCTGTTACAAAAAATAGAACTAGTAGCATTGTCTGAAAATACGGCCTAGAAAAGAATTCGAGCATTGTACTTGATGAATTAGTTTGGAGGGTGAGATTATGTGAAATCTTTAGAGTTCAAATGGATGAGAGTATAGATTTCGCAAATCTCTCCTTTGCGTTTGTTTTTGTATGTTTTCCTCAGGCAGGAGAATATGAGGAAAATTTATTACATTTTAAAATGTTTGACACATAAATGTAACTGGATAATGGAGGAGTCTGAACTTTTATCTTTTCCAATCACATTCTTCAACCATGCTCTGTCAAATTCTTAATCCAAAGTCTCTTAATAGCATTTGAGGCAGATCCCATAGCCTTTCTTTTATTTCCAGTTATCATAAATTCAATCCAGTTTCATCTGTTTCTATCCTCAAGCAATGGTTAACCCTTTGCTAAAGAGACTTAAATGGAGGGGTTTCTGTTTTATGTCGTTCTCCCTCCTTCCTTAAATTCTAGCTACTATGGAAATAGGCAGGCATTAGGGTGGATGGGCAAAATCTCATATAATTGTGTATGTGATTATATGTCCCTGTTGTTGCTGCTGTGTTGGCAAACAGTACGTTAGCGTGGATATCTTCTGGTAGGCTGATGATGATAGCTTTTTTATGCAGAGCCTTTGGAACTTTCCCAGTGCTCACTTCCCTGACTTGGGAGATTCAGGTCTGAACTGGTTTCTTCTACTCATCAACTTTAGCTCCCTATCACTCTGTACAAACTTCAACCTCTTGAACTTTGATCCCCTTACCTGGGGAGTCAATGGAACATGAACAAAAGGGAGCTATTTTTGAAGTGTAACGTTACCTCTTTGAAATGAACAAATCCTTGCAAAAGCAAATGATGAGCATGTCAACTCTTCCATAGTTCCACTGCTGTGTCTTCCCAATTTTCTATTTCTCTACCCAAGTAGATTTATGGTAGATTAATGAATAACCTGTTCAAGTTGACAGAAGTTTAATAACATATATCCTTCCTATATACATGGGAGAGTCCCAAGAAAACTGATTAACTCTGCAAAAATGGCAGACACCAACACCTTAAATACCACCTACACCTGAAGACAAAAGACGATGCTGGGAAAACAAAAAAATAAGGGGAAGGTTTTGTGCAGATTTAAATTGCTGCCATCTATTTTGATAAGAGTTTCTAGAGATAGTCATCCCCCTCTTCCTGCTAAAGCCAAGGGAGACACTTACAAATGAGAATCTCTTACAAACGTAAATGTCTTTTACAAATGGTAACTTCTACTTGATTTTCAGACCTTCTCCCATGTCTGCTATTTCTTAAAAGTAACTAGCCTAAAATAATTCTATGCCAAATAGAAATATTTTGAGGTGACAAATTCTCTTCTCCTATAGCTCCTAGGCTACAAACCTGTACAGCATATTATTGTACTGACTACGGTAGGGAATTATAACACAATGGTAAGTATTTGTGTAATGCACATGCTGTGATATTATGACAGCTATGATGCCATTAGATAACTGGAAATTTTCAGTTCCATTATAATCTTATGGGGCCACCAAGGTACACGGGGTCCTTCATTCACCAAAATGTTGTTATGCAGTGCATGACTGTATACATATTTAGGGAACTATATTCTCCCTCTTGGAACTCTTTCTAACTATGTCTAATTAATTTCTACCTCTATCTCTCTTGTACAAACATTGATTTCTAGGGTTAAAGGCATTCCTACTAGCATCCATTATGCAAGGTTTGATGACAGCTCTTTTGTACATATTGTCTCACATAAACAGCAGAGGCAACTATAATTGAACTTCTGCCAAGCCTAAATGACTGTAAGATAATATTGATCATAAGGACACTTGATTTCAGAAATGTTAAAACATGAAAGAATTACATGTCTTAGAATCAATAAAATACAGCCTATAGACTGAGATGGGCTGCTGGGATCTACCGGGATAATGTTTGCTGAATGTTTTGGCCACCTAACAGAAAGACCTGAGAGAATCTGGTTCTAATTGCTGTAGACTTTCTTTAGAATGTGGATTGCTTAATTTTTTCCTTTCTGGTTTGATCTCCATATGCGCATTCTAGGGCAACAGAAAAAATTTGACCTTGCAGTCTATTACATGTACAAAAGAAGGGAAAACTGTACGATTTTAGAGGAATTTTTAAGATACTATCAAATAAATTGGCAATGAGTTAACAACCTCAATGTTGGCAAAAAAAAAAAAAAAAAAAGAAAAGAAAAAAAATCTCAGATAGGAGTGGTGGTTCAAAAAATTAACTAGCCTCAGCAGATTTAAGAAGATTGAAATCATACCAAGCATGTTCTCTGATCACAAGGCTTAGAAATTGGATATCAACTGCAAAAAGAAAGCAAGAAAAACCACAAATACATGGAGATTAATCAACATACTTTTAAAGAATGACTAGCTCAAAGAAATTAGAGGAGAGATCAAAAGATACATAGAAAAAATGAGAATGAAAATACATCCTACGAAAATTTTTGGGATGCAGCGAAAGCAGTTTTAAGAGGGAAATTTATATCATTACAGGCCTATCTCAAGAAACAAGAAAAATCCCAAACAAATATCCTCATGTTACACCTTAAAGAACTAGAAAAAGAAGAACAAATGAAACCCACGGTCAGCAGAAGAAAGGAAATAATAAAAATCAGAGCAGAACTCAATGAAATAGAAAACAAACAAACAAAAAAAGAAAAAATTAATGTGGCAAAGAGCTGGTTCTTTGAAAAGATTAACAAAATTGACAAACCCTTGGCTAGACTCACTAAGATAAAAAGAGAGAAGACTAATAAACAAAATCACAAATGAAAACGGGGAAGTTATAACAGATGCCACAGAAATACAAAAGATCATCCAGGAATACTATGAAGGACTATATGCCACCAAATTCAATAACCTAGAAGAAATGGACAAGTCATTAGAAACATATAGCCTTCCTAGGCTGTCCCATGAACTGGAAAATCTAAACAGACCGATCACCAGTAATGAAATAGAATCAGTCATCCAGTACCTTCCCAAAAGCAAAAGTCTGGGACCAGATGGCTTCAGTAGTGAATTCTACCAAACCTTCAAAGAGGATCTAATACCAACCCTGCTCAAACTCTTCCAAAAAATTGAAGAAGAGACAGTACTCCCTAACTCATTTTATGAGGCCAACATTACACTGATACCAAAACCTGGTAAGGACAACACAAAAAAAGAAAATTACAGACCAATATCTCTGATGAATACAGATTCAAAAATCCTAAACAAAATTCTAGCAAATCGAATGCAACAATGCATTAAAAAAATTATTCATCACGACCAAGTAGGGTTCATCCCAGGGGCACAAAGGTGGTTCAACATATGCAAATCAATGTGATACATCACATAAACAAAATAAAGGACAAAAATCATACGATTTTATAAATTGATGCAGAAAATGCATTTGTCAAGATACAACATCCATTTATGAGTAAAACACTTAATAAAATAGGTATAGAAGGAAAATACCTTAACATAATATAGGCCATATATGACAAACCCTCAGCTAATCTCATAATTAACGGTGAAAAACTGAAGCCCTTTGCTCTATGTTCAGGAACACGGCAGGGCTGTCCCCTATCACCTCTGCTTTTCAACAGAGTGTTGGAAGTCGTCACCAGGGTAATCAGGCCAGAGAAAGAAATAAAAGGCATCCAAATTGGGAATAAAGAAGTTAAATTGTCACTCTTTGCAGATGACATGATGTAATATATAGAAAACCCTAAAGACTCCACCAAAAAGCTATTAGAAACAATTAACGAATACAGTAAAGTTGCCAGCTACAAAATCAATGTACAAAAGTCCATTGCATTCCTATATACTAACAATGAAATCTCAGAAAAAAAAATTAAAAAAAATTCCTTTTGCAATTGCAACAAAAAGAATAAAATACCTAGGAATAAACTTAACCAAGGATGTGAAAGACTTATAGGCTGAAAACTATAAGACATTTTTAAAAGAAATTGAAGAAGACACAAAGAAATGGAAAGACATTACGTGCTCATGGATTGGAAGAATCAACATAGTTAAAATGGCCATATTACCCAAAGCAATATACAGATTTAATACAATTCCCATGAAAATCCCAATGTCATTTTTTAAAGAAATAGAACAAAAAATCATCAGATTTGTATGGAACCACAAAAGACCCCGAATAGCCAAAGCGATCTTAACAAAAAAGAACAATACTGGAAGTATCACACTCCCTGACTTTAGCTTGTACTACAGGGCAACAATAATTAAAACAGCATGTTTTTGGCAGAAAAACAGACACATAGACCAATGAAATAAACATGTTAACCCAGAAATAAAAACACATAAACATGGACAGATAATTTCTGACAAAGAAGCAAAAAACATGCAATGGAGAAAAGACAGCCTCTTCAATAAATGGTGCTGGCAGAATTGGATAGCCACGTGCAAAAGAATGAAACTGGACTGCTATCTGTCATCATATACCAAAATTAATTCAAAATGGATCCAAGACTTAAGCATAAGACCTGAAACAATAAACTGCATGGAAGAAAACATGGGCACTAAACTTATGGGCCTAGGGTTCAAAGTGCATTTTATGATTTTGACTCCAAAGGCAAGGGAAATAAAAGCTAAAATAAATGAATGGGACTATATCAAACTTGAAAGCTTCTGCACGGCAAAAGAAACTATTGACAAAATAATGAGGCAACCAACTGAACGGGAGAAGATTTTTTGCAAACAGTGCCTCCGATAAGGGGCTAATATCCAAAATATACAAGGAACTCATGTAACTCAACAACAAAAAAACAAACAACCCAATTGAAAAATGGGCAGAGGACCTGAAGAAACATTTCTCCAAGGAAGACAAATGGCAAATAGACATATGAAAAAATGCTCAACATCACTAATCATCAGAGAAATGTCAATGAAAACCCCAATGAGATATCACCTCACCCCAGTTAGAATGGCTCTCATCAACAAGACAAATAGTAACAAGTGTTGGAGCAGCTGTGGAGACAAAGGAATCCTCATACACTGTTGGTGTGAATGCAGACTGGTGCAGCAGCTATGGAAGCCAGTGTGCAGTTCCCTCAAAAAATTACAAATAGAATTATCATATGACCGAGCAATCCCTCTCCTGGGTATCCATCCAAAAAATCTGAAAACATTCATACAGAAAGACACGTGTGCTCCAATGTTCATTGCAGCTTTGTTTACAGTAGCCAAGACATGGAAACAACCAAAATGTCCTTCGATAGATGAATGGATAAAGAAGTTTTGGTATATATACACTAGGGAATGCTATTTGGCAGTAAGAAAAGATGAAATAGGACCATTTGTGACAACATAGATGGATCTTGAGAGTATAATGCTAAGCCAAATAAGTCAGACAGAAAAAGCAGAGAACCCTATGATTTCACTGATATGTGGTATATAAACCAAAAACAACAAAAGAACAAGACAAACAAATGAGAAACAAAAACTAACAGATACAGACAATAGTTTAGTGGTTACCAGAGGGTAAGGGGGGTGGGGGGGAGGGAGATGAGGGTAAGGGGGATCAAATATATGGTGATGGAAGGAGAACTGACTCTGGGTGGTGAACACACAATGGGATTTATAGATGATGTAATACAAAATGCACACCTGAAATCTATGTATCTTTACTAACAATTATCACTCCAATAAACTTTAAAACAAAAATAAATAAAAATTAAGTAAACATAAAATTATGATTGTGTTGCAAAGACAAAACACTGACAGTTTTAAAAAAAGACAGCACTTTCCAAACAGGTCCTTTTTTATATAGTAGCTTGCCTTAGAGAATAGATACTGAAGTTCAGAAAAATTAAATCGACTTAAGACATTACACATTATTAGTGTAGCAGGATGGTATTTTAAAATATTCACTTATATATGTCCCTTATTTTTTGTCTCCCTTGATTTTTCTTCAACTCAAGCACTGGAATCTTTCTGTGATCTTATCTCAGGGGAGAAATGTATGCACTAAAAACAGAAAAATAAAATAAAATAAAATAAAATAAAAGAATTGATTTCTGGCTCTGGTTCATTGAAATCTGAATTCATAGAGACAGTGTGGAGTCTTGAAACACATAAAATATTTGAAAGCAGGGCAGTTTTAAATGGTGAGTTATTCCACTTCTACTCTGCTGCCATCTCTTACTTTCCCCCTCCCAGAAGAGACTAGAAGAAAATTTCTTGGGCTGGATAAAATGAGGTGAGCAAAAGAAGAGGAAGCAATGCTTTTCACCACTGCACTGTACCAAAATTTAACATAATTCATTACATTATCAGAAGAAAGGAATAAAGCACATGCACCTACAATTATGCTGACAAATATTTCATAAAATTCAATATAATGGAGAGACCATGTGCAGGTTTGAGATCTGCCTATATAATTTGTGCAGCACGGTACAGAAATGAAAATATGGAATCTCTTGTCCAAAAAACAGGAAAAAAAAGAGTGATTAAAGTACTAAACTCTAAAGCATGTTCTTTTCTCTGTAAGACTTCTTTCAGTTTTATTATGGTATTTTATATTTGCAGTATAATGTTCTAAGTAAGAAAATATTTAAAATTTAAATTATTCCCATGACCACCTTTGTATTTCTTTTTGTGTTTCCTGGCCACCTTTATATTGTGCCATGACAGTTTTAAATATAAATCTAAGAGCATTTAATTCATATGTGGAATCACCAAAATCACACAGTTCATGTTTTATAGCTCACCTATGCACATTTAGTTCTTATCAGAAGAAGGGAAACACTGCACAAAACTGTCTCTGTACTTTTTATTTCACTTCTTGATACACCTATGTTCAACCAACACTCTCCCTTCAGCTTACTGATAAGCAATGAAAGAAAAAGAAACTATAGGTTGCTCCATTTTTCCTTTTCTTCTGCGTCATCATTTTTAGTCTAATACAGGGAAGTAACATGAGTAAAAAAACATGTGATAAAGTTCCTTGCTAATTCATATGTCTTAGAATGTCACTGCCTTCTTGCTTTGGAAACAAATTATGGTTCAAAGGAAAGCATGATTTCTCAGGGCTGTCAGCACCTCCTCCCAACCCTGATTACTCAGTTGTTGATGTAATATTCTTGTTCTCTCTTTTAGTCTCACTAAGCTCCCAGACAATGTGGTCTGCTGGAATCCTGCGCTCATGAGGCATCACAAACACTATATGCAAATGGGGAGCAAGAAATAGTGAATACCTTTAGCTTAAAAATATTCTGCGTACCTCAGAGGCACTCTTGGTGTAACTCCTTTGGAGCCCCTACACACACATGCTCTATTGATCCACTGGTGTTATAAAACACAAACTCAAAGATAAAATTATTCGGAGTTTCAAGGTAACAAAAGCAGAAAATTAAACCAAGCCAGAAATCCTCCTGAATATGGGGTCCTGTTCAACTGCCGGGGTCACACACCCACATAGCCAGCCCTGACCAGTGATCTAATCAGCATCCTTATTTGAGATCCAAGAGTTAGTATTAATCACCAGGCATGTGAATGAAGAACCTATGAAGAATATTGGCTTTGGGCTATTGACTCAGCTCTAGCCTTCAAATTTTCCTGGCTGAAGTCCCAGGTTATCAGGAAAGATTTCCCATTTGAAAATGTTCCATTTTAAAAAGATAAATTACACAAAGTAGCCTTCAATTAGTTCAAAAGAAATCAGCACGGTAAAGATGACTATATGTAACCAATAAAATTTCAAGCTTTAGTGGAGAATGAGTGTGTGTGCTTCACATCACCCATCACTCTGCCATATAAGTTACATATGCAGCCACCTATTTTTCCCCATCACTAATCCACATACGGCAACTAGGTAGCTATTCTGTTATGACTGATGAAGAGATGACATTAAATTGAGATTCAAACAAAATGGCGGAGTAGATAAACACTGATTACCTCCTCTCACAACCATATCAAAATTACAACTAAACTAAAAAATAACCATTGAGAATCACCTGAAGTCTAGCTAAACTAAGGACATACAGAAGCCACCTTGAGAGTGGTAGGAGGGGCAGAGGTGTGGAACCCACAACCGTGTGTGACCTTGAAAAATTGGGAGGAATATCTCAGCTCTGGAGAGGCCGTCTGGAGGAGCAAGAGGTCCCAGCCACATAGTACACTCCCCTGCCCAGTGTTCCATTGTTGGGGAGCGACGTCCCCATAACTGCTGACTGTGCTGAGTGAGATGAGGGCGGCTGCATTTCCAGGCATTCCTCTTAAATGGACCGCGCACAGACTTACCTGCTGACGGACTTGCTCACTCTGAGCTCTGGCGCTGGGTCAGCAGGTCGAAAAGCACCAGGGACAACAAAGAGGAACTGAGTTGTCGGCCTCAGGGCAAGGCTGAAGGGGGCAGCTTTCTCTCAGATGGAGGAGCTGGTGGAAGCCATTTTTATCTTGATTGAGCCCTCTACTCTCCTGCGTGCAAACACAGGTGGCCACCATATCTGAGTTTCTATCAACTTGGCTAACAAGCTACTCTCGGTGGCTTTTCTATACAAATAGCCTGCCTTGGTTTATGCTGCAAACTTTCCTAAAACCTGACTGTCAGGCAGGGTGTCATGCGGGGTCTCAGCTTCCGCTCCCCACATAAGGACGCAGGATATGGTGAAGCCAAAAAGGAACATCCACAGAGCCATAGATAGGGGAGTCATACCACTATATTCTCTCTGGTGGCTGGATTGGAGACACAGGAAACAGGAGCCACCCACTGTCCCTTCTCTGACAACCAACCTCACTTGCTAACTGCAATACGCTCTGCTAACTGCAATATGCCTCTCTGCAATCCACAATCCGAGCTTGCTAGCTTAGCCATCACAGTTATATCATGGCTAACAAGTAACAGCTAATGGCTAATGGCTAACAAGTAACAGCTGATGGCCATCTACTACCTGAGCCAGCACCTTTCCATGTGAGGTCGAGAGCCTGGAAACTGCTCTCTGGGACTCTGTCTCCACACTGACAAAACCCAAACAAGAAGCACCTGGCTTTTGGCATGCCTAGTACCTTAGATGGAGCAGCCCCAAGCCCAGCACTAGGGACAGCTGACCTTGATTTGTCTCTAGGCTTGGCCTTTTCAGACACCTCCAACCCAGTGAAGACAGTAGCCATCTGATGATTGCTTTGTGACTCATGCCAGGTGGTACTGGGCAGGGCAAAGCCTATGGCTGAACTTGGCTTGTAGTGGGGCCCCTCCTAAGGCAGGGACCGACATGCCTACCGGCCAGATTCTGACCGAGCCAGACCATCACCTGGACACCTCCAAAGATGACACATCCGAGAGCATACTGGGCAGGCTCAGAACTTGACTAAAGCTCCATAGGGTCAGCCCTTGCACAATAGCTCTTCCACTGTTGTCACAACCAGTCCTCAGAACCAATCAGGCCAAGGATTATCCATTGATATACAAACTGCAACCAAGGCTCAACTACAACAGGAGGGTACACCCAACCCATACAAGAGACACACATGAAACACCCACCTTAGGTGATGAGGGATACTGTGACACTAAGCCTCATCGGACACCTACTACATAAGGCCATTCTACTAAGAGAAGGAGACATAGCAGCTCTACCTAAAACAGAGAAACAAACACAGGGAGGCAATCAAAACATGTCCTAAATAAAAGAACAGAGCACAGCTCCAGAAAAACAACTAAACAAAATGGAGAAAAGCAATCTGCCAGATGCAAAGTACTACACACTGGTTACAAGGATGCTCAATTATCTCAGGGAGAACTTCAGCAAAGAGGTAGGAAACATAAAAATGGAGATAGAAAACATAAAAAAGAACCAGCCAAACAGAACAGCATAAAGAAAAGAGAACACCCCAAAATGAGGGTAGTTTAAGGGGCCTCTGGGATAACATCAGGTGAACCAACATTTGCATCGTAGGGGTACCAGAAGAAGAGAGAGAGAGCAAAAAATTGAAAACCCATTTGAAGAAATATGATGGAAAACTTCCCTAACCTAGTGAAGGAAATAGACATACAAGCCCAAAAAGAACAGAGTTCCAAACAAGATGAAGCCAAACAAGCCCACACCATGACACATCATAATTAAAATGCCAAAGTTTAAAGATAAAGAATCTTAAAAGCAACAAGAGAAAAGCAGTTAGTTACCTACAGGGGAGCTCCCATAGACTGTCAGCTAATGTCTCGACAGAAACTTTGCAGGTCAAAAGGAATTGCCACAAAATATTTAAAGTGATGAAAAGCAAGGATCTACAATCAAGACTACTCTACCCAGCAAAGCCATCATTTAAAATCAAAGGACAGATAAACAGCTTCCCAGACAAGCAAAAGCTAAAGGAATTCATCACCACCAATCCAGTATTACAAGGAATCTTAGAGGGACTTCTTTAAGATGAAAAGAAAATCATAAATATGAATAATATAATGGCAATAACTACATATCCATCAACAATTATTAATACTTTAAATGTAAATGGATTAAATGTTCCAATCAAAAGATAAGGTGGCTGAATGGATAAGAAAATAACAGCCTTATATGCTGCCTATAAGAGACTCACCTCAGATCAAAAGACACACACAGATTGAAAGTAAAGTGATGGGAAAAAGGTATTTCATGAAAATGGATACAGACAAATAAAAATCTGGGGTAGCAATACTTATACCTGACAAAATAGACTTTAAAACAAAGGCCATGACAAGACACATAGAATGACCCAGTAATCCCACTTCTGGGTATTCATCCAAAAGAACCCAAAGCCCTACTTCAAGGGGAAGTGTGCATGCATACGCTCATTACAGAATTGTTTACAATAGTCAAATGTGGAGGCATCCTGGAGATTCACTGATAGATGTATGGATAAAGAGGAGGTGGTACATGTATGTATAATGGAATATTGCTTGGCTAGGGAAGGGAATGGGTTCTTGCCATCTGCAGCGGCATGGATGGACCTGGAAAGTATTGTGCTAAGTGAACTATATCAGATAGTGAAAGACAGATGCAATGTGATTTTACTTATATGTGAAATATAAAAAACAAAATAAACAAAACAGAAACAAACTCATAGATAAAGAGAACATTTTGATGGTTTCCAGGTGGAAGGAGGGTTGGGGGGGTGAAAAAGGGAAAGGGGCTAAGAAGTACAAATCAGTTGTTACAAAGTAGTCATAGTATGTAGGTTACAGCATAAGGACTATAGTGAGTACTACTGTAATAACTATGTATGGTCAGATGGGTAATAGATTTATTGGGGTGATAGAGGAGGGATGGGGGCAAGGTGAAAAAGATGAAGGCATTAAAAAGTACACATCGGTCATGGGATTGTAAAGTAAAGCATAAGGAATATAGTTAATGATATGTATAGTGACTATGTATAGTGCCAGTAAAGCATAGGGAATATAGTTAATGATATGTATAGTGACTATGTGTAGTGCCAGGAATATAGTTAATGGTATGTATAGTGACTATGTATAGTGGTCCAGGGAGATCATTTCCTAAGTTGCATGGATGTCTGGTCACTGTGCTGTACACCTGAAATTAATATAAAATTGTCTTGAATATCAACTGTAATTGAACAATTATTCAAAGGGGGGAAAGGTGAAGGGGAATGGTTTTCAAATTTCCAGGTATAAAACAAATCAGTCATGGGGATGTAATGTACAGCATAGGGAATATAGTCAATAATATTTTGATAACATGGTAAGATGACAGATTGTTCCTGGATTTATCATGGTGATCACTTCTTTAGGTATGTAAATGTTGAATAACTATGGTGTATACCTGAAACTAATATAATATTGTATGTTCACTCTATTTTAATAAAAGTCTTTAAAAAAGAGATGATAATAAATCTAGTGGTTTTTATACTTGTGTTTCCCATACTTTTGGATTGGGGGAGTTAATTTGAGAAAGCAGTACAGTAAAGATGCTTTGTAGGGAAGGACTGGGGAGTGTGGGCTCTAGTGCCCGACTGTCCAGGGTTTGAATGTTGGCTCTATTCCTTAACAGTTAGATGACCTTGGGTCAGTTACTTTATCTCTCTGTGCCTCAACTTTCTCTTATGAAAAGTGGAGATAATAATAGTACCCATCCCATAAGAATGTTGTATGAAATGAGTTACACATGCAAAACACTTAACAGAAATGTCTCACATGTGAGAAGTGCTGATATTTATTAGCTACTATTTTTAATAGTTTAGTTATAAGTTTAGTTAAAATAATAGTTTGGTTATTTTATAGAGGAATGAAAGTAAAATTAGATAGATAATTTTGTTTGAGATGATTGTTTTGTTTTAACTCTATGAAATAAAACATATACTTAAAAATTACATAGTTCAAAAATATGAGAATCCCTATAGATGATTTATAAGTGATTCTCAAATTATAGTATATTGTCAAGAAATCCAATGAAATCCATAACCTGTAAAAAATGTGACACTAAATAATCTCTATTATTTAAAATGCTAATTCAGTTAAAAAATTCTCTAAATCTTCAGGTCAAAATTACAGTAGTTCCCCCTTTATCCACTTATCCTCAGTGTTTACGTTCCAAGATACACAGTGGGTGCCTGAAACCATATATAGTACAGAACCACATATACAAGTTCTGACAATTAAGTTCGTGAAATCATCCTAGAAAAAGCACTATATATTTCATTGCCAAATATCACTACAGTCATCTTTGAAGTGCTCCCCTTGGGAAGCTATACACCAACTCCAGTGCCTAGTCCACCCTTCAAAAAATTTTGGAACTCTTTTTCTGAAATGGTCATCAGAACTATTGTCATATTATCCTTGATGTCCTGAATGTCATCAAAATGTCTTCCCTTCAACATTTCCTTTATCTTCAGGTAAAGAAGGAAGTCATTGGGGGCCAGATAAGTCGAGTAGGGAGGGTGTTCCAATACGGTTATTTGTTTACTGGCTAAAAACTCCCTCACAGACAGTGCCGTGTGAGCTGGTGCTTTGTCGTGATGTAAGAGCCATGAATTGTTGGCAGAAAGTTCAGGTCGTCTAACTTTTTCACGCATCCTTTTCAGCACTTCCAAATGGTAAACTTGATTAACTGTCCAGTTGGTACAAATTCGTAATGAATAATCCCTCTGATATCAAAAAAGGTTAGCAACATTGTTGAAACAAGTTTGTGAATTTAATTGTCATACCTGGCGTGTGTGTGTGTGTGTGTGTGTGTGTGTATGTAAAACTACATTTTTTCCTATACATACATACCTATGATAAAGTTTAACTTGTAAATTAGGCAATTTTGTGAAGAGAAGATTTGTTCTTACCATAGATCTGAGCTACCTCAGCATATGATTCTTTTCTTATTAAGAACTTTCACCTTTTCACTTAAAAATACACTATGGCTTCTCTTTGGCATTTCCAAATTTCCAGCATCACTACGCTTGCACTTTGGGGCCATTATTAAATAAAATAAAGGTTACTTGAATACAAGCACTGTGGTACCTACAGTTTATCTGATAATCAAGATGGTTACCAAGTGACTAATGGGCGGTAGTGTCAACAATGTGAAGACATTGTATAAAGGAATGATTCCTGTTCCTGGTGGGACAGAGTGGGACTTGCAAGAGTCCATCATGCTACTCAGAATGGGGGCAACTTAAAACTTATGAATTAATTATTTATGGAATTTTTCATTTAATATTTTCAGACTGCAGTTAACAATGGGTAAGTGAAACTTCGGAAAGTAAAACTGTGGATAAGGGGGGTTGCTGTAAGTCAATTCGGAGAAATAGCCCATGTAACAGCCAGCAGAGAAAACTACTGAAAGAATACTCAATGACATCTATTACCCAATCTCTCCTGATCCAAAGACGTGGATTTAACCTTGTAGCTTTAAGTCTCTGCTACTTATCACTGACTGCCCTTCAGAGCTATGTTAGAGTGATCCTTTTTTTCCTCATTTTCTCTGTTAATTGCCTCTGACTTATAGCTTCTCTTCTTGCTGGTACATCGTCTTTGTAAATAACAACAAACAGTTCTGAGATTGTGGTCGTTTCAATCATTTCATTGTTATGTGTCCATTATTATCAGTTATTCTCAAATTAACTGGCCAGTATATACATGAAAATTCATTGTAGTTTGCTTGCAGGGTGACTTGCTCAGGGTGGCTTGCTCATCACTAACTGGGGTCCCTAAGCCAACAGACAGAGGATCAGCTGGCCAACTAGCCTTGTGCTCTGCCCACGGGGGTGGGTGAAAATTGTAGCAGGCATGCTTTTGTATATAAAAACGTTGATTCATATAACGATAACTTGTGAGTCTAATTAAACATTTTCATGAGGAAAATGTTATTAGAATGGCTGACAACAGCATCTTGGGGCTACATATATGGTTAATATGGGATGTAGGATGTTATAATGATATTTGTATATAGATATGGCTATTGTTTTTTCTACCATGTACAACATGGGATTCTAGGAATATATAGATGTATAAAAAATAAACATTTATGTGCTTGAAAGAAGCAAAAGACCCTCTACAGAATATGTTGATGTGATATCTAACTATGATTTCTCTTCATAGCATTTGACTGATCTTTTATTCAGAATATTTCCTTTTTGGTGTGACTTTCCTGTGCTGGACCTGTGAGGTAGTCTATTTTGCCTTTTTCATTAAAATGGTTAAGATAGGAAATTGTATTCTTGGTGAAAATCCAACAGCTATCTCCCCTTCCAAACACATAAACCTCTAAAAGGTATTATTCTACTCGCAATTATTTTGAACAATAACTAGTTTCAGTGAATTAAATTCACATTTTCCCTTTCCTATTGGCACTTAGCTGCAGGTAAGCAACATCAGAAAAATGCTATTTTGGGCAGTTGGATTATCTATTTCTTACCACATAGAGGGTACAAACAAGAGCTAAAGATAATAAGATTTACTTCTTTCCCTTTCTGTCTGCTACATGGTCACTTTGTGATTCATCCTTTATTGTTTTCTCAAAAGCATAATAATGATAGTTTGTAAAACTTTGACAAAATAAACTAAGTTAATCGCAAAATGTCCATGCTTACTATTTCTCCTCAGGTTGCATAGTTTGAAACAACACAGCAGGTTCTAATATCCATGAAATAAGAATCTTATGAGCAGAGGAAAGCCATTTCTAAGGACAGTTGGAAACTGCTTGCCTGAGACGCTTGTGCTTAGAATCAAAGATACCATGTGGTGACACATTTCCAAAGAACAAGATCCTTCTGTTTGTGGAACTTCGCATTGTTTGACAATTTATTTTCATTCCCAAGAAATATCCAGAATGAAAGACAGTTTGATCTTATAATTTAGTGTAGTACTGATAGGTACTGATAGGTACTTTCCTTATCTCCCAGGGCATTTGGAAACAAGTCTGCAGGACTGGGAGAAATGACAATGGGTCTGGGAAAGCTCTGCATTGTAAAACTTCCTCCTTTAACTAAGAAGCCAGATGGTGTTTACATGTGTCAACTCCCATCTAATCGGCATTCTCAGCCATATTTAAAGGAGAAAGATGAAGATGGGCGAGTTTACCAGAATGTTCTTTTGAGGACAAGAGTTAAATATATTGCAGCTTATGATGAAGCAATTTCAGGATAATGTTTCTGGGTGTATCTTGTGACATCTTTACTGTAAACAATGCTTAGAACATATAAAATATTATATATAATGCTTACGCTAAAATAAGATCTAATTATAAAGAAAATTTATCTTTGAAAATATTTCCATGGCAATGATGTTGAAGAAAATATCATGTTGAAGTGCCTCATGTTTAAAATTGAACATGCTTTTAGAGTCAGTTGAAACTAATTGAAATATGTAGTTGAGAGAGGCCAACGGATAATTCTAGAATTTGTTGAAAGCTTAGAGAAAGCAGATATTTGATTAAAAAAAGCTTTTTGAAGGAAGTGAAAATTGAGCTATATTTTGAAAAGATAGAGTATGATAAGGATGTTAGAAGGGTGTTATATATATAAAAGAAGGTTTGAAAATTGTACTTGGGAAATGTTATTAAACCAATAATATTGGACAGAATGTCTGTGTTAGTCTCTTCTTAATACCTAGAAGCTCTGATTTATTAAAAATGTCTGTAAATTAAATCTTGCCTTACGTCACTGGAGTAGCTAACTTCTTTGTCAATCAGACAAAGCAACCATATGAGGAAGAAGAATAACTGCCATTTAAGTAAAAAAAGGGGGGGAAAAGTAAATTTTAGTTTGGTTTTATTACAAAGCATTAGAACATATTAAACTTGAGATTGTGAGCTCTTCAGAGGGACAATTGCCAATCACCTTTCCTTTTTTATTTTGTCATTTTGTAGTAATTCATGTAGAGCAACAGACTATGAAAATTTGAAATTTGAAAATGAGAGATTTTGAGATGAGATTTTGAGATTTTGAGATTTTGAGATGAGATTTTGAGATTTTGAGATTTTGAGAGAAAATGAGATGAAATTTGAAAATTTAAGATTTGAAAATGCATGCCTTGAACAAGAAATTAAATTAGCTCTTGGTATGTAGGGGCTTTCTACTGATAGTATATTTTAAGAAACATAAAATTGTCAATTTTTCATATGATTAAAATTAGCTATTTTAGTTTCCATTTCAAAATTCCTTTTGGATCACATTTTTTTCAAACTATCCTCATCCTCCCTAAATTACATGTATGTTCTGTACTTTCTGTTCAACTTCATAGTTTAACATTTTGAAAAGTACAGATTATTCTTAAAATTGATATGTGTCTGTATTTTAAAAATAAGTAAAAACTTTCAATTTAAAAAATAGGTTGTATATTCAAAATGAAAGATTAAAATAAAAAAATAAATATGTAATAAATAACACTGGCAGAGATGCATCTTATTTATAGCAATATTCTATTTGAAGTGCAACTCACCTGACTTTTACTCTTAGGGAAACTAAACTCTTGACTTCAATAGAAGGGACTAATTCATTTTTTTCAAATAAAAAAAAAATCCATGGTCCTTTACCTGAGATTTATAAAACAACACAAGGATTTGTAGAGAATGACTAATCTTCAAGTCTGCATTGAGAAGAATGTGCATATTGCTTTATGGTTAATTTAAATATAATTCACATTCAGCAAACTATACGTACTCTATGCCAGTGTCCTGCCATGTATATCCAGTGTGCCCCTTTTTACCTACCCCATCCTTTACAAGTATTACTAAATAATTGTTTAAAATAAAAACACCAGCTGGATACGGTAAAAGCTAGATTATTTCTTTTTGCTCTATTTTTTGTATTTCTTTAAAAATATGTATCTTAAAATTAAGGGTAATCTGTTGATCCTACTCAGTGTGTACCATGTTTTTTCCAAACTTACTTGCAAAAAATACTTTATAACTCTGCAGAAAGTTTTAGATTCTATCATTTTTTATTGTTAAGGAGGCTTTGTTTTCTCCAGTGAATCTTTAAGTCATCAGCTGCCTCTTTGCGTTATGTATCTAGGAAAGACTGTGCAGTTCTCTGTCTCTCTCTAATCCCAGGAGTCTCTGCTCTTTTTTTCTTTTTTTTCTATTGCCTGGGTCCATAGAGAAACAAATGAAAAAATAAATCAAGCATGAATTCTATACAAAAGCAGCTTCCCATTCAGAAGAAAAAATAAGATACCTCTTTACTACAATAATAGAACAATTTGGAAATGGATATATGCCTCAGAATCTTACAGATGTAATGCTATAGAATTTGGCACATGTGGTATTTGCTTAAATTTAGGGTGAGGGGCTCCATAAGAGAGCTAAAATTTAAACAGGCTTTGGAAGATTTGAACACATGCCCGCTCGAGGGGAGGGTATGAGATAAGTTACAGAAATAGAAAACTATTTACAGAAAACTAAGCTGAGGTATAGTGTATATTGCATGCTAAGGTCTAAATGTTTGTGTCCTTCAGAAATTAGTGTTGCAATACTAATGCTCAATGTGATGATACTAAGATGATATGTTACGGTATGATCTGCCATGTGAGGATATAATGAGAAGTCTGTGACCAGGAAGATGGCCCTCACCTGACCATGATGGAATCCTGATTTTGGACTTCCAGACTCCAGAACTATGAGAAGCAAATATTCATTTTTTATTATTTACCCAGCCTGTGGTATTTTGCTATAGCAGTCTGAACAGACTAAGACAATATATGAAACAAAAATTTTAGTGAGACATTTTTGAAAGCTGTGGTGAGACTACGTGATGGGAAACCTTAATGAATAACAATCTGATGATTGTAACTATTACAATGAAGAGAAATAGAAAGTTTTTGAATAAGGGAATAATATTGTAAAAACATCAAGATGATTCATGATATAAAAATGTGTAGGTTGACTAAATAAAAGATGAGGAGAGGAACTAAATTAGGATAATATTGCAAGAACACAGATCACACAAAATGGATATCTTATCGAGATCAGTATGTATGAGACTGAAAATTACATGCTTGATCTCAATAAAGTTGACATTAATAAGAATCAATTTATTAAGCAATTTTCAATAAATAAAGTACATGGCATATTGAGATTATGCTGTTAACAGTTTTGATTTATGTACATTTTCAGGAGATGTTTAGGATACCTCCATTTTTAGATGAATTGTCAGTCACCTTTTCCTTTAAACAATTAACAATTAATTTATGAAATATATTATGTCCTAGACACTGTGCTAGACTTTGGGTATACCAAGCCCTATATATCTTATATATAGCCTTTGTCCTTAAGGAGTATATAGGGTAAAGGGAAGGAGAGACATGAATATGTGGTTATCAGCATATTACAGTATGATAAGGGCTATGATGTATATATATGTATATACATATGGGAGATGGTCATAAGACAGGTTCTTCTAACTCCAGGGCTGATTAGTGGTAGTCAGGTTGCATCAAAATTGTGGAAATGAAAGGTTCTCCATCACACGAAGAATACAGTAAGGCCATTTGGGACAGAATTACAAGCCTATGCAAAGGCACAATGCCAAGGAAATCTATGTCTCCTATATGGAGCATAATGTATGGTGTAGGGAAAGATGTATTAGACCGTACGGGTAAGTAGAGACATTGAAATCAAGCTTAATTGAGATTATGCCCTAAATTCTATTAGAAGTTATTAAAACGTTTATTCATGACAGTGGCATCATCAGCTATGTGATTTAGAAATCATTTTACAGACAATTTAAAGTATAATTGGAGCATGGAAGAACTGAGGCAAGGACATAATTTTTGAGGTTGTTTCAGCAATTGGAGCAAAATTTAATGTGATCATGAAGTAAAGAAAAGCTGAAGGGGGTGGTTAATAAGAGACTCATTTGAGGTAGAATTGCTGGCACTTGAGAATTGATTGAAAGTGATGGGCTGAAGAATAGGGAAAACATCAAGGATAATTTCTGAATTTCTCATTTGAGCAGTTTCTTACCTGAATGTTTTATAAGATAAAGAATACAGAAAAAAGACAAAGTTTGAGAAGACATATTGGTAAATCAGTTTGGATGTGGTGCTTTGAATGCCAATGGAACAACCAAGTGGGAATATTCAATGGATAGTCAGATTAATGGGTTTAGAGTTCAGGAAAGACATCTAGATCTTTGCTAATCAAAGTGTAGTTTTTGGAATTGCAGCATCAGCATCATCTGAAATGTTATTAGAAATGCAAAAATCTCAGGACATGGAGATTTACAGTGTGAAAAGCTTCTTTTAAGCAAGATCCTCATCTAATTTGAATGCACATTAAAGTTTGAGAAATACTTAGAATCCACACACATACACAAACACACACACACACACACACACACACACACATGAGGTCTGACAATTAAGTTGGCAAACTCATCCTAGAAAAAGTGCTAAATACCTCATTGCTGAATATCACTACAGTCACCTTCTAAGTACTCGCCTTGGGAAGCTATGCATTGAAGCCAGCGCCTAATACACCCTTCAAAGCAATTTTGGAACTCTTTTTCTAGAATGGCCATCAGAGCTGCTGTCATATTACACTTGATGTCTGAATGTTATCAAAATGTCTTCCTTTCAGTATTTCCTTTATCTTTGGGTAAAGAAAGAAGTCATTGGGGGCCAGGTCAGGTGAGTAGGGAGGGTGTTCCAATACAGTTATTTGTTTACTGGCTAAAAACTCCCTCTGTCTTTAATTTGTCTTACATGAATGTGAAAATATGTACAATATTTTCATAATTTTATAACACCTCAATATGGGAAAGGCTTTGCAGGACTGAGGCCACATCCAGTAGTCACTAAAACATGATAATTTTACTTCATTAAATCAAATTTTCTGTTTGGCAGAAAACATAAACATAGAAGAAAAATAACAAACTGATCCAATATATTTTCAACATCACAGAGTGCTAATTCATCAACATTTTAATTTAAAGAGGTCCCAAAAATTAGTAAGACATATATCAGTAAGTACAGTAAATGAACAAAATACCTTCCGAGAAAGTAATATTATGGCTTTTAATATATTATAAGATGCTAAACCTCTCATCATAGAAGATGAAGACAAATAAAAGCTATAGGGCAATTACATTTTAATTTAGTAGTATGGTAAAGACAAAAATGTTTGAGAATACTTTGTGTTAATGAAGTTATGAGGAAGTAGACATTGATTTCCTATTGTAATGAAATGTAAATTGATAAATTTGGAGTAATTTGTGAATGGCTTAAATGAAAATATTACACATTTAAATATTAAAAACATTTCTGGGTCAAATACACTTTGACTTGGAAATTTCTCTTCTAATAATTTTTTCTTTGATTTATATGCGTATTTATGAAATAGTATTGTTTTATAATACCAAAAAACAGGAAACACTGTCTATTGTTAAGGTGCATTTAAAATTTAATTATTATATATCAATATATAAAATAATGCTTTCACAAAAAAATGAAATTCTTTGTGTATGGATATAAGATCTAAGATAATTTTAAATGAAAATAGTAAAAAAGCATAACTGTGTGCACATTTTCTACTATTGTATATTTTTAAAGACTGCATATATGTGTATAGAATATTTATAGAATCAAATCTTATACAAAATTGTGGCTTCTATTGCAAAGTAAAATTGAGTAGTTTAGGGACATTCATTGGAGAGAGAACAGAGAAGTTAGCAGATGTTCCAAATACCAAGAGATATCTAAAAATTGGTATGGGATTCAATATCTATTTATTACTCTATATTTCATCACATCAATTGTTTTTTAGTTTGTTTAATTTGTCTTTTTGAATTGCGACTTTTGAAGGAAAAGGAAAAATGTAGTCTATTACAGCTGTTAAGAATGCTAAAATTTTAAAGAGATGTATTGAGCCACTTTGGCTTGAAATAATGAATTAGACACTGAACACATACCGTGTTTCCTCGAACGTAAGACGAGGTCTTATATTAATTTTTGCTCCAAAAAATGCTTTAGGACATATTTTCAGGGGGTGTCTTATTTTTTCATGTACAACAATCTACATTTAATCAAATACAGTCATGTCATCTTCTTTTGGAATATCGTCATAACGTACTAAATGCTTCTGTCTGGCTGACGATCTTAACTGGGGCTTATTTTCAGGGTAGATCTTATTTTTGGGGAAACATGGTATTAAAATTTTTCTAACATACATCACTGGAATTTACTAGAATATTTATATTACCCTGAAAAACTAAACTTGGATGAATTTTCAAAATGCAATTTGGTTACTATATGCTTATTGCATTCTTTACACCATAAGCCAAGTAGAGAAATGGGTTCACTATTCAGATAATTTAGTATCAACAGAACAACGAAAAACTAAATATACAAGTTGTGAGTGAGTTTGTGCAATGTATATTAATTCAATTGATTGGAAACCTGTAAAACTTTATATTTGCTTTTTTAGTTTAAACAGAGCTAGATCATTGAGTTTTAATAAATAGAAAGCACTATATTTTTACCTTTAAGTGTGTTACATAGATACAAATGCTTCCTTAGAAAGCATTGAATCTAATGATAATGAAATCATATAGCACATCTTACTGTAAAAAATGTAATGTTACAAACTGCCTTCATTCTCCAAAGCCATTAAAAATGGTACATTTAAAACCACTTAAGTCTATTTTAAACATCAATAAAGTGGCACAGATAATGAAATGCAGTGAAGCCATTATTTGCTTCCATTAATACTGGTTAGTGGGAAAAACATGGTTTGGTTTTGCTACCTAAGTAGATAGAAATTAAACATCTCTCCAATAGGATAGATTAATGTATTTTTTTAAAAAACAAACAAACAAAAAACATAATTTCAAACTTAAACTCAAGGATCATTCCCTTCAATTTCATGTAATATAGGGTGAGTGGCTATTTCTGGCAGAGCAGGTCATGACTGAATTGAAGGGAATTATACCTTCTTTCTTACAAACTCCATAGCCAGGGTAAATATTGGTAAAGTTTCCTATTACTTACTGCCCTGGGATTCATTCACACTGGGGCTGCAGTAGATGAGATTATTATTCTTTTTAATTTATAATAATATAGTTGAGATATAATCCACATAACAGTCACCTTTTAAAGTATAGAATTCAGTGGTTTTTAGTATAGTCCTGGAGTTGTGCAACCATCAGCACTAACTAACCATCGTCACTAATTTGAAAATATTCTCATCACCCAGTATAGAAACTGCACACACTACCAGTCACTTCCTATTGTTCTTGCTCCCCAATCCCTGGCAACCATGCATCTACTTTCTGCCTTTATGCATTTGTCTGTTCAGGATAATTAACATAAATGGAATACGATATGTCATTTTTTGTGACTGGCATCATTCACTTAATGTAATGTGTTTGAAGTTCATCCATGTTGAAGTGGATGTCAGCACCAGATTCGTGGTTTTTTTTATTGACAAGAAAACTTCATTGAATGAGTATGTATATACCGCATATTGTTATCATTCGTGACTCAATGGACAGTTGGATTGTTTCTGCTTTTGGCTTTTATGAATAATGATGGTACTCATGCAGCGTTTTGGGGGACATGTGTATATATTTCTTGGATATATACCGAAGTGTGGAGTTTCTGGGTCATACTTGTATGGTAACTGTGTGCTCAACATTGTGAAGACTTAACAAACTGTTTTTCAGAGTGGTGGCACCATATTGCAGGCTGATCAGCAATGTAGGAGGGCTTCAATATCTCCATATACTTTTCAACTCTTGTTATTGTCTGACTTTTTTATTTTAGCAACCCCAGTAAATGTGAGTATTTCACTGTGATTTTGATTTGCATTTCTCTAATGACTAATGATGTTCAACATCTTTATGTGCACGTATTGTATATTTGTATACCTTCTTGAAAGAAATGTCTATTCAAATCTTTTGTCAATTTACTGTAAGGGCTTTTAATTTACTTCCAGGCTTTCAATTCCATTCCACTGATCTATGTATCTATTGTTACACTGGTGCCACACTGGCTTGATTACTGTAACATATTTTTGAATAGGGAAATATGAATTCACCACGTTTTCTTCTTTTTAAGGATAGTTTTAGCTATTCTGGGTCCTCTGCATTTCAACATGAATTTTAGGATCAGTTCGTCAGTTTCTACAAAATAAGGTAGCTGGAATTTTGATAATTATTGCATTGAATCCATAGATTTGGGGAATTTTAACAAGTCTTCTGAATTGTTTTAACATTTAGTTTTTAAATTTATTTCGACTATATTTTGTAGTTTTCAGCTATTTAGGTTAATCTACTGAAACAGCTAAAATGATGAAGAGTGTTGGTAGTTAAATTCTCAGGTAATTAGGTCATTGGTTGCATGGAAATTATTCCCCTATAATGGTAGATAATGAAGAGTAGAGGGACTTCAATATTAGCTATTTTTAAAAGATATATACCTGTAATTATAATCACAATATTATTTATAGAGCATTTAAACCTTTTTATGTTACACTTATTTTTTGATTGTTAAAATATGGTATTCAAAATTTGTCTTTGACATACACTGGACATAATTTAAACATGAAATAGACCATTTTACTTTGGAATTACTATAATTATTGAAGTTAAGATGTTTAGATGTTTAGAACATTTGCTGATGCCGAGGTATATTTGCTTTTTTTCACAGCTCAATGATTATTTTCATGATAAATATGACCGGACTGGAATTGATGTCTATACTATCTCCTTAACAATGTTTACACCTGCTTAGCAATGTATAGTCTGTCATATCCAAGGCAGATATAGTCTTCTTTTCATTTATAAATATGAAAAACAGCAAGAATATTATTTGGGAAAGTGACTAAAGTGAGATCAATTCTGGCTCTATTCAAACCCTTTCAGTTTTTATAGAAATCACAAATGCCACATCCAGTATATTATTTAATTCTTCCATCTGTGAGTGATCTCCTCAAAGGTCATCTTCTCTCTCGCTTCCTTTTTGAAAAACTAATTTAATTCTTAAGAAAGATCAGATTCTTTAATGATCATTATTATTCAGAACACAAAAATAATCAAAACCCAGTGAATTCTGACACTTTGTAGTTAACTCTCTGAACGCTAAAAATGCAATTCCTAAAGAGGAAATAAATGATGGTCCTTTATATCAGTGTTTTTGTCAGCCCATTGAGTCTTATTGTAAAACAAACTATAAAATTCAGTGGCTCCCATAATTATACCTTAAGTTACAATGAGTAAAATTGAACATCTTTAAATGCTCTTGTTCAGATAAATAGTTCAGTATTGTGGAAGGTGTAGGTAGTAATTGTACTGAATTCAATAAATTTTAAATTTAGTCTCAGTAAAAGAATATATTTAAATTTGCAAGATGTGAGACCAAATTTCATACTACCAAAAGATAAAAGTAAAAAATCTTATGAACAACTTAAATAAAATACAGTTGATTATATCTCAAGTACAAATGTTCTCTATTCTATGAATATTTCCTGGTTGCCTGGATTACATACTTATTTTTTAAGTTAGGAGGTTTGGAAATTGTAATGTCCTTTCCAGGGCTAATTGTTTTATATTAGACACTGTAAGAAAAATAACATATTAAAGTGTAAACTGTTGTTTTAAGGGATTTGCTTTTGTGCCCAAGTAAATATTTTGAAATTTTCCTAGGTAAATTTTATGTAATGTTTTCTGTGTGTAATCTACTTAATTCAGTGACTCATCCCACAAATGTGTTATTTAGTTTAGTCAAAAGATATAGGATAGGGATTCAGACCTATTTTAATATTAACATGCCACATGACCACAGGTAAGTATTGGAAAAGTTGAACTGCATGCTTTCTTAGACCCCTTTCTGCTCTAACAGTCTATGAGTTTGACTGACCTGTTAAATGTATATCATTTTTCAATATATCTGATTAAATTACATCTACCTAACGGAATTAACTACTGGATAATTATGAAGGTGATGAAATTCTTTTGTAGAGTTTAAACAATTTATTTGAAATGTATGACTGATTTGTGCTTAGAGTAAAGCAAAACTACTTGTTTTTTCTTTTTTTGAAAGTGATGCCAAAGAATCTCCCTTTGGGTATGTAGATACTATTTTTGCAAATGAAAAATGAACTCAAATTGATGTCTAGAACAATAATCAAGCAATAAGATAATTTCCCATTTTTTAAATTAGTTTCGGGTGTACAAAACAATGTGATAGTTAGAGATTTACACCCCTCACAAAGTGATAACCCCCTACCCCAAACTACTACCTCTCTGACATCGTATATGGCTGTTACAATTCCATTACTCTATTTCCTATGCTGTAATTTCCCAATTTTTCACAACTCATCTAAAAATATTTCAAACCATGGATCTACCTATTGAAATATATGAGGAAATAAAAGTATAAACAATTATGCATACTCTATGCAAATCTAAAAGCATTTCATAGTTTAGGAATATATAACACATACTAAATCAAAATTATGGCATTAATAGTTACAATCTCTTGCATTGAATTTACTTCTAAATTTTTAAATAAATCATATGGAAAATGGTTGGATTTTCCAGATTAAAAGAAATATGAAAATTCAAAATGGAGGGAGAAGAAATAACATAAGTAATTCAGCTACATGCCCTACATCTTTCTTTAAAAGAAGCGTAGATATCAAAACCATTCATTTCAGATAACAGAAAACAACTGGAGATAATAAATTAAGAATACTAAGTGAAATAAAATGTTTGCCCCATGTACAATGTTAAGAGTTTTGAGCTATGCCAAGTTGTATTTCTATGATACTTGTGGTTCATCAATTTTTACCTTTTTCACAGATTTTCAAAATGATAACTACATGACTGGAAGACAAATATTTCTACTATTTTATTTAATTGGATTTCTTGGTATGAGTTTTTATAAACGCAATTAAGCTAACAGACCATCCCAGCATCATTTTTTTTTTTCAGTAGTAAACTTATTCACATCTGTGGAATAAATCCACTCCTTTGTCTCAATGGGCTATGTGGGTAGAAACACACCCTACGGGAGAAAGAGGTGACAGGGTTACTTTACCCTTGTTCTCCTGCCTGCACACTCTGAATGGCTTGTAGCTGTGGGCTGGGTTCTGCAGTTTGGGGCCAGGGCAGTTTTTAGTTTTAGGGGCTAAAGAGAAAATTTGCCAGAAAGAAAACCATCTATTAATCATCCTATGCTACATATTTGAGGAAAACTGGGGATAAATATGCATGAATTATATTTTGATTGCCATGAAGTAGAGGGTGAATTCATTCATGGATAGATCATTGTGTCTTGCCCCCAATTAGTTATTGCTGTCAACTATCAGAGTTTTTGAATCACTTTTTCCAGTCTTCAACAAATGACACTGCATTATGATGACTTTGAGACTGATGTTTACGTTTTGATACCAAAAATGAAATACATTGAAAAATGTATTGTTATAGGAAGCTTATTAAATACAAGATCATTCAATGTAGTTTTGGTGTCTTTATACATAAATTTACATTGTTACAATTCAAAGTGACAAATTCTCCCCATTAAAATACTGATCCTTTTGATTTTAACTACATTTTTAAAATTATCATTAAGTTTTCAAGTAAGTTAATCACAATTCCAGTAATGGAGGGAGGGAGCTCTGAGAGAGAAAAACAATACAATAAATGAGAAGCTATTAAGATTAATAGGGAAGACATGAATAACAGGTCTTTTTGTTTCTGTCCTGTTTGTTATTTAGATTCCACATATAAGCAAAATCTTACTGCATCTGTCTTTCTCTGTCTGACACTTCACTCAGCACAAGTCCCTCCAGGTCCATCCATGCCGCCCAAATGGCAAAAACCCATTCCCTTCCATGGCCGAGAAATATTCCATTGTATGTATGTACCGCCTCCTGTTTATCCATTCATCCACTGATGGACACCCAGGCTTCCTCCACATCTTGGCCATTGTAAACAATGCTGCAATGAACATATGGATGCACGCATCCTTCTCAAAGTAGCATTTTGCCTTTCTTCAGGTAAATATCCAGAAGTGGGGTCACTGGATACTTTGTCTCTTGGTATATATAGCCTTTGTCTTAAAGTCTATTTTGTCAGGTATAAGTATTACTACCCAGTTTTTTTGTTTGTTTGTTTCCACTTTCGTGAAATATCTTTACTTTCAAAGTGAAAATAATGAATAGCAGGTTTGACTTTTAGAAAATCTCCGTTGTGGATTTCTGTTAGTATGAATTCTGGAGTCAAGGGCGCCCAAAACAACCAGGAAAGAATCAGAGATTGTTTTGATTGCTTGTTGTTGTTGTTCTTTGCTTTTTAAATAAAGCATTATCTTTATTTTTATCTAGACGAAATATGCCTGGGAGAATCCTTGTCTATGTTCTTCATTTGAGCACGTGAAAACATTGTTTTCTCTGAGAAGTTTTAAAGTGTGTTTCAGGCATTACCTAACAGATCGCCAGCATCACTGTGTATCAGGCAGGCTTTGTTCTAGGCATCTATTGTAGTTGTTTACATCATGATTCATTTAGCCCTAAAACATTCCTCTATAGAATACACTATTATCTCTCCATTTTACAGATAAGGAGACTGAGGTACAGGGATATTTAAGAACTTATACCAAGTGGCAGAACTAGAATTCCAACCAGACCTGCCTAGACTTGACTCCAGAACCTCCCTTTGTAACCACTCCTTTGCCTCTCAATTTATAATTTACAAACATAAATGACTTCAAAATTCCTTTTCACAAGCTATTTTGTGGTATATGTGTTTCACAAAACCTATTATGGGCAAAATGCAAATCCCTGTATTTTTAACTTTATTTGGACACGTGGAAATTAACATTTTTCAAATTATTAGGTGGAGTAAAACAATTACGAGAAAATGAACTCAGCTTCTGTAAAAATATAGTGGGATTCATGATTTTCATAGCAGTTTTTTCCAACTTTTTAACAATATTCCTTTAAAGTGCACATAAATTCTAAGTGCCAGTTTGTTTTTTACTCTAATTATTTTTATCAGCAAACACCAAAGCATGCTAATAAGAATTCCATTTTTTTAAAGAGTTTTCAAACTGCTCTTCAAATTTATTATAACTGTTTTCCTGACAATGCATAAAATAGTTGATTTTAAAAAGCACTCCTTAAAATGAAATAAAGCTGCTATGCACAATGCAGAGCCTCATCTTTTTACACGCACCCTGAGGAAACTCAGACAGCTTAGATTTATGCATGTTTTATTTCGTTACATTTGTGAAGTATTTGATCGTATTTCTAAAGATCTACAATTGCTTTTGTAGTGCAGTCAGGTGGTATATTTTCTTCTCTTCTAGTTTATGAGAAATGGATATGATTCATGCAATTGATATAAAACTGCTTTCAAGTTAAGATATAGCGAAGACAGCACATGAAGCTAATAGTCAAATCATTTGCTGAAGGCTGGTGCTTTCACTGGATATTTGGAAACTGTCAAGTTGAGGAAGCAATGAGAATATAAGTTTTGCACAATTCAATTTCAGTTCTCTTCTGGGATGAAGATTAACACCGTTGACAGTGAATTTTGGGAGATAATCAACATTAGAGCTAAGGGTTATTGAAATTCGTATGCATTTAGAGATTCCACTTAAATTGTAAACTATGTGCTTATATTCAATCTAAATGGCTATTGGTTGAATTACTAACAAAATGCAAAAAAAAAAAACCCAACTCATTTATCTGTTCTGATCAAACATGTAAAGTATTTAATACGGTTTTAATATTTTTAACAAAGCACCTTATTATAAAATGCCTTTCCCTCCATTTTCCAGTTTACCATTTAATCTAATTAGAAATAGCTAATAGTAAATTATTTAATGTTCAAATTTGCTTAGAACATGACATATATTATCCTGTTATTAACACCGATGATATGTTTCATTTTGTCACACTAACTGCTTTTCTTGTGATTTTTATATACACTTAAAATTTTCCTCAAACATTTTATTTCATATTTTTAGATTATATTACTATCTTGAATTATTTAATGCTCCCTCTTCCCCCCAGTAATGAGAAGGTCTCATTGCTTGGCAAACGCAGTCTTCCAAAAACAAAAATCTCTTCTTAGATTCTCTTCTGTCATCAAAATCTGACCCATTCTAGAGTATCTTTGATATGGGTGAGTAGTCCCTTCCATGGCAGATTCAGCATTTGAGAATAATCTTTCTCCGTCCATTTTAAACGTATTATAGTGGTGCCTCAAGCAAAACTTCTATTTTAATAACGTATTACATGTTTGTAACATTTTATGTCCATGTGATCTCATCTTTAATCCCTCCGTTTTGTTTTGTTTGTTTGTTTGTTTCTTTCTTTAGGGCCCTGATATATAAGGATGTGTTGTTGAAGTATCTCTCAAGAATGAGTTTTCATTTGCTTCTACTCAGTATTCAGTAGCACCATTGGCTCTGGGCAGCAGAGAACACTGTCCTACGCCTTGTGCTTTCTAGAGGTTCCCGCACATTGCTTAGTGTATACAGTGATTCTTGCAATAAGAAATAATTCCCAATAGTACAGAGCAACCATGTCATTGCTTCTCTTTGTGTTTCTATAGGAGTATAGAAATAGTTCTTGAATTGATTCAATATTCTGAAGAATTGCACCTGACCACTTAGGAACTATTTCAATATTAAAATTATTCATATGTCCTGCCAATATATTTATCTTACCCCATACCCCTTTAACATTGAAATACAGAGGTACATTAAATCTTAGCATAGTTTATTTGTATGCAAATATAAATTATTATAAACATATTAAACATAGGAAGGGGTATTTTTATTAGTTTAGGTTAATTAAAATTTCAATCTTTTGGAAAAAATCTAATGATAACCAAACAAACAAGTTTTATCAAAACAATCACTCATTGAATTAGTGTTTTGCCCTTACATTTCCACAGATAATTAACTTTTAGAAGGAAACTTTCTTTATAAACATATAAAAATTTTTTATTTATTTATTTTTTGCTGTTTTTCATTTAGTATTTAGTATTTCTTGGTATTCTTAGTAGGAGGGTTACTGTCATTTGCTTGTATCAGAAATCAGAATGTTACACTTGCCAGTGGCATCATGTGACATTGATGAGAACTCTAAGTAGGCCATTTAAAAATTTGAAGGATACGTCTTCAGAATATCTCCAACGGTACATTATTTACTAAAACCCATCTTTACCTGCTTAATCTCTCCTGAGAAGTTACTTAAGTACTGCTAATATCCAATTTGGTAATGTTTCCTGTTCAATTTTCATAAAATCAGACTGATTTGGGGGCTAACCCTTAGTTTGGTAATTACAAGGTGGTGTAAGTAAATTTATATTTTCTATACTATTTGTATCTTTTAAGTTATTTTAAGTTCTATCAAGTCTTTTAATAATCATTTTCCAGATCTTATTTTTGTGTATATGGCATTTTTCATATAACTTTCCTTCTTTTTTTAATTTGGACTTTATTTTCGACATGCTTTCCAGATTTGAATCAATTCCTACCTAATTAGACAAAGAAATCCTTATCTCAACACTCTACATTAAACAAGGACAATAAAGTTGTGAAACGTTCGTCCTTTTTCTCAATAATTTTGAAAAATAACTAAACTTCAGTTTTATTAAAATAATCGTTGATTTAGTATCTTGCCTTTATATTTTCCTTTACATTTATAGAATATAATAGGTAAAAAAAAAGAAATAGATAAATACTTCCCAGTCATTTTATTCCTTTTCTTTCACTTGTCCTATCTTTTTGTCATTTACTTAATATTACATAGTGTCTTGATGTAGAATCATAATTCCTAAGTTTCTTCCAGGTAATACATTTTAACCTTATAGGATCTAGATGTATTCTACTTTAATCTTCTTGCTGAATTCATGATGATACAGTAAGCATGCCAAAAAGAAACAGACTATATGTTATAACAGACAATGAAATTTTGAGCAACGGGACTGATAGGCTTTGATAGGGTAAAGTATATTTTATCAAATGCCAAATACAGTCTAAGAATTTTATATATTCTTTTCATATACATTTCCCTCACAATTCTTTTGTAGTCTTTTTTAATAATATGGAAAATGTTATGATTTAATGATAATCTCACAGACAAATCTAAGCAGGGGATCATTTTTTGATTAGTTTTTAACTGGTTTTAAACTAATATGATTTTATTGATCGGTAACTTGCAAAACATTTGGCATATCTTATCACTGCTTTGGGGTCTTCACCTATTTTTCCCCTCTGCTTTGCTTCTTTGAACGTAATGAACATGCAGATAGAGTTGCACTTACTATATTAAGGTTATGTAGTAAGATGCACCTAATTCAAATGCTGAGATTTAATATAGTGTGAAACAAGTGTCACATTTTTATATTAACTTTTGGATGCTTAACATTTATTTACCACATATATTACATACACTGGAATTCTGAAATAGGACTCCAAAGAAAGCTCTTTTGTTTGTAAGGTTATTATATTTGGGACACATTTGCATAGTTCAGTACAGCTTATAGCATACCCTGAAATTTTCCTCAATTATTCTTATTATGGGTAAGAAGAAAAAATGTTTTTTTTCCCCAGTCACATGCCAAAAGAGGCTTTGATCTTGAATGTACTTGTCACATACATTTGTATGACTCCTCTGAGGAAATTCTTTACTATTTCTGTATCTGCTGAAACATGATATCCTAGCTTGTGAGCAAATGCACAATTTACTGTTTCCGGGACAACTCCGTTATATCAGCACTAACAGTTGAACTGAAAACTATAACTACAGATGAAATGGTTTTCTACAGCTTCATGCTTTGTTAAGTGTAAAGGATTCTCCAAGAGAAACACTTTTGTATGACATATTTTTAACCGACTTTGAAATTCTATGTACCATTTTCAGGTACAGAACTGGATCAAAGCAACTATTCCCTTTACAAATGTTACAGAGCTAAGAAAATATTTGAGATATTTTTCCCCATCCACCCTCAAGTCATTTTGAGGATGTGATGTTGTTCCAGGTAAATCCTTTAGATCAACAGGATAAACGAAAAAATATTCAGTGGGACCTTGAATTCTTCTTTCTGTAGGTGTAGCTAGAGGTGGTACCTTAGTGTTTTTCAACCAATTCAGACTTTAGATTAACATGATTACAATGGCATTAATAAGAATTAAGATTTTTTCCTTAGGTTGACTAAATATAACATATGAGTATGTACAAATAGCGTTTCTTATCTCTCCAATAAACCATTAGAAAAGTACATTAGAGCATATAATAGGAAATACCCAATTCAAACAAACAAAGCTTATAAAATAATTAGGGATAAGCATTATAATATGTGCTCAAAATCTGTAAGAGGAAAAAGTATAAAACATTAAAGAGACACATAAAAAAAGACTCAAATAAATGGGAACCATAACATTATGAGATGAAAGACAATAAATTAGCAATGGTTTAATTTCCCTCACTTAATAAACAAATTCAATTCAAAATCAGTCACAATAATGGGAAGATTTTTAAATGAAAAATTATTTTCTTCTTCCTAGTCAGGGAAAACAGTCCATTTTGTGAAAGTAACAACCTCAAGTTCTATTTTTCGTCTCTTCCTTTAATATTTTAATTACTAAAACTTCCTAGTATGTTTTAACTTTTAATAAGGTTAGTATTGTATCATTGATTTATTTTTTAAGAATATTTGTGCTTATTTTTCCCAAAGAAATTTAGAATGCATGGTTCTGAAAATAAAATCTATGCTACTTTTAGGGTTTAAAATTAATCTATAAATTTGTTTATGAGTTATTGACATTTTTGTGCTGTGACTTTCTTTTCAGAAACATGGAATCTCTCAGTGTCCACTATATTTAATAGTGCTATTTAGGAATTTCAAAAATGTTTTCAATGTGCAAGATGTGCACACTTAATTGTATAAATTTATTTGTATTTTTTTTTCTGTTTTCTTTTATTATTATTAAATCCTTTTAGGTATCCAAGAGGTTGCTTTTCTTCCTTTTTATAACTTTTTTGTTTGTTTTATTAAGTTAACTGGGGTGACATTGGTTAATAAAATTATGTAAGTTTCAAGTATACATTTCTATAATACATCATATATACATTGCATTGTGTGTTCATCGCCCAGAGTTAGTTCTCCTTCTATCACTATATATTTGACCCCCTTTTGGAGGTAAAAGAGGGTGTATTTTAAAATGTTGAACCACTATATTATCAGTATTATGGTTAATTCTAAAAATATAAAAAATTTAAGTGTTTCTTTGAAATTATATGCTGTATAAAATATGTTAGAATATCTTTACAAAATCATATGTGTATTGTGCTTTTGAGGAAATTATTTTTTTATAGCTCTTTCAAATTCTTCTATGGAATTTTTCTGTCTTTTCTTTCACCCAGTGTTTTAAAATTATATTTTCCTAGAATTTTCATATTCAATCTATCTTTTCAAGTTCATGTACATGAAGGTATGCAAAATAATGTCAAATGATTATTTCTAATACTGATATTTTTGTGCTTAATTTCACTTATTTCTATTGATCATGGTGTTGATTATATGATTATTTGCATTTGTCGCATCTCATCAAAATGAACACTTAAAATTGGTGAGTTTATTGTATTTAAATTATATCCAAATAGAAAATATAAAAATGTTACCAGAGGGTAAGGGGGTGGGGGGTGGGTGATGAGGGTAAAGGGGATCAAATATATGGTGATGGAAGGAGAACTGACTCTGGGTGGTGAACACACAATGGGATTTATAGACGATGTAATACAGACTTGTACACCTGAAATCTATGTAAATTTACTAACAATTGTCACCCCAATAAAATTAATTAAAAAAAAAAAAGAAAATATAAAAATGGTAGCACGGTTATTTCATAAGTTACATGTTATGTGTGTGTATGTAAGGAAAGATGATCAACATTCCTTAAAAAGGACATAGAAACAAAGAATCGCAGACTAAGCTTGTGGACAGACTCTGTAGGCCACCACTGTTAAGTTAAATTAGCTCCAACCCATTTCTCTTCTTGTGTCATTCAGTCAAGATCAAAAGTTCTAAAAGAAAAAGTGCCTTATTGGACTCTTTCTGAATAGGTGTCTGCCCCTAGGAATACCATCCTTGATAATTGAATCATCTCAAAGCCTAATTAGAAGAGAAATGTTTCTTCAAAACACAATCACAATGCTATTATCAGAAGAGAGAATAAATTGCAGGCAGACAAAAAACAAAAAACAAATCTACTGCCTCACTGTACTCATGGCTCTCTATGAAAATGTACATATGATAACATTTTAATTCCTTTTCGTTTCTCACACTTATTTTTTTGTCAATAGAATCCATTTGACCTTTACCATGTAGCCATGAGTTCAATGAATCTCAACACTGGCCTCATATTAGAATCACCTTGGAAACTTAAAAAATGTTGTTTCTAGTATGAGATACATTACTCTGTTGCTGATAACCTCAAAGTTCCTTTTTTTCTTACCTGTGCTCTGGTAACCTGTGTCTTGGTATCCTGCCCTCGCTACTCCCTCCTGCTCCAGCCATCAGTGTCAAATACTGAATAAACACAAATTGGCCCTGAAAGAAACAAGTGCATTTAAAAAAATAAATATTAAACAATTGGCCAAGGAAGTAGAACCACAAGATGCTCTTTCCCAGGAAGCATGCTTAGGCAAAATGACAGCTTTCATGCAAAGCTTCTGGCATAGAGAGAAGGGGTGGAAGAAAGAAAAAGATGTTGAACATGCCAATTTGAGAAGCTATGTGTTTAACTACTCTTGTATAATTTGTAGAATGATAGAAGTTCTAAATCACACCCAACCTATACACATACTATATGTTTCTGTATGTTCTCTAACTTCCTAGTTTCCTTGAAAAGCTGAATTACTTTAGGAAGTAAGTTTGGTCTTGGGAATTATCACGTAATATCTGTTTTGTTAAGAAGGCTTCAACCAAAACGTGTATTTTAAGCAAAAAGAGCTTTCTGTTTAAACTGCCATGTATCTTTAGAAGCTCTTGCTTTTCACATATTGCCCAATTAAAGTATTTTTGTATTAATTAAAATATTTATGATTATTCATTATCTGAAAGAAAAAAGACAAAATACGTGCCCTTTAAGATATAATTTTGTAACGTTTGTAATTTTCTTATTTTGACTATCTTCCTAAATTTTGTGATGTTAAACTTGAAATAGGAAAGATCACTTTCCAATGAAAAATCTTCCATAGAGTTAAACTAAAGATCAGAACGTCGTTTTATTTCGAAAGATTATCTACTCATACTTTAGTTCCCCTAGGCTTTCTTCTCTTAGTGAGAATGTTTAAATATATTATTAACTTTACATCAAACTTTAATATTTAAAGACAGATTTTTGCAGCCTGAGGGGACAATTAAAGCTAGTATGAGGAACTTATGAAAACCCAAACTAAAGAACTGGTTTTACAAACTCCTGACTTGTCACTCTGTTGTTCTCCCTCATCTAACTTCTGTACCCATCACCTGCTTCTCATCACTTTTGTTCCTCCACATATATTATTGTCATGAGAAGCATCAGCGTGATGTATAGCCAAACTTCCAGAGGCAGATTTGCAAAGAAAATTTTTTTTTGAAAATATGAACAAATATTAGGTATTGTTATTCTAGCATAGAGGATAGTTCTTATTTGTTTGACTTGTATAGGGATGAATTTTCATTTTGAAATCTAATAATGTTTACCTTTAAACAAAGTTCTCTCTTCTCCTTTTTATGATGAAATTTACTTTTCTACTTATGAGAATTATCTAAAAATACATAAAACTTTTATGTAATTTTAAAAATTATGCTAAAATGAAATTAGATGAATGTGAATTCTGTGATGACAGTAGGGCTGTTTTATTTATCATTCTTCAGAAACTTACAGACAGAAAATCTCTTAAAAAAATAAACACAACTTATGGTTTAAAACATTCTGCAAATTTCCTAATGTAGTGTTTCTTTTTCTTTGTTGTAGGTTTAGAAAATTAAAAAAAAATGTAAACGCTTTGATAACCATTTATACTTAGAAACTTTTCTAAGTTAACAGTATATTCAAAAATAACCTTTTTTCACCTTCATATATGAAAACTGATATATATATATATATATATATATATATATATATATATATATATATATATATGTAAAAGCATGGATGGTAGGCTATATCCATAAATATTTTTTTCTAAATCTCAGTTGAAATTCACTATTGGTAACCAGGTGATCATGTTTTAACCTAATCTGCTTCTTTAGGTTCTTTACAATATATTAAAGAAGGTAAATTTATCTCTAGTTCATTGTAACACATTGAAATCATACATTGAGTTATTATAGCACCAGTTATGGGAGGGAAAAATGAGAAACAATTTTTTTCCGTAAAATATATTACTAATGTATGAACATTCTATGTTAACCTTTTCCCCTCCCTGCAGCACATATAACAAATTGAATCTATTATGGCACATATTTTGTTTTCAGTTTTGTTTTATAGAAAATCTGAACATTTTGGCCAAGGGGGTTGTTGTCAGTGCTATGTCATTATTTTTATGGTACAAGGAGCTCTTAATTCTCAACACATATTGCAAAGGGACTCTTTTATCTAATGCCTTTAAAATATTATCACATCCATGGGTGAATAACATTCCTTCACACCAGTTTAAGAAGTTTTATTGATGGATATCTGAGGTTTTCATGAATTCAAAATATTATAGAAGTTTTCTTTTTAACACCTGAAGATCTGTATTTTATGATCTTTTTTTTTTTGAAAACATCAGATGTTATTGGTAAATAAAGCTATTTAATAGAGGAACACACTTTTTATATTTAGGCAATTCTTTAAACTCTACAGTCCTCTGGATTTCTTCATTATTTGTATGTAGTGTGTGATACAATTTTAGCTAGCTAAGGATGAACTGGCATGTGGTTTTATGTTATATTTTTATAGGTTCCATAAACTAATCATGTCTAAACATTCCGATATTCTGTCTTGATATGTTAAAGTCATTTTAAAAATTTTCAGTGACATTCAAAATAAGACCTATGGAACCCTAAAAGATCTGCAGATGCCTCAAAAGCCACTGCCTAGAAAAAAGGCTTTCCATGCCAAATCTAGCCATCTCTGTTCAGAGCCATTCTGCTTTTATTGGTTGAATATATGGCCCTATAGCTAAAACAAGTTTGAAAATTCTTAATTCACCCCCTTTACTCTTGATGAAATTCATATTCATTGACTATTTTGAGATAACATGAAGTATGATTTAGGCAGTAAATTGAAGTTACTTAGATAACATAGAAACAAGACATTTAGAAGGCATCTGACTGCGTCACGGTCCCCAAGACTACCCTCAGGCTTGATGAATTGCTAAGACTTGGACCCCGAAAAGTTGTTACACTTGCAGTTATGGTTTATTATAGCAAAAGATAAAGACTAAACCCAGCAAGAGGGAAAAGGCACACGGGGTGAAGTCTAGGAAAAACCAGGCACAAGCTTCCATGTGTTTCTTCCCAATGGAGTCATATAGGGATGCACTTAATCCCCCAGCAAAGATGTCTGATAACGTGTGAAGTATTGCCAACCCAGGAAGATCACCGGAACCTTCGCTTCAGGGTTTTTATCAGGGATCAGTCACTTACCAAGCAAAGCCCACATGACTTTCAGAGACTCAGACTACAGCCTCTCCCCTCCTCAATCAAACAGGTTTTCACCATCAATCACATTGGTAGGATAGATAAAGGTATCAGTCCAACTGGCACAGCATGAATCAAGGCCACGGGCATACAAAAACACCATTGTTGGGCAGAATATTCCAAAACTTCACAAGTTACATCCCAGAAACTAGCCAAAGGCTAGACCTGAGGACAGGCCTTTCTTGGGAATGTGCAGGGTTTGGGTGATCCACACCTGCTGACTTAACCCTTTCTTGTCCATTTACTTTAACATATCTTTGTTGTATATGCAAGCATATGTATCCATTCTAATCCTGGCCAATTTCATGCTGCCCACCGATTTCTGGAGACACTATATTCATTTGATCAATTCCTTTTTATACAGTTCATTTTTACATAGCTCTTCTTTTATTAGGAGGAAAAAAAATCTCTTACTCCTTTCTTCTCTTTTCCTATTAAATTAAAACAAAACAAAATAAATCCTCTGGATAGACACCCAAAGGAATGAATTAAGTAATCTAAACCCTAATTGACTCTAATATATATTTAATGTATATGCTACTGATGTATAAAAAAAACAAATTATTGATTTTAGAGACTATAATCAACACTAGTTTTTCAAAAATCAACTATTTCTTACAGTGATATCTTTTGGGTTAGTAATATTTGCAGGTAGGTGGCTGTAATTCAAGTATCCTAGAATTTCCTGTCACCTGACTACAGATAAGGTAACAATGTTTCTATATCTAAGTTGTAATTTCCAGGTTCCATTCTACTTGATTGATTTCACCAAGTTCCAAACCCTGAGGAACTGTGCAAACCCTGAAATGCTTCTATGTTCTACAAATCTCTCTTGGTTGTTGCTTTCCACTACCTTCAGCCTCCTGGATCTAGGCTGCTATTCTGGTCTTCCTGAGGAACCCCCTTCACTTTAAATCTGCATTTCCTCAGAGGGCTATTTTTCCCCACTTTGTTGTTTGGATCCAACCCTAGGCACAAACTTTTCCAGTGAAGCAAAGGACAAGCTACAACATTTAAGTAAACTTAACTAAAAGCTTAGAGATAACTAAAGGAAATCACAATTGTGGAAAATTCCATAGCAAATATGGTTGTTATAAGGTTCCATAGAACCCAGCGATATTCTACCTTCTTACTCCCAGGCTTCTACCATGTTGTTTTCCCCAACAATTTATCTTAAGCTTTATAATAGCCTCACTTCTATAATCTCTGAAAATAAATATGTACTCAGCAAAGCTGCAATTCCCCCCATTTTGAAGACACCCTTGGACGTTCTTGTGGAAAGCAAATGAGCTTCTCACTGACTTACTTAAAATCAAACTTCTCTATGTTTTATGCCTAGGGATGGAAACTTTGAAAAGCCATTCATTTTAATTATTCAAACTAGTTTTTGTTTAGTTTTGCAAAAACAGTGATAGTATTTTGATCCTATCAAATAACAGAACCCAAACTATTGTAATTTTTTTGTAGTTTTGGATAAGAGAATCTTAATGAGACATCTCAGAAGCTTCACTATAATTCATGAGCCATTATTAGTTTACAAAACCAACCTTTCTTTAGAATCCTAAAACAATGTTTAGCAAGTCTTTATTATGGGGGCTAGATCAATTTTATAGGGAAATAAATTGTTTTATTTATGGGTGAAAGGCTTCCTATGCAACAGAGGAAATCCTTTGTTTAGAATTAGATCACAGTCAAATTAAAATTTACTTGAGAGTCCCCTGTAACTTAATTATTTAGCAAATGTATTCTGTTATCCCCTCTTCATACCCAGTTTTTTTATAAAATCAGATTCAGAATATTCTATATCTTTATGTGCTCACTTTTCTTATCAACTCTTTCAGAGAAAAAAACAGACCTGGAGAGTAGTTGAAATGGCAGAAATACTTTATTCACAACTATTGCAATAGGAAAAAAGAGACCTCAGTGTAGAACTGGGCTTGATTCTGAATACAGCATAGGCAAGTGGGAATTTATAGCCAAGGAGCGGGCTGGGAGCAGTGGGTGAAAAATTACTAAGAGGAAACATCAAGGGTAAGGGAGATTCTGGCTAAACCAATCTAACAGGATCTTTGCTGAAGATAGGCCAAATTCATTAGACATCTACTTAGGGATGGTGCAGAATGATGAACTTAATTACCCAGGGTCATCAGATATGGAGGGTGGGGGGACCCTTGGTAAACTGACTTAGCAAGATTCTTGCTAACACTGCATTTTACAAGGAAGTGCACAGATGGGCCTAGGGGAAAGTTCAGGAGCCTAACTAAAGTTTGGTCAAGCAAAGAATCATTGTCAATGCAAATAAGCAATTACAACACAGTAGCTGAAGAATTTTAAAATGTTTTAGCTGAAAGTGATTTTCTTTGGTTTCCTTCTAATGAAAGTTTTTATTTCTTTTTTAAGAAAGACAGATTTTTGGTTTTATATTTCTGCCTAAAAGAGGGAGCTTGTAATATTATTTGCATCACTGTCTTGAAGTTGGTCCTTTAAGAACAGTCTTTGATTTAACTATGCATTAACAAAAGACCCCTTAGATTGTGTCTTCCCCCACCTCCACTCCCAGAAAAAAGACCAGTTTCCTCCTATCTTGATGAGGACTTCCCAGGAGAAAAATCACCTTCAATGTCTGGTACTCTCAAGCAAATGCAGTTTTAAACAAAGTTTTCTTTCTTGTTTCACCCATCTGTCCTCAGAAGTTGAAGACTGCAGGCGTCATGTGTGAAACTGATGTAGATACAAATACTACATTTAAATTACAAGACTGTAATTGGCATCCAACCATTTATAAAAAGACTGATGAATGATATGTGCCTGTGTTTCATGTGCCTAAGTTTCATCCCTCTGGTTAAGAGTTAAGCTTATATTCAGTTGGTTTAATAAAAGATAGTGATGCCTGTATTCTGCATTTGCATAAGAAAATAATATTTCCAGCTACTGTTACACCTGTTGAGGTCCCTTATCACATATGCTATTTCTCTAGTTTGAACAAGAAAGCACCTACAGATTGTAAGAACAGTCACCACTACAGTAATACATACACATTTTCTTTCCTAGTTCAATGTGCTACCCTATGCTGTTGGGAGTGATGAGAGACCGAAATCCTATACACTCCCCACCATTGCTTTTGTTAGACAATCTCTTCTTTCTTCCCCAGGTGGTTTATAGAGGTTATAAAGTGATATTACAGTTTTCCTGTGTCTCACTCTTAAGGTGTGAGTCTTTGTTCCTGGCATAAAGTACCATGGTTAAGGAGGGAAATGATTATGCTTCTACCTCTGCTTCTAATAAAGTCATTCTCATTTAGACCATTAGACTTCCAATGGAATAAATCAAGCCTGTAGCCCCGAAGAAAGGAGAAAATAACATTTTAAAACAACACGTTTTTCCCTAGGCTTCACAAATATATTTTGACATTTAACTGCAGCCAGAAATCCACATTATTTATCACTGTCGACATTTTCTCCAGAAACATTTTCCTTAACCATGGACCATTCTCCTATGACAAAAAGCAGGACTTTGATAAAAATGACATGTAGAAAAATAATGTGTTCAAAGAGATAAAGTATAAAACATCATGAAGTCAAGGCACTACAAACATTCCTTTTTTTATATATTTTTTTCTACAGAATAAAGAGTGCTGGTGGGTAAATAGTACACTGATGGGTGTTCTGGAATGATCTAAAATGAAGCTTGCATGCCACATGAGGAATCTGAGGCTTTATGACCAGCTGTTTTCTTCTTGTCACACTGAAGAGTCCATAGTAGAAACAATGGGTGGGTAAGGTTTAGGAGAGAAAATCAAAATATGGAGCCAGTTTTCTGTTTAGGTATGCAAGATAGAACTGAAGTTCAGGTGACGTAGTATGGAAGAAAGTGGACAGGTAGAAAAGGTATTAGGCAGAAGGTTGCCAAGCCGGGCTGAGATGCCGGGTTCTGGAATTTTTCTGACTAAAGAAATTTTTACACAGACAACTCTCCTATTTTTGTGGTGAGTCTCAGATTTGATAGTGAGTTTCCCATATTGCCTGTCCTGTGTTTTGGAGATTGAGGAAAATCTCAAATGATAGATGAGAACAAGAATTATTAATCGTTCTGAAAGTGATCCTAATATGACTAAAGCTTTCTTGGTTAGCTTTGTAACTTAATATGAAATGAATTTGGAGACTCTTTCCCTAAATATCTCCAGCTATTGACTAATACCTACGAGTTCCTTGGGAGGGGGGTTAAATTATTTCATTCCACAGTGACTCACATGCATTCATTTGTAAACACTGTCAGAAGAGAAACTGTCCACAATTGGCAATTATACTTCAATAAAGCTCGAAAAAAAATATAGCAAAGCAAAACAAAATAATTGTCCAAACTTTATTCACGCCAGGTTTAAAATAAGGTCAACAGGTAATTCATAAGATAGTGTAGATTACAGAAACTGAGTAGTTAATTGTAGGCCAAATACACAATATATGAGGATAGGGAGAGGTGGTGGAGAAAAACATGCAATTCACCAATTTGCAATTATTTTTCCTAATGTGTTAGAGAGTTTATAAATACAAAATTCATTTTTAAAAACAGTTATAATAAGTATGTCATGTCTAGAATTTCAATTAGCATGATAAACAGGAAATGGACTGAATGATTGCCGGGAAACATTTGATATATATATATATATATATATATATATATATATATATATATATACACATATATATATATATATATATGGGCAAGTCAAGAAATGTAGTTGCTGACATCAAATATTTGTATGTTCCTTTATTTTTTTAAAAAATATAATTACTATACTGTTTGAAGAAATAATTTATGCTGAATAGTTTTATGATGTTATTTAATGATGTGTTTTAGATTTTTAATTTATCATGGTCTTCTCTTTTAATTAATACACTTCTTACTTGTATGCTATTTGTCAATTATGGATTAAGGCTCGCTCATAAAACACCCTTAGTTTATCTTATACTCAAAGCATTAGCCCACATAGCTGCATGTGCAGTGTAGTGGCCCAGAGTTACAAAGTGTACTGCCATCTTCTACATCATTGTATCATTTCTTAAATCCAATTAAAACGCATATGTTAAGAATTTCCTCTAGAGAAATGGAAAATGTCTGCTAGTGTGAAGAACAATTATAGCTGCTGCCTGTGGACATTAGTTCCCAGAATTATTGCAACATGTGTCATTTTGATCTGTTTCAGTGTCATGCTGTGAACACACTGGTCAGCTTCCAGCAATATTCAGTGGGATTTAAATTAATAACTAGCTGATGAGCTGATATTTAAAAACAGATGGGACTCATATCTAACACAACAGAAAAATCCATCACCACCAGTCAAAATAAACAGCGAAGGGACTCTAAGAGCACTGTATTTTAAATGATCTTACAAGACAGACTTGTAACTCCAAATAGAAATGACATGAAGAAAATAATACTTGATTATTCATAAAGTTTAGTATCCAATGGTAAAGCCCCTCAAAGTGTAGGACAGTAAAATGTTCATCTTTCTGTGAATAGAAATTGACAAAATATTTTTCCACTCATTAATAAAAATAATTAAAATAAAATCCCTGGCTATGAAAATACTTCTGACAATTGTCTTAATACTTTTTAAAACCTGTCATATGTTTTGAACTAATTAAAATTATTAGTTTCCTAAATGCAACACATTTTCCTTATTTGAGAGCAAGCAATACAACAGAAACCTTAAAGCTAAGAAACTTGAAAACTTTTATGAAACTATATACCTGTGTATGCTTGTATTAAAATCTGTGGCTAGGTATTCTCAGATAAACTTAAAAACATGCATGGTTAAGCAAATGTAAGCAAATAATTGCTGAAGAGGCAAGCAAATAATTCACTCAGTATTTTTTTCTCAAAAGGGCATACTGGGTGGTTACTATATGAAAGGCATGGTGATAGAAGAAAACACATAAATATACTATAAAAAATTTTTATCAAAGACTAAAGCATCAAAATAAAACATCTAGAATTAAGGTTTTTGGTCATTCTTTGACTAATACTTTGGAAAATTCAATACTAACATTTGAGAAAAGTATTAACTCATATGGGAAGGAAATATTTATCAACAGCATTAGAGTAGGTATGAGATGGGTAGGCTGGTTCCCTGCAGTAACTGTTCTGGGGCATGACTACCTTATACAGGTTTCATGGGTGCTCTATTAGGAGAATAGTTTCCACAGGCTGGAAACACTTTAGCTGTGTGTTTTTTTTTATTTTTGCATTAGCTTAATACTTCAAGGTAGGTTATGCATCAAGTAACACTCTTCCCTTAAGCTTATAATTTTAATATTTATGAGTTAATTTGAATTCCATATCTAACCGATGCTAGGCTGTAGAAAACAAGTTAACCTTATCTTAAGCATAACTAATTATTTGGAAAAGCTCAATTGATTCCTTCTCCCCCTACCACAAACATGTTAACATTAATAACTAATGTTGAATGGGTATAGAATACATAAAAATTTTATAAAAATCCTGAGATTGATTTTTATTTCTAGGCAATGATTTGATACTATATAAATACTAACATTATATTCCTCATCTGTATAATTAACTGATAGAAAATTATTATTTTTAATAAGTTCTAGAAATATTTAAAAAAAAAACCCATTATTGGTATTTTGGTAATTTCACCTAATCAGAACGATGCTTTCATTGTTGTTATTTTTTTCCAACTAATGTGGCTCCATATCCATGCCCATTTTTTGTTTTGATGTCTCTCATTTAAGATTTTCATTTCATAGAGTTTTATTATCTATGATATTTGTTAGGAAAGTAGTGTAAGAAGGAAATTACACAGTTCTCCCATTTTTTTTTCCAAAAAGAAAGGATGAAAGGAGAGAAAAGAGGAAGCAAAGAGAGGAGAACAAAGAGAAAAGAAAGAAAAGGAGAAACAGGATCATGGCCATTGGGGCAATTAGCAAGGTGTTAAAATGTATTATTCGAAAGGAACTATGCTGTGTCTTCCAAACAAAACTTCTTTCTTCCACACCTATCAAGGACAGTGTCTCCTGTTGGCCTCACCTATACAGATGCACTTTGGTCTCTGACTACAGGCGCTCAGGAGGGAGGTATGTTACATCGAGTAGGGCCAAACCCAGTTCAGGCCCTGCTGTCCCCCACCCCCATGCCCTGGTGTGGGGCTGCTTTGCCTGGGTTGAGGGCTTCTCTCTGAGGAGGCATGCTGGTTATTCCTGTGAGGGCCCAGCCTCTGATCCTCCGTCCTGCTCTCCGTGCTCTGTGTGATTTATGCTCCTCCCTACTAGGACCTAAACTACTCACAATTAGAATGGTTTATTTGAGTTAAGCAAAAGAAACATTTATGTGTATTTCAGAATTATCAGGCTGGAAGCAGTGTGGAAGATGGATTAAACAGGTAAAACTACATGCTGGGAGATGAGTTAGAAGACTGTAGGAAGTCTACCGGGGGTGCCAAAAAAAAAAAAAAGTATACATTCTAAGAGATGTTATCTATGTATTACTTTTCCAAGTTGAATTGAATTACAATGGCAATGTGTATATGTAGTAGGACATTCGCTCAAAAGATAGCGTTAATCAAATGCTAGCCTCATTCATTGCATTACAATTTTAATAGTTTTCTCCTTTCTTGGGCCATGTGTATACTTTTGGCACCCTCTGTATAAAAAACGTGATGTAAAGGGGAACTGAAATAAAAGTGATGGAATTGGTGGTGAGGTGATTAATTTGAGAGATCCTAATTCAGTGGCTTCTATGCTGTGAGAGTTGGATATCAGGAGGTATTTCCAATAATAGTTTTACCTCTAGTTGGAACTGTGGTCTGTGGTATCCTTTACTAAGTTAAGAGTTAGATGGAGAAGCAGTGTGAGGAAAGAACAGTAATGAACTTTATACTGAACACTTCAGCCTGAAAGGTGTACTGTACCTTCAGGTAGAGATGCTCAGCATGAAGTTAGATAGTCCACACCTGCGCTTGCTCACCATTGCGTGCTTAGCCACCACACTGTGCCTAGTACCTGGTAGACACTCTAAATAGGTATTTGTTAAATAAAGAAAGAAATCAGTGTGTGAGATTACAGATTTGGCATTCAGACAAACATGGGAGAAAAAAAGACAGAAACCTGCAATGTCAAAAGAGCTGATGATGGGGAGAAATTCAAAGAGGAGTCAACAAAAAACAAAAGATAAACCATACCCAATGGCTTTAGGCAACAGTGAGATGCTGTTTAACCTTCTAGAACCTTTTCTGTGGATTCAGTGATGCTGTATAAAGTTATGCAGGTTGTTCCCCAATTGCGACACTATCTACTGAGCTACCAAGACTAAATACTGATTGCTACTTCTTTTTAGCTGACCTCAGCAAAACACCTTTGTGTATTAATAAATGTATTTTGAGGGAAAGGTGTGATTTTTCTTTGCAAAAGACGTCATATAACTATCAGTTGCTCTGATGAAAAGAATAGCAGCAAAGACTGCAGTGGCTTGAGAACTGGGTGTCTCTGAAATAGCAGGGGCAAATGAGTGAGTACAATGTGAATAAGCTTACCTGTAAAAGAAAGAGGAAATATATGGAAATGGAAGAAAAGTTTTTAAAAACAAAATTATTTTTTTTGTTTTGTTTTAAAAGGGAGTCTGGAACATATGCTGTATATTTGTTGAAAAGAGAACCATGATGAGGGAGAGTTGAAAGATTGCTATAAAAATGGTATGAATGTAAAAACAAGTTCTGTGCTGTAGTGGGAAAGTAAAGGGTCTAAGGCCTTAGACAGGAAGGTAAGACTAATGTGTTATCAGAGGGTTCTCCAGAGAAACAGAATCAACACGATGTGTGTGTATATAAACACACACACGTATAGATACATATCTATCTGTCTATCTATCATCTATCTATCTATCTATCTATCTATCTATCTATCTATCTATCTATCTATTTTTCTATCATCTACCTATCTGTCTATCTAAAGAGACAGAGAGAGACAGAGAGAGAAAAAGATTTTAAGGAACTGGCTCACATAATGGTGGAGGTTCAAGTCTAAAATCTGCAGAGAAGGCGAGTAGGCTAGAGACTCAGAGAACAGTTGTAATATGGGTCCAAATGCAGTCAGCTGAAAGAATTCCTTCTTCCTTATGGAGACCAGTCTTTGTTCTATTAAGGTCTTTAAATAATTGGATGAATACTACCTACATTAAGGAGAGTAATTTGCTTTACTTAAAGTCTGCACATTTAAATGTTACTCTCTACCCAGGGAAAAGTCATGCTGCAGTTCAATTCTGAGGGTCATCAGGTGGTGAAATTCCTTTTTGTTTGTGACAGGCCAGTCTTTTGATTGGTTGAGGTCCTTCGACTGATTGGTTGAGGTCCTCCCATGCTATGGAGAACTCTCTACTTTAAATTCCACTGATTTAAATGTTAATCTCATTCAAAAACATCCTCAGAGAAACATCCGGAAAAAGTTTGGACAAATATCTGGCTTCTGTGGCCCAGCCAAGTTGACACATAAAATTAACCATCACAACTATTAAGGCCAAAACAAATGATATCAATGCAGGTGGTATGAAAGGCAATTGCAATGGTCTGAACCCCAAAATTATCTTTCTGCACTCCATAAAGCTGGAGTGAATTAGCAGGTAATTTAGTAAGAAGCATGAGAAAATAAATGACAGTTTAAATAACCAATGTGGGAGAATGAGAGAGAGGGAAAGAAAGAGAGAAATTGTGACAGGAGAGAATTTCTGTATTGAGAATGCAGAGCATTATAGCCCCTTTGTATCGGCATCTGTGTGGCTGATTAGAATGGTTGCAGTTTAATAAGGCAGGGGGAACTGGCAAACAAAATACCCAGAGAATTTGGTCATGGCTAACGGATAACTGAAGTTATGGTTCTGGCACATAAACTGACTCCAGAAGGGAGTGAAGTCAGAAAGGAGGCGAATGTATGGGTGTAGTCTTCTAGGAAAGGGTGCTCGTAAAGTTAAAATGCAAGTGACTGAGAATGGTAAGTCTTAAAAACAGAGTTTCAAAGGAATTCTTATTTGGATTCGTTTCTAATCATTTGTTTAAAAAATATTCCAGTACCTTTCAATAGGTAGCTTTGCTCCAATCATTTACTTTGAGGACATTGTCTTAATTTATTTATTAAAACTTACGACATTGTAATGAAATTATCTTGTTTGTCACCACCACAGGAACGCTAGTCGTGCTCAGGAACACAGCACATAAAAAGATCGGAAGAAGTGTTTCCTGATTGAATAGATGAAGGGTAAATATTCAGTTGGTTTGTATTCAGACAGTCATTAAGAATTGTCAAAACATTGAAATCAAACTCCTCTGGTTGTTATCACATCCTTTGTACAGTCACCTCTGTGTTTTCCTGCTGCTCGGGCCACCTGAGCCCATCCCTCTGTATACTTGGATTTCCCCCAACCCCCCAATCTAACAACCAAGAGATTTACTTGGGGATAGAAGGAATGGAAAGGAACCAGATTGATAAATATTTAGAATGTATCCCATGGGCAGAGAGGTGTATGCAGACAGATGTACATATGGAAGTCTATCTGGATGCCTGGAAGGATGGAATTCTGAAAGTAAATAAACCCTGTTTTGTGATACTCTGTATCTAATTTCAAAGTCAGGTTTTTATTTCTTACTGCTATAACAAAATTCACAATTATTTTGCAGTAGGCACAACAATGAAATATTCAATTATGAGGTTCATCCAGAACTATTAAATCAGCAACTAAGAAAAATAAAGATGTTGAAGGGGAAAAACTTTTTACAGGAGAAAAGAAACAAAACCCCAAAACAATAAACTCCTTGACGTTGTTTTTCTTTTGGAGAATATTTGATTTTAAGTCAATAATAGCTATGGTTTGTTCTACATAAAATAATTCATTTGGAAAGAAATCTTTCATATCAAAATAACACATTTCCTCCCACTACATTTGTTGTTTGATTTCAAGAGTATCACAGTATTCAATATTTGTATGATCCTCTCCACAAACAAGCAACAACAAAACAAAGGAAAAGAAACCATTTCCTTTGTAACGATTAGGACATCTATGTGAATAGCATTCTATTTTTTTTTCAAACCATAATGCTTTCTTTGTTCACTTTATTAGAAATTTAATAAATATCTTTTTTATAGACTCATGGTTCAGAAGTCCATTCAAAATAATATTGGATTCTTCTTTGTCAAGAAAATACATCTGTGACATTGACTATGAGAAGTATTTGGAATATGTTGTACAATATGATTTAAATATAAAGTTTATTTTTTTAACTTTAATATTTAATACGTCTATTCAGCTGTTAAGCTAATTGACTCAAAAAGAGTGAGGCAATCTGGTGGTTGCCTGAGCAACATATACTGACCTATGAAAACCAAGGGTGGGTCAATGTAGAAGTGGCATATTCACTATTGGGGGTGAAGAGTGTGTGTGTGCATGGTGTCCTCTGCTTGGCAGAGGGAAAGAAGGATCATTCTTGAGCCTGAATATTTAAAATTTTTATATCCATTAAACATGCAATGAACCCGACTAAACAAGCAATACACACTTTTGTTTCCCTACAGGTGTGTTTCTGGTGGTCTTTGGTTGATGATATCAAAAACATATTTATTTTATAATCAAGACCAACAAAAAAAGAATAAAACAATAAACCCCAATAGACTTCATTAGGAGGATACATTCATAACTATATGGCAATATGTTAATTCACTAAAAATATAATAAAGAGTTTTAATGCATATAAGGAAAAGCACTTCAGACTATTTCTACCAGCAAAACACCCAGTAAGAGTATGCCTGTGTATCTGTCCCCATTCTCTTAGGAATATATTTTTTAATGTCATTCAACTATGCATGAAAAATAAAATTACTACATTCATGGAACATAAAATTATCATTTTATATTGGCAATTAACCTATACTCAAAGATTTTATCACTGTGGATTTATTTACAGGAGAATGACTTTAATGTGGGAACAATGAATCATGTTCCCAGAGGAAAAAAAATGATGACGACTAGATGGGAGGGGTATTGGGGGATGAGGGAGAAGGTGAAGGGATTAGAAAATACAAATTAGTAGTCACAGAAGAGCCATGGGATATGAAATACAGTATGAGGCATATAATCAATAATGTTGTCAAGATCATGTTAGATGCCAGATGGGTACTGGACTTATCAGGAGGATCACTTCATAGATGGTGTAGATGCCTGACCATTGCGTGTACACCTGAAGCTGAAGCTGAATAATACTGAATGTCAACTATACTGTTGTGAAGTACAGCATAGTCAGTGGTATTGTAACAGCTATATCCGATGTCAGAGGGGTAGTAGATGGGGGGATTATCACTTTGTGAGGGGTGTAAATGTCTAAACATTATGTTGCTTTGTACACTTGAAACTAACGATGTAATAAAATAAATTAAATTAAAAGTTTTAAGCCACCATTTAAAAAAAAATAGGAACATGTTCCAAGGGGCAACAGTGAAAGAGAATTGTCATAAACTCTATGTCTTTTTATTTACTGCAATTTTCAAATACCTAAGTCATATAGAATTATCTTTGTCTACGAAAGTAACGGAATCTTAACTATCAGATTTGGATCACTTGGTGATTTGTTACCTGAGAGTCTCTATGTAGCTTTTAGCAAACCAAATTTTTTTTGTTTGTTTTAAACTAACTTCTGTGTATTTAAGCCAGCTGTGTTAATTTTGAGGAAGTACACTGGGTGAAGAGTGCTGTTTTTATACTTTTTCTCTTTTTCTTATTTAAATAGAAACAATATTTCCTTTGTATTCTCTAGTATGTTGAATGGTCAATAGTGTTTTTATAATTTATATGAACTTGGTCATTCAAAATTTTCATTATAAACCTGTTCATTCAACAACTGTTATCTACAATATCTACAATTATATCATCAGAAACTTTTTCTCTTTTCATTAAATTTATAATATGGGGGTATGGACACATATAATTGAGCAAGTAATATAATAATTGTTAAAAATATGATAAGTATTTTAAGAGTGGAAACGTGAGTGCTATGGAAATACACAGATGGGTTCCATAATCTCTTCAAGGTCGGAGGACACAGTTGGACACTTTAATGAGATTTTTGCTGGAGAGAGCCAGGAGGGTTCAGTCAAAGAGAACAGGTTGAGAGTATCACGAAGGAGGAAAAATGACAGAGATGAAGTTAGAAAGTTACACAGGATCCAGACAGGGAAAAGATTTTTAATCACTTTAAGAAATTTGAATTTTTTCAGAGTAATAATGAGAAATCATGAACTCATTTTAAGTAGGAGACTAAAAGATCAGATTTAAATTTTAGAAACATTTCAAGTAAAGTTCAGTAGGTGGAATTTTTGTAGATCTTTTTATTTTCAAAATATTTGCTGACTTCTTCTGGTACCAGCTTTGGTAGATTTTACTTCACGTATGATGACATCAGACTTGGCCATTTAACTTGGGAAGGCCAGTGAAAGTTCTGCCGCTTAAGCAGAAGCTGTGAGAGCCATCATGTGGTTCTACCTATTTCCCTTTTCCCTTTGTCCCAGATAAAAGACCCTTCTTTTTAAGTTTGGATCCCAAATGAAGAAGGCACAAAACAAAGACAAAGCTGACCTATGAAGGAGAAGAACATGAGCAGGAAATAAACCTTTGTTACAAGCCACTAGGATTTGGGATTCTTGTCACAACATACGAAAACTTAATAGAGAGGTGGGCAAAATTGGGAACTTGGAGATCTGTTAAAGTGACAAGGTCAACCTTCCTTTACTTGATGGCACTATTGTATTGTGTTGTGTTGTACTGTATTGTATTACATTATATTACATTACTATATTCAGAGGTCTTGTTCTAATTTACTAGTGGAATTTCACCTTAAATTCAAGATACGTGCAAATTTTCAGATGTTTAGTAACATTAGTATAAGAGGAGATATTATTTACACATGGTTAAACTTCCTGGTTATATAGTCAACAAATTCAATGTGATATGATATGGACACACTACTAAGATTAGAGAATTAAATTACATGCCTAGGGTTAGTTATTCTATCACTCCAATCATACTAGAAATATATTTAACTATCCTTGTAGATCTTTAGTGGGGTAATCAGCCTTGATCCACTTTACCACCAGCTGGGTGTGTTAGTAACTTTAACCTTCTGGCATTCTTTTTTTTTGAGGACCTTTGAGTTCCCTCAAACTCCGGGTCCGCCAGGGAGAGATATTCTACAACAAAGGAAAGGCTGGAATTTTATGATCTGTAGAGCAGATACCAGACTACTCGGTAGGCTTTTGCATGCTGTGTTTCCACAATATCTGGATTCCTCAAAGTGAGTTTATCATACCAAATTAAACAAAACGTATCTTTAAATATGACATGTATAGCATGATTATGCTTTTTTCCCAGTTAAATTCTGATATAAAGGAAACACAATTTAACTGAACCCATTCAAATAAGTACCTTGTCTAAATAGTGCAGGATCCTAGTAAAGAAATTTTATATAGTATGTGACAACCATTTGGATTAATTTTGCAGTCAAGGGAAAAATCATGTCAAATTTTCTACAGAATCTATATATTCTCTGCTACAAAGTCATCTATGGTTTGATTGTTCATATACTTAAAATAGAATGAGTAAAATTTAAGTGAAGGTCCTTTACAATGGGGAGCTGTAATTTTTTTCTAAGCTTTACTCATTTTAAATTTCTCCGCTGAAATTCAATTAGAATTAATTGTCCTTTAAAAATACATGAAAATTCATTATTCATTATAATGAACTCACAGTTTTCTACATTAAAATTTTCTGTATAATACCCGTTCTCTCAGTCAGACAATACAGGACATTTTATGCATTCACTGCTTTTGATAGCAGGAGTCTATTATTCTGAGGATTCCATTTTTCATTCCCTCAACTTCAATCACATGAATTACATAATCTTATTATCATTCATTTTGAGATGAGAGTTAAACAATAAAAAAATCAAGAAAGGATTTTAAGTAACCAATAATCAGGGAGACGTAGGTTGGTAGTTCCTTAACAACAAATTTTTAGAGAAAGAGTCCATTCTAATTTCTGTAGGTATGACCTCTAAAATTAGAGTTAAATATAGAATAAGAGGGAGGAAAAAGACTCTTTGTATAAAAAGAAAACCTTAAAAATAATTGTAAGATTAATAATCACAATTATTAAAAGATTAATAATCACATTTTATTCTGCTAACTTGAACTAAAGTCTATTTTTACAATGTGTCTATTTTTTGGATTAAAATATTCCTAGATCTCCTAAATTTTCCAATCCATGGTGTAATCTCTTAGGTATCTGCCTACAGTGATAATGTTAATCACACTGAAAAGCCTTTAGAATTAAATCTACTTTTGATAGTGTCAATAGAAGAAAGTACCTGATAAAATTATTTTCATAGAAATTCTGAGTCTTATCTTCTTTTAGTGTTTTTTATGGAAAGCTGGCTTTTATCTGGAGCCCTCAGGCAAATCATAAATAGGAAGTAGAAGCACATGTTAATGAAAAGGGTTTTTGGTTAAATTATAAAATTATAAAAGTATCAGAATGGAGAATAGTACAATTTCCATTCATAAGCAAATTGGCACACCCATATTTAGTATGGCTTTATTCAATGATTGATATGAGGTGAAGACCACATTATGGACATTGAAGATATCGATATATTAATAGCTTATTAAAATCTGACTTGTAAATTGTGTGCCCATTCCTAAAAGATAATATATCTTCATGATAGGAAGGAAGGTAGGTTTCATGGTAGGTTGAATTCATTTTGTTGACAGTGTCCCCTTATAATAAACCTAATAAACAGATAATTTTATTGTTGAGCTAATCAAGAAAACATGAGGCATAACAATCATGCCAAATGATTCCCAGCACTCCTACCAGTTCCTGACTTGAAAGTCACAAGTTAGGAGATAAAGTGAGGAAGCAAGTCTTTGATGCCACCTAGTGGTAATCTAAGGAGCATCAACGATGGTTACAGCGTGTAAAACACCCTGTCCAGTTAATGAGATCAAATTTCAGGATTGATTCTGGAGAAGAGACACATCAAAAAGAATATTCACATCAGAACAGAGGTGCCCGAGAATAACTGAAAGGTCACATTTTGGCTTTTATTAACAAGAATAAAATTACTCTCAGCAATCACAAACAGGATGATTAATATTAGGGATATTGATTTCTCCAGCATTTAGGAAGTAGCCTGTCTATACTTTTGACATATCCACATCAGCACAAAGGCATGAATGTTAACTGATATATATGTGAAGGCAAACATTTGGATCTGGTGAAGAATAAACGTTTGTCATGCTACAGAAAGCAAGTTTGTTATTATTTTACACAAAGAATAGAATGTGTATGCAAAATGATTTTTCTAAATGGGTAATTATTGACCTCTATTCTATTATGCATGAATAATTTTAATATAACTCATATGCATGTATTTTAAACATAAATATATATATGCAAAATGGTAATGAACGTCAATGTTACCAAATTTTATAAAATACATAACAATCTTACAATGATATCTAAACTTAATTTAATTTTATAACATCTATTTTAAGAAACATTTTAAAACTGTATTTACATTATCCTTGTCAATTAAAGTTATGAATAACTATGTTCTCATATATACAGGAGACGGTAAGTAAAAATGCTTCTGTGTAGAACAAATATTGTTTTTTTACTATTCATTTTAATTTCCAATCTTTTAATGCAACTAAATATTATTTAATAATTACTTCAATTTAATATTAGGCTAGTCTTAAAGATAAATTAGAGTTCTTAGAATTACATTTAAATTAAGATTAAAAAACAACACAGTTGTTGTTTATATTAAAAATTTATTAGTGAAGATGGCACCTTATCATCTTTCTCAGATAATTCAGTAGAGTAATTTTAGGTCACATAATTTCTAGTGTTACAAATCACTTAATTTGTTTTTAATTGTAGGTCAAACATTTTATTATAGTTTACATGACATTATCATACAATGAATATTAATTTTACATTTGCACAATCTTATAATTTCTAGTGTAATTGATGATAACTTATTGGACTTAAGATAAATATAAATAAAAATAAACTGGCATTTTGCATTGTGTCTGAAGTTCTCTGATTGCATTGATTCACAGGGTTGGCAAGAGATTGCTGAAGAAGAGAATAGGGCTGTCCTAATAGAAGCTGCTCAGTAGGATTGACTACACTGCCTTGCGGTGTCTCCACCAGAGATGGTTTCTAATTTGTTGTAGAAAAATATGGAAAGCTCGTAAGCCCTCAAATTACTACAGAAGCCTGTCAAACCTCTGACATGCCTCTCTTATGTCCATGACCTTCACATCTGTTTGGAAATAAAGCACTATGGTGAAACCAGATTTCTAGGGTTCTGGGCCCAACAGAAAGCAAGTTTTATGGGAGCAACTTTAGTCCACAAAAGCCAAAGACCTTTCAAAGTTATTGGCTTACACCTATCCTGGGCTTTCTGAAAGAATTGTAAAAATTGAGGTTTTTGTCCAAATATAACATAAGCTGGATGTTTCTCATACATATTTCGCCTTATTACATGAGAACATTGTTTCAAGTTCCAATTTCAACTCTCCAAAATGGCAAAATGGCTTTAAAAATCGTTTACCTTGACTTCTTTACTTGATGGTTCATTTATTATCTTATCCTAGTTTCTTCTCTCAACTGGACCTGTGTTAAATGATTCTCTTGATAGTGTCTGATTACATAGTACATACCACCATTCTGGGGAAAAAAATCACAGTCGAAATATAAACAGAAAAAAAAAAATAGGGCTGAGAAATAAAAACTGAGAAAAAGTACACAGGAATTGGAGTCATATGATTCAATTTCAAATCTTTCATTTACCACTTACTAGTTTTGTGATTTTGTCAAAACATTAATACTTTTAATCTTAACTTTCCATAAATGTAAAACAACAACCTTTATGGCCATCTCTGTGGATTATTGAAAGGACTAAATTAGATAATGCCACTTAAAAGCACCTACTCGTTAATGAATTCAGTGTGGCCAATAAATAAATTCTGACTCATTATTTTAAGTCTAGAATCATTTTTATTAAAATCTCCCTTTTTATATTTACATTAATAATCTTTGATTTGCATTAACAATCTCTACTTCCTCATGAAATAGCTGAGTGCTGCTAGAGTAGACAGTGTGGGTGCAAGACGAAAAAATGTTATTTGCATCTATTTCCAGGAAAGAAATAAATATCATTTAATAGGATGTAATTTATTTAAGCTGTTTTTGACATCGTAGTCTGTGGCTGATTTATTTTATGCTATATTATTTCATGAAATCTGCTGACAATATAATGACAAAAATTATTCGATTTAATGTAAATTTAAAATATTTTGAAGAAAAGAATCCTGTATTGCAGTGCTATGCTCTTATACAGATATATGCATACTAATTTATTTGAAAATAGTAATTAAAATTTTTAATACTGAAGAAAAAATAGCAAAAACACGTGTCCTTGAGGACATCTTAATTGTAAATAAACAAATCTTTAAACAGAAGAAGCCAGCACCATGAAAACTGGTCATAATACATTTTTATAGCACATATTAATATTTCCCAAAATGCCATTTTATCTCATTTCCTTCAGGTTTAATTATTTGCGGAGCAGCATAAATATATTTTTTTGAAAATTCTCATTGTTAATTATTAGATCTTTTCTAAATGACTAATTTCTTAGCCATAAATCATACATTATTGCTTGACAGACTGGGTTATTTCTATAAATTGCCGTCAGAGCAAACAGAGTCTTAAAGCTTAGTTCTAGCCCAGGTCATGTCTTTTTAATATTTAAATGGGTACATTGATGTGAAAAATGTCTTTTTATATTAACTTACTGCATAAAAAATCCAGTTTTTATAATCTCAATTTTGTTCATGATTTTGAAGAAGAATTAAGGTCTTCATATTTACCAATCAAATCAGAAGTCATTCCTGAAATCATGATAAAAATGTAATAATTTTTAAAAAATCCATAATGCAAATTTTTATGCATTAAAAACATTAAAAACATCAGTAATCCTAATTTGAAGGTGTTTTATGGCAAAAATTGTTTAGTAAAGTAAATAAATTTTCTAATGGAGTATTTTTTCATGTATTTATTCATTCATGAAAGGCTGAATAATATAGTGATTAAAGTAGGCCCACGTGAACATTATTTTTATTTAATTTACTTATTTTCAATTACAGTTGACATTCAATATTATTTTATATTGGTTTCAGGTATGCAGCATAGTGGTTAGATATTTGTATAATTTATGAAGTGAACCCACCATTAGTCTAGTAGCTATCTGGCAATAAAAAAAATAAACACTTCATAAAAATTTTTAATGAAGTAAAACTTGTAAAAATATTTGTTAGAGCTCTTATATCATTGTGATACTGCCTACTGATACTGCAAATAGTAATAGATGGTTTGAGTATTTATTGAAACTCAACGCGTACAAATGGGAGGGTGTTTTATGTCAGTGAAAGAGCAATCATTAATTGACTAATTAGACTATTTGGGACCTTCCTGGATAACAATAAATAAAAATACTAACCAATACTAGTGAATGGTCAATCTTTGTTATCAAAATAATATTAAGAAGACCTTCAGTTATTCTTTGCTTAAAATAAGTATTTTGTCATATTATAATCTCACAGAAAATGCTGACAGCTGGTACCTCAGATAAAGACTGTAAGTGTAAGATAAAAGCTGTATGTATAACATTGCAGAAATGAGGGAGGATTAAACTTCTGATCTATATCAAGTGAGAAGACTGTAGCAAGCAGCCAAGTGTTCCACTAAAAATCTCTGTGGTTCTGATGTGGTCCTGGTTTTAGTTTCACAAGGAATAAGTCTGACCCAGAAACATAATGAAGGAATCTTTCACAGCTTTAGCACCACGTACAATAAAAACACTATAATAATGAAAGCTTGGAATGCACTATTAAACACAGATCCATGTTCATTTAAGGTGTTTCACTGTGAGTGTTGCAATATACGTGTAATTTTCTAAGCCTTTCTCCTAAAAAAACAAAACAAAACAAAAGGTAGAATTGAACTTAAACACAAATAAAATAATAAGGACACAGATATGAAAAATGAACATGAAAAACTTGTTACATCAGGTGCTAAGATTTGGTTATCATGATCTTATTGGACAGTTTAGTTGGGTTTTTTTAGGATATGGGAGAAGTAAATTGTTTTTGTTCATGGACCACCACTTGCTTTAATCAATGAAGAAATATTTAGCTGATTCTTAACAATATAATTATGTCATTAAATAGATAGTTACAGCTAATTGGCCCTGAAATATTTCAAACATATTGTTCCTTGAAAACTGGACTGATAGAGGTCTAATAATAATAAAAGTACAATATGTAAAATTACAAGAAGAAATAAATGAGGGATGGGCAAAGTTGAGAAATTGAAATGTAACCAAAATATTCACATGTGCTTTTTCCACTTTGGAAGAAATTTCCGATCTATTACTCTAAAATACTCAAAAACTACATTCACCAGATTCTCTTTGAAGACAGGCAACCTGTCTTTTTTTTTATCTTTGTATCAATAACCCTCAAAATATTTTTGATTAAAAATAGCTGTCTGTTAATCAAGTGAAAAAAAGAAATGTTAATTAAATGAAGAAATAAAATAAAATCTTAATATATTAATACCATTTAGTTTACAAACTTGAATCTACTTATGATATTTGAATCAACTTAAAATGTAATCTACCAATCTTTATAGAATTTTTCTTATTTAAATATATTATTTATTTATTATTATTTCCTTATTTAAAGATAGTTTTATACTTAAAATGCCCGTTATTGAATACACAATAAACACAAAACCATTGTGAGAACAATTTGCATTTTTCTTTTAGGAAATTATAAAAATAGGCAAAAGTTTAAGTTTGTGTATTTGCAAAAATGATAGGTAGGGATGGTAGAGAGGAAGAGAAACTATAAGTTAATGTTATTCTGCAAAATGACTTTTAAATAATCAATGCACACATTTTTTTGTAAAGAGAGACAGGGCCTCTTGAATGATTATTTTATTAAGCATTGCTAACGTAGAGAGCTAAATGTTCGTGTTTAAAAATGATCACACTGTGTTCTAAAATGGTTATCATAAGAAGATTCTGAAAAAGCAAATGATGATAGGAGATAATTGAAATAAGGGAATAGGAGATGATATGACTTACGTGGATCACAGAACTTTAACTCCCAGGACACAATTAAAAGTTATATAACAGAACTAAAAATCTGTAAAACACAGCTGGTGACAGAATATGGGAATATGCTTTCTCAGAGGGACATGAATAAAGCAGAATCATTTCAATGCATGATAGGATTTATAAAAGTCTTATTTGGAGCAGGCATTTCTCACAGCAAGTGGAGATGGAAAGAAAGTACTATATAAATTTCTGTTGTTTTCATTTCCACTGCACTGTAAATAATATTAAGATTGTATAAAACATTAACTTAAAAGTTCAAAGAATAAAGATCTCTTGTAGCCCAAAGGAGTATCTGAGTAAGTTTAATGAAATTTTGGTAACATCAAAAGTAATGTGTTTAAATATAAAACACAACTTGACGGTAGAAGTAGGCTTTGAACATCAAGCAGCCTGATTTATAAAAAATGCTCTTATTATTAGCAATTGTCACCCCCAATAAACCTAAAAAAATGCTCTACTTAGCCCCTTAATTATTTGAAGAACTAATTATATAAACATGAATGTATATATGTATAGATATACATATTGTGTGTATATGTAACATATAACAGCTATATGACATATTATTTGTTATTTTTAGTTATATATGTAACAAAATAAAACTATAATAAGCTATAATTGGTGTTTGGTGATAATATTTGAATACTAACAGACATTAAAAACAAAACTTACTATCTACATTTGATGACTTTTCCTAAAAAATTGCAAAATAATTCAAATTTCAATTTATACCCACATATTAGAGAGTTACAAAATGAGATTATGATATCAGTTAATTTGTCATTCTCTGGAAAGTTGATTAACAGACAGTGCACTGTCTACTTTTCATTAAATATTTGACAGGGTGGTGATGGTGGTGGTGATGGTAGGAAGAATTTAAAGAGGTCTTGATGTTTGCAAATTTCAGTTAGATTAATATTTTCTCATAAAATGAGTATATTTAATGACATTTGTAGATAGCTTTAAATTTCAAGATTCTATGAGTATTTCCTTGAACCTCTATTGTACAAATTAAACTTAAGTGTTCCCTCTGGTGCATTAATTAATTCTAAAGACTATTACCTGAATATGTTGAACTGAGGGTTGTTTATTTGAATGATTGTTTAAATACATTAGTCTTAATTTTCCCTCCTTTTTCACTGGATATTTTGTGACTTAAAAGCTAAGCTTTTAAAGAAAGACATTTGGAAGTGCATTTTTATCAATTTTTTTAAAAACCAAAAATGTGTGTGTGTGTGTGTGTGTATCAAATATGTGTGTACACATTTACACACACACCTATGACTCGTAGGATATAAACAAAATGATAATACTGGATATTTTGGTGTGAGAGACCATAGATAATTATCATTTTCTTATAGTATTTTCTATAATGAAAAAGTAGTATTTTTTTAATAGGAAAACATTTTTTAAAAGAAAAATCTACTTGGTAGATCAAACAACAAAAAAGGAAGTACTATTTTAGAAAAAAAAGAATTTGATGAAAAGTAGGCCTAGCATAGTTGTAAATAATGTGAAAACTTTCATAGGGAAAGAAACTTTCTGTATTCCTGCATAGGATAATAAATTAAAATGCTTCGGAAAATTAATTTAATGACAATTCAGGTGCTGAAAACTTTACAAACGCAACATGCTGAGGCTGGCTTTAATATCTGATATATACAAATTGATGATGGGTAGAAAGAATAATTGCATAGTCTCTTTGGAACTCTGAAATTTATAATTAGTACGAAAATCTTTGATGAGTACTTTAAATGCCGTGAAATGTTCAGTTATGAAGTAACACTGTTTATACACACTGCCACACTCACTAGTCATTATTAATAATACCTTTCAAGTAACAGTGTTGAAATTACTCTAAATTTAGTTTCTAGGCTGTAATAAGATATTTTGCTTAGATCATGTACCTTACTACTTCAAAACTTCATGTTAAGTAGTGTCACAGAGTCAAACAATTGAAATATTATAATATTTCATAGTAAGTTGGGACATTCATTTGTTACAAATGCAATTGTAGAAAAATGAATGCCATGTCCTCTTGCTATATACACAAAAAAGACTTTTCTCCACATCCCTTGGGCTAGATTGGGACCATGTGACCAAGTACTTGTCAGTCAAGAGTTAGTGGGAGTTTTCAGGATATTTTTTCTCTCCCTTTGGACTTCAAGGGAAGTGCTTTGAAGTGCAGTATATTCCTAAGGTGCACTGGATTCCTAGGTGTCAGAGAGTCTCCTGACCCACTCCGGACTCTTCTATGACACAGCAGTAAACTTTTGTGCTTTTTAAGGTCTCAAAGCTGATTCTGTGGCATAGCTCACTGTATCTTGATGAATACAGGAAAGTCAAGCAGTACTTGAGGAAATGATGTGTTAATTTCCTAATGTTAAAGTGTTTGGGTAATACCATCTATATTTTGGGGGGGGGGCAATAAAGTTTATTTTTTTTTCCAACACTCAAAAACCTTATCTGATTCTTTCTTTGTCCAAAGCAAGTAGATGTGAACACCATCATTATACTCATTAGACACAAGAAACTAAATTTAGAGTGATTTCAGCACTATTACCTGAAGGGTATTATTATATCTTTTATACTTTTTCTGTGAGGAATTGTAATGGTATGAAAAAATAGCTGATATAACAGAAATTTCTGTTTCTGCATCCTAAGGCAGGAAGCATCATTTTATTTTATCCATGGATCTACTGTTTGGGAAACAAATTGATTGAGCCTTTTTGGTTTAGAGAGTAGAGACTTAGAGAAAATAACTAATATTTTGTGTATACTAAGTAACAGGAATTTGAGGTTTATGGATGGCAGCCTTGGTGAAACCAAGTGAGACATTTGAAAACGCAAAAATGTGATCTCAGGGAGGGCAGATTTTGAGATTTGGAAAGCAAGGTGGAAGTGGCATGCAGTTCTATAAATTTTTTCTGTTTAAAATTTTTCTCTATCAGATGAAATTTTCAGTTAAAGTCTACCATGTACAATAATTTTGTTAGTGGCAGTCTGAAGAGTAAAACAAAATTTGGTATCCACTGTTGGTACTGTGATAGAGAAAGAGGGCAAGGGTTCCAGGAGCTAAAAGATGATTTGTTACCAGGCAATAGTCAAGAGATTGACTGTAGCTTGTACTGGCTCAGAGGTGAACTAGAGATAAAGCTGTTTCTTGACAAATACACAAGAAGTGGAAGGTGGTTATCAAAGAATAATAGTAGAGGATGGTGCATGCTGAAACTCCCACAGCTCCTAGAAGATTTCACTTGTGTATTCAAGGAAAGGGGGATCTGAAAACCCGGAAGACTTGGAGATATTGGTTAAGAGTTCTCGATCTCTCTCTCTCTCTTTCCACATATTCTGTTGCTTACCAAACTAATGCCACATTTTTTAATCACATTTTTAAGTGAACAATTTAAAAGCAAGTTTAGAAAAGCCATCTCTTCAATAGAATTCCATGGTAAAAACAGAAAGAATTCATAGTGGACGTTATATACAATGGACAGCTAGAGCATTTATATAATTAAATATGTTTTCATGTGCACAGAAAAAATAATTCTATAGGTGACTACTTTTTCCAGTTTTTAGTAGAAAGTATTACATCTGAAGCTTTTCCTTCTTGAATATATCATGTCTCCCTGTATAGACAGCAATCTGAATAAGTTAAGAGCCAAGTTTCTGGAGTCAGGACACCTATATTCATATCATCTCTGCATCGCTTTTTAGTTAGATCATCTACAACAAGTTACTTAACTTCCCACTATCTCAGATTCCTGATCTGTAAAATGAAGATAATCATAATACATTCTAGGGACACTGTAAGGTGTTAAACTAAATAATTATTATAAATGTAATTGTCCCCGTAATGTCAATTTACACACGTTTTTCCTGGTGTCAATTTTAATAGCAATACCTTTTATTCACTGAAATAAATTATCTGGACACCTTACATATAAAATTCTTATAAAAGTGATTGGTAAAAATAAATGCTCATATTGATTATCTAATTTATTACTACTCCTATTATTGATATTAGTATTGATTGATTTAAAATGAAAAATGTCATTGGTATCTCTTTTATGAGGAATATGACAGTGAGACATTTCTTCTGCCCTTTCTGACTTAGACATTTAAAACTGTCATATGGAAAGAAGTCTTCGTGTTTATGTTGTTTCTCTTTTGCATGCGACTTATCAAGTGCCTTTCAAAATATTTAGGAATGTATTCCGTGATTATGGAATACAATTATATGAAGAAAATTGCATCAAAATTCCACAAGGCAAATTGTGGAAAAACATAAGCCCATAAGCCACTCTGATTTATAATAAGATAAAAACAACTATATCAAATAATTGGAAAGACTAGAAAAATATCTAAGTACTAGTCAACTTTGTTCCAACCATTAAATCAAGCTGCTTTACCAAGAACCAGCTTTTTCTCAGCAGTCACCCAAGCCTGCATCAGTATTACGTTCATCCTCCAGCTTGACTTAGTTGCCCCTAGTAGCTCTAAGCTCCCATTTTGGTCAGCAAAATAGCTGCAGTGGTTTTAGACTTTGAAATCTCTATAATACCATTCATGTTTATGGGTATAAACTGTAAATTGCCCAATCCCTGAAGTCTACAGGTGGGATTAAATCTACAGGGTCCAGTCCTTTAACTAGGACCAAAGTCATGGCCCATCCTCCTATAACCACATCCCTGGGAAAGGGCAGAATTCCCAAAGAAAAACAGAATATATAGGAATAAGAAGACAGATATATACTCTGAAAAAGACACCAACAAATGTTCACTGCCATGTGCTCAAGTACATGATAATGCAGATGGAATAAATAGTTATTTGGCCTGGATTAAATTTTATCAGTGTTACATATTAATAGTAAATGCTAAATCCTAAAATATAAATTTGACATTAGTTAAGTAGTTAACATTAACGAATAATTTTGACATTAGTTAAGTGGTTAACTTTAACGAATATACATATATCTTTAGGAAGTTCCCCTCTGTTTGCTGAGAATTTTTACCATGAATGTTTACTGAATTGTCTGATGTTTCCATCAATTAATATAATCATATGATTTTTCTCTTTTAATCTGTTACTGTGGCAGACTGAATTTTGAATGGTGAACTGGCCTTATGTACCTGGAATAAGTCTTACTTGGCTTTAAAAGGTGTATAATTGTTTTTTGACATCGTTGAATTCAATTTGATAATCTTTTGTTGAAGAGTTTGCATCATGTACATAAGAAATATTGCTCTATAGTTATCCTTTTTAAAAATGTCTTCACCTGGTTTGGTATTAGGGTAGCAAACCTCATAGGATGACTTATGGAATGTTTTTTGGAACAGATTTTGGAGAAGTGATACTATTACTTCCTTAAATGTGGGAAGAATTCACCAGTGAAAACTCCTACACTAGATACATTTTATAAACATTATTAATTATTCAATTTCTTTAATAGATATATACACCTACTCAGATTATTTCACTTGTGTGTTCTCAAGAAATTGGTCTATTTCATGTAAGTTACGAGCATACAATTTTTTGTAGTATCTTTCCTTCAGGTGTCCCTGGGATCAGTAGTGATGACACCTCTTTACTGATAATGGAATTTGTGTCTCCCACTTTTTCTCTGATTCGCTTAGCTACAGGTTTATCAAGTAATTGATCTTTTCATATGACATGCTTTTGGTTTTGTTGCTTTTCTTGCTTTCAATTGTAAGCAACTTATAGTTGGATATTGTTTTGTTTTTCGTCCATTCAGATAGTCTATACATTTTGATTGGTGAATTTTATTCATTTATATTTAAAGTAATTGTTGATAGATAACATTTTGCCATTTTGTTGTTTCCTGTTTTTTAGTTTGTTTCTTTTTTCCTTTTTTGCTGTCTTCCTTTATGATTTAATCACTTTCTGGAGTAGAATGATTTCTTTCTAAAATTATGGAGGTCAGGCTTGCAGGCTGTAGCCTTGTAATGGGGTGAGCCTGGAACCTAGGGCTGCCAGGGAAGCCTAGTGCAAGGGAGGGCCTGGCATCTGAGTCTGTGGGCCTGATCTGGCACTGAGGCAGAGCCCTGGGAGCCAGCCTAACACTGGGTTCATTGGGGCAGGCCTGGTGTTCAAGTTCGAGGCTCACTTTATTCTCTCCTCAAGGGGTTTATCTCTCTCTACTGTGGTGCCTGGGCTTAGGGAAGGGGTGACCTGGGTAATATAAAACTGTCCTTCCTACTTTCTTCAAAGTGTCTTTGAAATTGGTTATCAGTTTAAAATTTTACCAAATTAAACTTTATCTGATTATCAAACTAAATATTATCATATTATGAATCAACTAGTTTAAGTATTTTACAATATGATGACAAATATTACAAAACAGAATAAAATATAATCATTGTAAATGGGACCTTTTACAAAACTCACATTAGAGAGCAGGTTTAAATTTCACCTCATGGGTTTCCTGTCATGTTGTTTTTTAGTTTATAATATTATAAATTAATCTGTATCATAGCTGAGTGGTTCTATTATACAGAACATGCATGTCCTGCCCATATGTGTTTACTGATCAAAATAATACTTTGATCAAAGACAGACCTTTCAACTGTCAATTACTTGATTTTCAACATTGAAAACAAACATCACATAATTTCCTCCATAAACAGTTGCTACATAAAACCTCAAATACACTTTATGTGGTTATGGCAAATGTTATATATTTTTCTCTTACTACTCTTTCAGAACTGAAATAATAAGTCTTAATATGGTTTATTTTATATAAAAATCAAATAAAATTCTTCAACTTAAAAATTATATAAGAACATTAATAGACATGTATGAGGATATCTATGCTGCTCAATAAATAGAAACACAAATTGTGAAGTCAAGCAATCTACTTGAAATCAGGAGCAGCTACTCTACTTGAGCCTTGATTATTTTCCTTTTTATGACTCTCATTATAACCAGAGTGTTTTAAGTTGCACAAACTCGTTTATATTTGAGTTTTTATTTGTTTCAATATACGCCATTCTCATTTTGATTATTGTTCCCTTTTCAACTATTATCTAGTTATGAAAGCACTTTAGTTTTATTTGTTGCTAAATGAAGCAATTGTGTATTCCTGCAGAAATTCTTATTGCTGAATCAAAACACAAAAGTGGTTATAATAATAATAATGAAAAAGTTATAACAAGGAATAACTTGAGGCTATAATACAGACTTGCAGTAACAGGAAATAAAACATATTGGATTTATATTGTTTTATTTGTTGTCACCATTGCACATTTAAATTGATATCTTGGTTTAATTTAATTGAGAACAGCTACTGTTATTAATTATATCAGTGAACATTTACCTCACAAAACTCAGAAAAAGTGCAATTGATGACTTTGGTTTTGACCACGTTGCTCACCACTATAAACAACTGACCTCTCTAAGACAACAACTACTAATGGAGAGATTTATTCCATCTAAGAATTAGACCCAATCTTTGAAAGCATCCTTTTCCCCAACAGACCTCACTATGGGCTTCATTGTTCTTAACCCACCACCAGATAGGAAAGGGGAAAGGAAAAGAAAATGAAACATGAAACAATGAATTGTTAGTGGTGTTATTTAAAAAGAATGCAGACTTACTTCGGGTCTTCCCAACGCATATGTACCTTCCCTCTATCATATACACCCCACAAAGGGCAACAAATAAAGGTTATAGTGTGGTGCATGGAGGAACATATAAGAGGCCAAATTCTTCCAAGATCTTGAAGGCCAAAGTATATAAAATGGATATATATATATATATATATATATATATATATATATATATATACATAATGGATATATAGAAGTCCATTATTGCTGGCACCAAGTGATGGCTGTGGAACCAGTGCAAAGGAGAAGCCAGGGGCAGAAACAATTTGCCGCAGGTGAGTTGTATGAGTGGCTTTAAATATTATTCAGGAAGATGACAGGCAGCTTCATTGGAGGACCAAGTTGCTCCTTCCCATCCTCATCAGATGGTAGTACTTTATAAAACTTTTGATTGTGTCCACAAGATCAGAAGTAATAATGTATTACTGTCACTGATCAAGAGATGTCAAACACCTGACTTTGTATTATAGATATTTTAAGATAATGGAAGAAAAATATATACGAACAAGAGTAAAGAGATTCAGTAAGAGGGATGAGAAAAACAAAGCTGAAAATTAGCAAAGAAGAATGCTGTTGAAACTCAAAGGAAAAACAACACATCAAATTTTCAAAGAGGCTTGATTATAAACCCAAAGTCTATCTAAAATGCAAAAGCAAACAATCTGAATGAAAGAAATATGTCAGAGATTGGAGAAACGAAAAAGTAATGTAAAATAAAGAGTGAAAAATAATTAAGAGTTCAAGAACAAATTCAAGAGAATGATTACTTAAATAAAAAAAGTCCTAGGAGTAGATAAAGAAACTGATGGAGAAGTAAAAATGTAAGAAATAATTTTAAAATTTCTCTGAATTGAAGCATATAGATCTTAATTTGAAAGGTCTCTCTAAATTCCAAAGAGATAAAGAGATACAATATCTATATATTAAATAATCATAAATGATAAGGAGAGAATTTTACAACTTTTCATATGCAAAGAATAGATTTCTGACAAAAAGGAATTATATGAACAATTTGTTTTGCACCAAAAAACTATAATTAAAAGGTCCTGGAAAACAATATGCAAAATAATAGTAATATGTGTCTATGTCTTTTAAGTCAGTATCCCACTTTTAGGAGTCTCTTCTTCATAAATAATAAAATTCAGGCACAAGGGTGTTTTCATGTATTATTTATAAAAGCAAAAGTTTGAAATGTGTTTTCTTCAAGACCTTGATCCTTCTGGACCCTTCTTTTATGTTTTTCTCTACAACTAGAACTTTATTCTATTCACTTACTACATTCCTATGGTTTATCACAGTGGTGGGGTTATTTTAGATGCTTAATAAATACTTTAGAATTCATAGATTAAAATATTTAATTGCATGCTTTTCCAAAAAATAAAAAAGTTCTTGTTACCTATATTTATGGATTTTACATTTATCTCTTTAGTTGTGGTTTTTAAAGTTCTTACTTTGCTCTGTGATTTTAATTCATATGCATAGAATACATATAGCAAATTAAAACCAATTCTTGGAGTCAGAAAATTTGGAATTATAACTTCATAGAGTATTAATTTTTTTCCACTTGATATAATTTTATCTCTTCTATTCATCGTTTAAAATTTTGCCTGAGGTCTATACAAATGCCTAAGACTGTAGAGATTTAGGCAACTCTTGCATCATTTAGACAGCTATTATTTTGAAATACTAGAGTGAAATTTCTATTTCAATCTAAATGTATATTTTCGTTTTATTATTTTTGAGCTTTCCTAATTAATATACCTCCTTGAAAATTGTGCTAAGATGACTTTTTGAGATTACTATATTTTCTCTCCCTTTTTAAAATTCTTTATAGTGGGAAATGAAAAGAGTAAAAGCTATAAATGCAGCTACTTTACAGAACAATAAATCCTTTGACAAAGATCTGAAGCTAATTTGACTAAATGAAAATATTTATAAAGAAGATTCTCAAAGGTTTGATTCCCGTCTTCTGCTCTGGGAACATGGGACCCAGGGACCCAACAGTGCTATCAATTACAGAGCTGGTTGTTAGGAGAATCAAGGATCATCTTCCCAACAGATGCCTCTATTCTGAACAGAAACAGAGACCAGGGATAATACTGTCTACCCTTTTTTCTTCCAGGCCTATGTCATTTCATATATTCATTTTCATATGTAACCATATGGACACTCAAATGCTTTAAAAAGTACCCTAAATTGTGGTTCAAAGTACTTATGTTGAAACTAAAATGAGTCTCAATTTCCTTATTTTCCCAAAGTCACTAACATGATTGCTCTATTGCAATAAAAGCAGGATTGTTGATGGCTGAGAAAAGGGCAATAAAAATAAAACCAAAAGGTTATGCTAAGGCCAGAAATAATGACTTGAAATGAAAGTATATGATCCCGGCATTCATATAAAATAAAATCAACCATGAAAATTCACAATAAGCCTCAGGCTGTGCACAAAGTATAATAATAGAGAAAAGCTCGTCCTAAATAAATCCCTGAGGACACTATGCAGAATACTTCTCTGAATGAAAGATGAATTATGAAATACTTCTATTTGTTGAAATTATTTAAAATGATTGAAACAGCAAGCACACTTTTGCATATATTTAGTCACTTCAGGGTACTGATATGTTATTAGTATTCATTCAGTACTAATACCACTGGGCACATTTGTACAAAAAAATTCTCTTTCTTTTTCTAGTGATGTGAATGCAGTATTGTTTCCTTGTGCATACATTCCACTATAGGGCTTAATGAATGCATTTGTCTATTGTCACGTGCATGTAAGCATTGTTAGACTGAATGTGGTTGTTCCTTTTTCAGGACTGTAAATCGAATGTTTTTAAAGCATTTTAAACTTACCTTTTGAGTATGCTAGGAAGCAAGTGCTATGTGATTCACTCCCTTGGAAAGAATAATGCAAAATAAACCCATTTCCTACCAGTGTATAATTTTATCCCTCAAGTGCTAGATTCATCATTTGGGAGTATGATGCATTTTATATGTAGCTATGAGGGACAATGTATGTTTACTAAGATAAGTCACATAATACTTGTATTGTATTTTTGAGCACCAGAGAATAAATTTTCTACTTATTAAATCTTTACTGAACACCTCTATGTGCCAGTACTATCACAACTACTGTAGATACAGCAGTGAACAAAACGGTTAAAATTCCTCATGAGTTTACATTCTAATTGAGATTTACCAAAGAAAATAAATCAAATAAGGAATAAATATTATGTATTGATATTACTATTACAATATTAGATAATGCTAAGTGGTATAGAGGAAAATAAAGCAAGTAAATGAAATGGGTGCTAAACTCTTTCACTGTTAATTGATTTCAATTTTTTCCCCAAAATGTGTCAGAAATCCACAAAAAAGTTGGTATTTTGACTATTTTATGCATTTAATACAAATTTGAGCTGCTTTGTATATAAATCACATTTTTATGTATAAAAATCTCAGATATACTCATTTGGATAAATCTGACCATCGCAGCAAAAGGGTAAATAAGGTGGATGTATATATTTACGTAGTGTGGGATACGTATGAATGTGTACACTCACACTTAAAATGATATGATGTGATGTCTGACATAGTCTTTAAAATAAATGTGCAGTCCAATGCAGGGAAATAGAAGAGGATATAGATGAAATAAGGTGGAGTATGATTTGATCATTTTTATACCTAAATAATATGTATATGGGGGTTCATAATACTGCTTCCTCTGCTTTTGTAAATGACTAACAATGTTAATAAGTTAAATAAAAGTGTTCACAAAGAACTCCACAAAGGAGATTACATTAGAATACAGAACTGAAAAAGGTGAAAGATCCTGATGGAAGAATAGCAATGGTACATTTCATATATTTCTTAAGACTTATTAAATTTCCTTATATATCATGCTCCATAATAGTTTTTATTTTACAGATTTTGCTCATATCCATGGAATTTTGTTGTCCATAATATAAACTCTTATTTTTAAAATTTTTGTCCTCATTCTTGGTAATCATAGTCTTTTCCATCTTAGGGTCTTCTTCATGGGCACCCTACTCCACAGAGTCATCAATTTTAACAGCACATATTATTTCAGATAACACAACCTGTATTCTGTGAGAACTGGCTATATAATTTGCAAAGTCCAGCGCAACATAAAACCATGGGGCCCTTGTTCAAAAACCAGAAATAAACTGCCTTTAAAGTTACTAAAATACAGAACTATTTTTCCTTTTCCCTGTGGTCTCTATCTCTCTCTCAATCTGTCATAGTGTTTTTAAAAATGTGCTATCTAGTGTCATTATAAGTAAAACATTATAATTTAAAATTGTTAGCATTAATTTTACCATTCATCTTTTTATTATGCAATGAGAGTTTTAAACGTAAATATAAGACCATTTAACTCGTATCATCCTATTTCATCGCTGGTGCATGCACATATATTTCACTCTTACAAGAATTCTTACCTACACAAATCTAACTCAACTGATTTTATTTCACTTCTTGATATGTGCACATTCTAACAAAGCTGTCTACCTTTAGCTTCCTGATGAGTAAGAAAGGACTGGAAGGAAAAGGAGCTGTGGGTTATTTTCTATCCTTCTATGTCATACTTTTCCATGTAAGTGGTTGGATAATACAGGGAAGTAACACAGAAAAGGACATGATAGGGTTCCTTGGTCACAGAGGTGTCTTAGAATACCATTTTCTTCTAGGTTTGAAGCAAGTTCTGGTTGGAATGGAAAGTGTGGCCTCTCCGGACTGAGCACCCAGCATTTACTCAGTCATAGATCTAATACATTTGTCTCGTGCTTGCTGTGAGTCTTGCTGAGCTCTCACACATCATAGGTCCCCCAGAATTCTATACTCATGGAGCATCACAAACTCTATGTGACAGGGGTGGCAAGAAGTGGTAGACATTCATATTGCACGTATCTCCTCTGTTCATGCATGCCTATGATCATTTGCCCGATCAAATTTCACAGACAAAAACCTAAGTTCAGAAATAAAATAATTAAGGATTTTGAGAGAGCTACAGAAGCACACTGTACCAAGCATTGGACTCTTTGAGCACAGGTCATCTGCCCATGAAGCCAGCCCTGTTTGAGAAGCATACAACTTCTTATTATGCAATTATGTTGCTTGAATTGGGCTGCACTAGCAAAGGTTTCTTCTGCTACTAGGATTTTGCATCTGTGACTTTTTTCACAAATATGAAACTTACAAAACCCAAATTGTATAGTAATAAAAAAGGAGTTCATTCTATAACAAAATATAAAGATGCTATTCATTAATAAGAATATATCAAATGTGGCATTTTGCATTCTCAACATATTTTACAAATATACTGTCTTGTATCTTTAAAAAATTTATTATTCAGTAAACCTGAAAGATGCTATATTTAAAAAGCTACCTGCTCAAACAAAACAAAACAGAAACAGACTTATTGATACAGAGAATGTGTGAAAAAGGTGACAGGGAACAAGAGGTACTAACCTCCAGTCATAAAATAAATAAGTCATAGGGATGTAACATACAGCACAGGTAATATAGTCAATAATATAGCTATAACTTTATATGGTGACAGATGGTTACTAGACCTATACTGATTACATCAAAATGTGTATAAAAATAAATATAGAATCAATATATCTTACAACTAAAACTAATATAAAATTGTACGTCAACCATACTTATAAAATGTTACTTGCTCTAGTTAATGATGACTTTTTTAAATGACAGATTTTTAATTTTAAAATTTACCAGAAATTTAATTTAAATGTTTAGCGACATTTTAGTAAAACTCCTGTCCTTTTCATCTGAACATGAAAAATAAAATTTTTATTTTTTTTTACAGATTATTTATTGGCAAATCTTAGATAATAAGTTCCTAAGTTTTACTGTTTTGCAATCATTTTCAGTTCTTTTTATTCTAACCTGTAATGATTGCTTTCTTGGCAATTCATTTAACTTCAATTACTTTTGTAGAAAAGTTTCTGTCATAGTGTCGAAAACAAATTTCCAATGATTCTATGTAATAAGATACTATTTTAACAAAACAAAATTTGGGGGCCACTTCTATATCATCTGAGGTTATTCACTCTACTTCTATTTTATATTAAATTAATATTCCATGTATTCTCATTTGATTTAAACCCTGTCTGTAAACTGAATATCATGGATGGAATGAAATTAAGAAAAAACAAAGGAAATAATTTCATTTTTCATAAATTTATTTAAATATTTATTAAGAGGAGCTACTCTTTATTCAAAGGAATATTTAATTAAATTATTATTCCCTAGGAAGTCAGATGTTAAAAACAAAAATGGAAAATGGTAAAAAGAAAGCAATGAAATAAATACCCAAAACTTAGCATTATCAAATATAATTCCTTATTGATTCATCTATTTTAACATACTATTTCAGAAACAAATTTGTTTTGAAAAAAATAGTTATACCAGTTATTTTTTTCTACATTATTCTTTCTTGTAGCATGCAATAGATATGAGTTTTGATATACTGATATAATTTTCTTCATATACTTAAGTATATTAATAAAAATAGAGGGCTGAGTTATAGCTTTCTTCCTGTGACTTTTGAATGTAATAATTCCAATTGACTTAATGAAACACAAATATATCTGCTCATCTGAGTCTTACTGTAATACGAGGTATGACAATTAAGTTTGCGAACTTGCCACCGTGCGCTTACATTGGCAATACTGTACAAACAGCTTGGTAAGGTTTCATAACCTTGGTATATCACTGTCTTACAGTTGTGTTTATGTCAGTGTGTCAGTGTCTTGCTGAGTGGTGTTCATTATTGTTGTTGCGTGTTTTTTAGTGCCATTGCGAGAATGTCTGAGCTTAAATTGGAGCAATGAACAAACATTAAATTTCTTGTTAAACTTGGCAAGAGTGGAAGTGAAATCAGGGACTTGTTAGTCCTAGTTTACAGGGATAATGCCATGGAGAAAAACGGCAGTGTACAAATGGATTAAACGTTTTTCTAAGGGGAGAGGACACATCACTGATGAAGAGAGGTCAGGGTGGCCAGTAACAAGCAAAACTGATGTCACCATTGCAAAAATTTGTCAAACTGTGCATCAGAATCGTCGGTTAGCTGTAGAAGCATAGCAGACCAAGTAAACATGATAGAGAAACAGTTAGGAAACTCTTAACTGAAAATCTTGGCATGTGGAAGGTGTGTGCAAAAATGGTCCCAAAGGAGCTCACCAATGAACAAAAGCAAAGGAGAGTAAAAGTTTGCCAAGACCTTTCGGAGAGGCAAGATGATATTTTGGGGCGTTATCACTGCTGATGAAACATGGGTGTACCAAAACGACCCTGAAATAAAGTGTCAAAGTGAACAATGGAAGTCAGTCAATTCTCCACAACCAAAAGAGTTCTGTCAGTCCAAATCAAGAATCAAAACGATGTTGCTAACCTTGTTTGATATCAGAGGGATTATTCATTATGAGTTTGCACCAAATGGACAAACAGTTAACCAAGTTTACTATTTGGAAGTGCTGAAAAGTTTGAGTGTACAATTAAATGACCCGAACTTTTCGCCAATAATTCATGGCTCTTGCATCATGACAATGCACCAGCTCACACAGCACTGTCTATGAGGGAGTCTTTAGCCAGTAAACAAATAACTGAATAGGAACACTCTCCCTACTCATCTGATCTGGCCCCCAATCACTCTTTCTTTACCTGAATATAAAGGAAATATTGAAAGGAAGACATTTTGATAATATTCAGAACATCAAGGGTGTTCTGAATGGCTCTGATGGCCATTCCAGAAAAAGAGTTCCAAAATTGCTTTGAAGGGTGGACTAGGCACTGGTGTTGGTGCACATTTCCCAAGGGGAGTACTTCGCAAGTGACCATAATGATATTTGGCAATGAGGTATGTAGCACTTTTTCTAGGATGAGTTCACAAACTTCATTGTCAGACCTCGTATGTATGTAAATATTCTTTGTGTTCAAATTGTGAAAAGATCAGAAACTGAAGTGACCAGAGTTGAATATTGTATTCTCTGAAGGACTGCTTGGAATAAGGCATGCAATGAACTTTTGTAAGACAGATTGAAGACCCAATGACCTAAGGGTCCTGCATCTCAAAAGGATAGATGAAAACAAAAAACAAAAAACAAACAAACAAAAAAAACAATAAAAAACCATGTTTTTTGCAGTAAGCTAAATGATAATATCAATCAACTTCCTATGATCAAAGCTATATATAATTACTTTATTTTGAATATTGCATATTACATTTTTCATAATTTCTAATGCACATATGTCCTCAACATATAACATTGGAACATTCTACAGAACAGTTACATGTTTGTTTGTTTATTTTTGGTCTATCACTGTAATTTACAGAGAGAATTAACTGGTCCTTATGTTCAGAGAATGAAGGAAGAAAAAACAAGAAATAGTTTGGTTGCTGCCATTGGAAAACTGTTATTACAAGTGTTGGAAAAGGTGGACCCCTATTTACTATTGGTCGTAGAGGAAATTGGTAAATCATTTCAATGGAGAAATTCAGATGCATTATATTTAAAAAAATATGTTTGCAGAAACAATTTATCTTAGAATTGGAAAAACTTGATTCCATTTGTTGGATCTACCACAAATTAGCTAGCTATGTGACCCTTTGAAAGGCTATTAAACCTACCAAATTTTAGTTCCTTTAAATCTAATATGAGGGAATAGAAATCAATATCTAAGTATATTTCTAACTGTAACACTATACAAGTGACTGCGAGTTGCTATTAATTTATTTTGCTTTTTTCCATATTGTTATAAATAAAAACTTCAAATGCTCTTGGATTTCAGAACACATTTGCAAATTTTTGACCCTCGTCCCATGTAAAGATGGAATCTAATTCCCTTTCTCTTAAGAATTGTTAGCTTTAATGCTTTATTCCTAACAAATAGAATGTAGTAGCAACTTCACTGCATGACTTCTCAGTGTGGGTCATAAAAGGCAAAACATACTCGAGACATTGGTTACTTGCCTTAGACTTAGTCACCATGTTGCAAAGGAGCCAAAGCAACATAAAACAGGTACTGGTACTAGGTGTTTTGGCCACAGTCCCAGTTGTGGTCCCAGCCAAGAGCTATCAGTGGCCAGAAATTTGAGTGAAAGAGCATTCATTAATTTCAAGCCCCCACTTGAGGCCAGTAGAACAGGGAAGTTGACCCTTCTGATCCCTGCCCAAGTTGCGACCTTATAGGCAAACTATAAGTCACTAAGTTTTGGGATAGATTTTTATATTAACAATGGATAACTGAAAACATGAAAAATAATCAAGTTTACATTTTGCAGACTGTTAATATTATACAAAAGCAATAGAACAACTGTGCAAGAACATTAAGATATGGGAAAGAGTTTCAATAAAAAAAAGAGATATACAGGACAACAAAAAAAGAATTATCCAAATCATATTAAAGCTTGGAAAAAAATGTGATACTAACATGGCTGGATAGAACTACTATTTACAGGATAGTAGCTCAGTCTTTTGACTGTAAAAATGACCAAGTAATATTGAAAGAACAGTGGTCAACCTCTTATTAAAGTCCAAGAACTAAAGAAGGGAAGAAATATTTTTTCCTTGAAAAGCAATATTTCTTGTTGTCTCTATTTGTGTAATAGCTTATTAAAGTAGAGGTTTTTGTCTAAAAAAACTCACAAAATTGAATTATATTGTTTGATCAGCAAGTTAAGGCCTGAGACATTGAAATAAAGTAGAAGCCACCAAATAGCTTAACCTCAAAATGAAATACTTTCTCCAAAATTTGTAAAATAACTACTGCGATGTGTAAGAGTACTTCTAATTTATAATGGACTATTTTTAAAACAAATTTTAGAATGGGATAGAAATCATCTAATTTTAGCCCCGAATTCTGTTGATTTTCTGTCACAAATTCATATCACTCCCAAGTTGAAAGTTTGTACTAAACATTATCAGAGCTATTAATAATAAGAACAAAATAGCCTTACCGAGTCTGCCATTCAGACGTCTTTAAAAAAAAAAGAAACCATAATTATGTGAGAACTCACTTTATATATTTGATCCTTTTTCCTACTGTCCATATTATAGTTTCTCATGGATATTTTGGCACTAGATCACCTATACACTGGACTATTTAGTAACCAGGATCTGTCTCAGAGAAATCAATTATTTGTGTAACAAATTTACAAGAATAACAACATAAGCATGGTAATTGGGTTATTGTTAAGTTCCAGATACATGAATTATCTCATTATTCACTGAATGAGGTACTTCACAGACCATTTCATACAGGAAGAAAAAAAACAAAACCCTAAAAACTGTAGCTTTCCTGAAAGTACCTATGTATAGAGCCTCTTCATAAGAAGGGTACCTAGATAAATGTTGTCCAGCGACACAGGAAACATTGGCCAATAAATTTAAAACACATCATCACACTATAAATCATCAACCCTCAGGAAATTTAAAACAACACAAAATCTCGACCAGATGCCTTTAAATTTTTGTGAGATATGTTGGTGTATTGGATAAACATTGGAATTTATATCTTGCTAGTTTTAACTAGCAATTGTCCTCAATTATAGGCATAATGATTTTCAGTAACATAGATGTAATAGTCACGTGTGTTTCAGTAATAGATAGGGTAAAAGTACGAAGACTCTGGAGGTAAAATAGTGTATAAGATAGCTATACATCATATTATTGTTCTCGTGGTATTATATTCTATCAGGGAAGAAGTAGCAAATAAAAAAGTAAACAAATATACATAAAAATAAATGCAACAAAAAAATGAAGCTGGACTACCACCTTACACCATATACAAGAATAAATTCAAAATGGATTAAAGACCTATAGATCTGAAACCATAAATCTCCTAGAAGAAAATATAAGAAGAAAGTTTACAGACTTACAGAGTAAGATTTTTACCGATATATCACCTCGGGCAAGGGAAGTAAGAGAAAAAATAAACATGTGGGATTGTGTAAAACTAAAAGTTTTTTCACAGCAAAGGAAACCATCAATAACACATAAAGGGATCCTACTGAATGGGAGAATATATTTGTCAATGCTATATCCGATAAGGGATTAATATCCAAAAATTATAAGAAACTCACTTAACTCCAAAAAAAAACAAATAGCCCAATTAAAAAATGGGCAGAGGACATGAAGAGACAATTTTCTAAAGAAGATATACAGATGACAAACAGACATGAAAAAATGTTCAAACTCACTAATCATTAGAGAAGTGCAAATAAAAACCACAATGAGATACCACATCACCCCAGTCAAAATGGCCATCATCAATAAATCAACAAACAAGTGCTGGTGAGGATGTGGAGAAAAGGGAACCCTTGTGCGCTGCTGGCGGGATTGCAGATTGGTGCAGCCACTATGGAAAACAGTATGGAGGTATTTCAAAAAAATGAAAATAGAACTACCTTATGACCCAGCAATTCCACTGCTAGGTATCTATCCGGAGAAATCCCAAACTCTAATTTGAAAAAATTTATGCACCCCTATGTTTATTGCAGCACTAAACACAATAGCCAAGACATGGTAACAACCGAAATGCCCATCAGTAGATGACTGGATTAAGAAACTGTGGTACATTTATACAATGGAGTATTGCACTGCCATAAAGAAGAATGAAATCATTTGCCACAATATAGATGGACCTAGAGAACATTATGTTAAGTGAAATAAGTCAGACGGAGAAAGACAAATATCATACGATCTCACTTATATTTGGAACCTAAAGAAAAGAACAAACGAACGAACTAATCACAAACAGCCTCAGAGATATAGGGGAAAAACTGAGGGTTGCTAGATGGGGGGAAGGGGTGTTGGTTAAGGGGGTAGGTGAGGGGATTAGAAAACACAATTGGTAACCACAAGATTGCCATAGGGATACGAAAGTCAGCTTGGGGAATATAAGCAATAATGTTGTAAAAATTTTGTGGGGTATTCGATGGACACTTGTCTCATTAGGGAGACCACCTCAGGGATGATGTAGATGCCTGATCACTGCACTGTACACTGAACAATAATGAAGCTGAAGCTGAACAATAATGAATGTCAACTATAATTTTATATATATACGCATACACACACACACACACACACACACACATATAGTCACAAGAAATGGAGTATAGCATTAGGAATAGAGACAGTGGAAATGTAACAGCTGTATGCTATGTCAGAGGGGTAGTAGATTGGGGGAGGGGTATAAATAATAAATGTGAGGGATATAAATAATAAATGTCTAACTATTACATTGTTTTGTGCACCTGAAACTAATAAAAATAAATAAATAAAATACATGCAACAAAAATTTAAAACAGGGTAATTGGATAAGGATTGATACGTTACACAGAGACCAAATGTTGTGAAGAAGACAGCTTTACAGAGATTGGGGAGGTATTATACCAAGCTAAAAGGGACCCTATATGGAAAAATAAGCTTGTCATTTGAGAATCAGAAAGATCCAGGGTGCTGAAGATAGTCAATACATTGCGTGTGTGGTGGAGGGAGCATCTCTACTTACTTCTTCAAATTTACTTTAACTATAGGTTTGGCTAATGGCCATAGAGAGCAAGAGTTTTATTTTTGTTATAATGAAGACTACCAGACATGAGAGAAATATTAGTGAATATTATTGAGAAAAGACTGAACTCTAGTAAACAATGTTCAGCTAGATAATTGGAAAGGAGAATCCTACTTGAAATATTAATAGACAAATCTTATTGCTTATTTATAATTTAGTTAATATTATCAAATGTATAAATCGACAAGTTTCAATTACATTCTCCCTAACAAACTTGTCCAGCCAAATATGTACTCATTTCATATAAGCTTGCCATGTCTACATTCACTTTCTGTTTCTCTACTGCACATCCTTCCTTCTTTCCTGAATACCAATACCCTGAGGAGAAGGGGAGGTACTATAGAGATCTGATTTTATTATTGAACAAATTATTTCTCATATTCTTTAGCAGATTATGTCCAATAGATCAAACTCTTATTTTATTCCTAATGTAATCAATTTACTAAAATATTTAACATCTTTCCCACCTGAATAATGAAAGCGGACACCAATATTGTGAAAAGGGATTTGGAGAATGGCTTCTCTTTACCTCACACTACTTAATAAACACAAATAAAACCATAAAAGAAAAAAACAACAGAAAGTGAATGAGAGGAATAGTAATAATTGGGCACATTAATTAACACCATAATCATTTTTTATAGTACAGTCCCTTGCTTTAATCTTTTATTTATTTTTGTTTCATTAATTTCTATATAGCCTGTCTTTTTTTAAATACTACAGAAAATAAAATCAAATATAAAAATTCATTGAGGAACAAGTATTAACTTTTGACTCTATCTTAGCATTAGTGTTATTGCATGTGTTTGTAAGCAATTATTAAAAATTAATGAGTATAAGCAAAATCTAGGAAATGTTCTCCAGAGAACTGCAGTGGGCTTAGATTTGCACTGTCACAAAAGTATTGTGGAGGTTGGAAGAAGACTTACAACTATCGGAGACGGTTCATATGTTATATAATCATAACGACATTGAGTTATTTTCACTCAAGCAAAGGAAAGCACTGGAGGTAGTTGAAATTCATCCAGAAGACAGCTACTTGGACATGTCAGGCAACTAATTAAAAAGTTCCAGGATGAGCACGTAGCCTAGAGGCCAAGCCGAACATGTGTGAATCATGCTGAGTCTGAGATGGCACAAATCACTACCAGTTTATTTTCCAGTAAGAAAAGATTCCCTTGATTACAAGGGTGATGACAGCCCATGAAGGAGTTCTGCCTAGAGGGCCACTGAAGTCTTCCTTCAATGGGAGTCTCGTCGAGGGACAAATAGTGGTGAGGTTTTGGGGGGAAACATACCATAGATCATCATCATGACAGATAACTCTCTGGAACTGTCTAGTGACAGATTGCTTGCTAATGAATAGCTTGTTAATACGTAGCACAACTGAGACTTGAATGTTGATTTTAAGTCAAAGGTCAAATCTGTCAATCTGTTTATCCTGAAACATTTGTCCTTCATAGAGTTACTATTGGTTTTCTTTAAATAAAAGGCGAAATAAATGCATATTCCATACTTGAAACAGATAGTAGAGAATTTTTTTTCCAATAAATCCTAGGATCAGGAAATACTATACCAACTCTAAAATACTTTAACATTTTTATTATCAGCCAACAGATACATTAGATAAATAAGAAAAACACGTCCTTTAATTTATCTTCTTTAGCCTATCAACCTCATAACTACCATGGATAATTTTACTAAAAGGTGGGAGACTTGATGGTATTCCCAGCCAGGAGGTGAGTAATGGAAGTAGGATTTTTGATGAGCTTTAATTGGTTGTTAAGCTTGAGGAGTTATTTGAACTGAAGTTAAATAAGCATTTCAGTATTTTCAGTGCAAAATGAACATCAACCTCCACAACGTCATTGAGTGAATTTACTCATAAACTTTAGGGAATTATTTTTTGGATATAAATACACAATTCTGTGGAGAGATTTTCTGTGGCCTCACAAAGTTGAATGTTTTCAGCTACATGAACACATTAACACTTGCTGGACTCTGTCAGAAAATCAGGCTTTGTTCAGCTACGTATTTGGCTAGACTGAAAATTTGTATAGAAGACCGTTGGTAAGTAAGTGCAGATAAAAAAGAAATCACATTTAGAAAGGCCTAGAAAGGAGCTACAGACTGATAAAATGACATCAGGACAAAGGCAATCTTAGAGGTGGTTATAGTGACTGTTTGGAGCTCCCTTGAACCCAAATTCCCCTTCTTGGCATATTTATACTATATACTCATTTGCAGCAACATTGTATGTACATAACTGCTCTAAGCAACTCTGTTTTTCACTACACAAACTTGACCTTCTCTTAGTATGTATATTCTAATCAACAGGTCATGATATTTTACTTTAAATTAATGTTAAACCCGAGGATGTCTATTTTATTTTCATGTGCAACATGGAACTAAACCTGAAATCCCCAAATTTGATTAAATTCCTTCACAAAAATACCAAATTTTGTTGTCAGAGATAGTTTTGTCTTCTTCATTCTGCATTATAGATAAGAAATCATTTGTTCGCAGCCATCATGTGCAAGTTATAATTGCTGCAAGGAATATACACGATACTTGGTAAAAAAAATTGCTAGGTATATGATTATTCAAGGGCATAAATCTAATACCAATTAGGATGGCTTGCTGCCCATATTTGGAATATTGCAAGTAATCGTGGAACTAACTTGAAAATACACATGTCAAATCACTTTCACTGACTTCCTACTTGCAAGCAATGAGAAGGGGAAGCTGAAAATATCACAGCCAGGAGCAAAAGCGAGTCTTTGATAACCTGGAAAGAGGGTGCATAATGCATATTTTTGTGGTGGTATGCAACTGAAACGTTTACTGATTATCTGTGATTGGTGTCTATGGGAGTAAGGCCTACAAGAGGATCCAAGACCAGAAATGGAAGAGGTATAAAAAAGACTTTTCTTCGCTCAGCAAGAGTTAATAAAATTTGTGAACAACTCTTAGTCATCTATCAGTCAGATGATGAGATATTCCGTTTAAGACAGCGATGCATAAACAATCTTAACTTGGACTGCCGTTTTTTTCTCCCCAACAAAATATTAATAAAGACTTAGAAAGGAATCTCTTTTAACCAATGAGTGTGCACACACACCACACACACACACATACACACACGAGAAGGAAATGAATCTCTGAAGTTAAACGTACATTAAAGTTAGACGTATATTAAATTACTGATGTACGTCAGAATTAAGACTTGAATTCATCTATGACAGGCTTTAGTATCACTGTCCTTTATTTCTACTACACCATTGCACTTCTATTGACTATTCTCTGTATCACGATTATACAACATTAATACAGAAAATAAATTGAAAATGTTAAGGATTTTGCTTAATTTAGTTCAGTCATCGAGTTAGACTTGGTTCAGTCACCAAATGGAGACTTCATCTAGAAAATTAAGAGAAGGCTGAGGCTTGAAAGATCACCACAAGAAAAGATGTGTCACTAGGGACCAAGGCTAAGATCATCCACCCCCTCATATGCTCATTTATTATGTACAGATGCAAAAGTTGGACAGTGAGCAAGGCTGATAGGAAAAAGAAAAGATTAATTTGAAACATGGTGTTGGGTTTCAACACCCAACCCTGGACCAACTTTGGTACCAACTTTGGTACCCTGGACCATCAGAAAGATGAATAAGTGGGTGATAGCAAATTAAGCCTAAAACATGGGTGGAGTCAAAATCGACAAAAGTGCAAACTGCCCTAATTTGGGCACATCTTGAGAAGGCAGGGTTCCTTGGGAAAGACAATAATGCTGGGAAAAATAGAAAGCAGCAGGAAAAGAGGAAAACCAGATATGAGATGGACTGACTCCATGAAAGAAGTCATAGGCATGAGTGTACAAGAACTGAGTAAGACTTTGGAGGACAGGACACTGTAGATATCACTAATTCTTAGGATACCCCAATTCTTAGGAATTGGAGCTGACTCAATGGGACATAACACACACTCTAAATAAATGTATAACACATACCTGTAAATAATCATAACCGTATTCCCCAGCTATTACGTGCATACAGTAGCCAATCACCTTCTATTTATGATTTCTAAGCTATACAACAGTTCTATGAGGTTGTGATAGTTAATTTTATGTGTTCACTTGACTGTGCTAAGGGATGCCCAGATAGTTGGTAAAACATTGTTTCTAAAAATGTCTGTGAGGGTGTTCCTGGAAGAAATTAGCTATTGAATTGGTAGACTAAGTAAAGATGATCACCCTTACCAATGTGAGTGGACATCATTCAATTCTCGGGAGACTAAATAGAACAAAAAAGGCAGAGAAAGGACGAATTTGATCACTGCTTGAGCTTAGGCATCTATCTTCTGCCCTCAGACACTGGAACTTTTGGATCTCGGTCCTTTGGACTCAAAGTGGGATGTATATCATGGGCTCCCCTGGTTCTTAGGCCTTCAGTTTTGGACTGGACCTGTACCACTGGCTTCCCTGGGCCTCCAGCTTGCTGATGGCAGATAATCAGACTCCACAGCCATGCGAGCCAATCCCTCATAAAACATCTCTTTCAATATATCTCTCTACGTATTCCATTGTTTCCACTTTCTGGAGAAACCTAATACTGAGATAGACTGTATGATTCTCATTTTACATAAAAGAAAGCTGATATTAAAATAGTTTTAGTAACTTGAATAATGTTTTATAGTTAGAAAGGGCAGCACTAAAACCCAGCTCAGCTGTCCCATTGACTGCGTCTTGCCTCTCAGGGAACTTGAACTTAGAGAAATTCCTATTTGAAGGAATTTCTTCAATAAATTAAAAATGATAGTATCTTTACAAAGCAGGCTATTTTATATTTTTCCTGGAAACTGATCTACAACAAAAATCTAAATGAATTCTGTGTCAGTAAAATTATTTGAAAATTCTATTGTTCCTCTATAAGCAAATTTCTGTTAACCTTTGCAGAATGAATTAGAAACAAAGAATAACTCAGGAAATGGAAGCTCATTAACACTCAGCTTAAGAAGTCTTGAACAATCACATAAAGACTCCAGTCTGCAACACTTTAGCAATTATTTGTGGTCTACAATATCCTGCCAACAATGAAACAGTTCAAGGGTCATCAGGAAGATATACTCTTCATTGGAGGAGCCTTTTGAACGAAAAAGTTTCACCTTCAAAGTGGTGACACAATCGATAGTCAGGGAGGTAGAGCATAATCGGAATGGAATCCACTTAGCCTGAGTGATTACCTCTTTTATCTTTGAGATACTGATAGAATGGAAGAAAAGAACCTAGATCTGCATCAGCAGTTTCACTTAGAGAAGTGTTAACAATTGAAGAAAAAAAAAGTCTCTAGGCATAAATTATAGCTAAAAAAATATTTTAAAATAAGGCATGGTCTTCTTCACTAGTTGATTTTCTATACATAGTTATTTAAATTTAATCAGTGTATAATTCTCTGTGTCAAGGTATCAACATTTATTTGGTTGGTCAAAAATGTCTGAAATAATCTTTGTGCGCAACAGGAATTTGTTCAGTGGTGACTTTTGGAATAGCACCTATAAAAGCATTGAAGGCCAGACATAAAGCAGGCACAGGTAAGTTTTTCCAATGCTCCTTTTTCTGAAGAGGGCAAAGATTGGAAACAACTTTATTCATTAGTCATTTTAGTCAGTTGGCAAATTTATAACAGCAAATGATTAGCTACCCGTGATATAGGTACTGTCATAGTTCTCACCATAAAGGCAGCAAGATGTTTGTTTAAATAAATCATCCCTGAAAGACCATTTCACAGGGCCTCCTTATTTTTATTGCCTTTAAAATTTAATCTTTAAGACTAGATTTGAATAAATGAAAACCTGCATTGTTATTTCTGAATAACAAAGCTAAACATCATAATGTTAAATTTATTACTGGAAATTGAAAAATGTGCAGTACCAATAAAAGCAGTAAGAAATTTTTTTTCCTGAAGTAGGACACGTTGATTTTCTTGTATTTACGTGTATATTTTGTTTGTTTTACTTATTGAAGAATGGGATGTTGTTTTGTATGCTTCCATGTCTGTTAGGCAAATGTAATTTTCTTAGACTGCATTCTCCACCTTATTTTTTAAACTAAGCACTATATTTTTATGATCATTCATTGTCATGCTTTATATTAATTTAATCTGTTGCTTATCATTGTTGCATAATACTTCATTGTGTGCACACACTGCATTTCGTCTGTCTACACTGCCAATCATGGACGGTCACATTGCCTAAAATTGCTGCCTGTCAGATACAATGCTGCAACAACATCCCAGTACACCTGTCCTTATGTAGCCAAGCATTTCTATGGGACATACACCTAGGCATATGATTTATGATTCATAAGTGAGCCAGAATTTCTCCAGAATTACTCCATCAGTCTATACTCCCACTACTTAAAGATTTCTGGAATCCATACCTGTATTTCCATCCCATAGTTGTTAATTTTGTTTAGGTCCTAAATTATAGATTGGATGACCTCCAAGTTGGTTTTCTAGTATCCTATCTTATATCTTCCAATTAATTTCCCTCCCAGTGCCAGAGTAATCATTTCAAAAGAAATATCTCATTTTGATAACTTCTCTTGCTTTCTCCCATTCTGTGGTTATTCTTTGTCTTCAGAATAGATTCAAAATTTTTATGTTGAACTCATTTCAGAATTTATCTCTTCCCCAGTGCCTATGCCTCACCATCCACAGCCGCTACCAAACATAGACAGACACACATAAAAGACTATTAACCAAGTCATTGTAAACATCTTGTATAAATTGTTCAGTAATCATTTCTGTAGTGATACTATATATAAAACAATATGCTACTCAGAGAGTCTATAATGGAGAGCCAGCTGGAGATGGTCTCTTATTTCATAGAATTTACATTTTAGTTTGGAGGACTGTCAATAAACAAGAAACTGACCAAATAAAATAATTATAATATGCAATGCCATATATATGTATGTATATATACATACATACATACTTACATACATACATACATATATACATATATATACACATATATGTATATATATGTGTATATATATATATATATATATATATATATATATATGGTGAGGTTTTTTTGTATTCTTATTTTCGTATTTTGTATATGCAATATCCTCTTCCTGGAAATTCCATTCCTTTTTTCTTTATATCGCCATTGCAAATTGTGTTTGTTTTCCTCCTATTGAAATTGTTTTTATTTATTTTACCCACTGCAAACTGCTTAAGAGACTATAAAAGGACTATTATTTTTATTGCATATTCAAAGTCTAGCAGATATATCATAGAAAAGTGACTCAATAAATATTTGCTGAAGTACTTAGCATATAAAATTATCTATCCAGAAATAATTGCGTAATATACTACCTATTATATGCTCAACACTCTGCTAGATATTATAGTTCTGAATGCATCAAAAAATGAGAAGCTGTCCTCTTTAGGAAGTTAATAATCTGTTGTAGAAATAGCTAAAACTCATGGTACCATATATTAAATGTAAAAATAATTGTAGAAAAAGAAGAGATAACTGTGTAGACCTGCATGGGAATGTGTCAGAGTGAAGCTGGCCGTTAGTGGGCTTTAAAGTCTGAGTAGAGTTGGGTAGGAGATAGAAGGAGTGGATTCCCAGGGTGAGAATGTTTAGAAACTCCCTAAGCATAGCCCTTGAGAAACATATTGCGCTCAAGTTAATAAACTTATTGAGTACACAGTATTTTCTATACACTGGGTTAGTCTTTGTGAATACAGTGATAAACCCAGAAGCAAGTGGTGGCAATACTTTTGACTTAGGTGGATAATTCAAACTGGACAGTAGGAAGGTGAGAAGAAGGTCTGATTAAGAAAATGGTGTTGGAGGATATTCCTGAAAGGCAAGTGACAAAACACAGCACTGTCTTTGCAGACAGTAGGTTTGAAGCCGAGACATTATGTATGATCAAGGCCATGCAAGAAAAAGGGAACTTGATCATAGTATGTATGAATATTATTAGTTATGGACAATTAAAATGAGAGGTATCACCTCACACCTGTTAGAATGGCTATTATCAAGAACATGAGATGACAAGTATTGGAAATGTTGTGGGGAAAAGGCAAGGCTTCCATATTTTGCTTGTTAAGTTGTTTAATAACAAATAAAAAAGATTCTATTAAGGAAGAGGGACTAGTTTAAGATAAAATAAAGGCATTGTTTAAAAGGTCCAATTTACATGGATTTGCCTCTTTAATCAGCGGTAATTTTGTGGTCCAAAACAGTCATACAAAAAAAAAAAAAAAGACAAAAAACAAACAAACAAACAAACAAAAAAACAAGAGCAGATCAAGAATTGGAGTTAGGAACAGTGTGCATCATTGAGGCCCAAAGGATTATAAATGTTATATGTGAAGTTGTCTAGTAAACGGGGCTTTGACTACCTTAATGTAGTAATAAAACTTAACTCACTGTGTCAACTGTTTAACCAGATTCTCCTACAGTTTAAGATATTAAGAGATAAGCCAGGTACATCAATCACATCAAGAGCCATTCAGTTCCCTGAAGAACCTGTTTAGGAAATGTTTGTAATTTTGCCAATTACATTGGAATTGCATTGGGTTTAGATGTTAATTTTAATGGACAAAGAGGCTAATCCCTAAAGAACCTTTTAATTCTCTTTCAGCTCTCTGATTCTGAGAAAAGTTGAACGGATCAACATCATGAATTCACTTTCTAAATTTGTTCCATAGAGTGGTTAATTACTGGAAGAATCTGACTCAACAAATGATTTATAGCTACCACCGAAACAACTAAAACAAAAGATAAAATAATTCTTCCACATGTCAGTTTAGTCAGGAAGACTCCTTTGTATCCCTTAATTGCATTTTTCTGAAATGTTGCTTGTCACATAGTAGGTACTCATCATTATTTCTGAATGAATAAATGCCTCTCACATTAAATTTTTGATAGTCTTCTCTAACACAATAGCTTTATAGTTTCTAGTTTCTCATGTCTCTTTCTTTGCAGCATAGTTTATAAATAATATAGAAGCAATTAAGGTATACAAGAGTTTCTGGAAATGTCATTTTAAATTAATTTGTACATTTTGTGATAGCTAAATTAATAATAGCATTTTCCTGAACAAGAAAAGAGTAACCTCTTACCGGAACTTTTCCCTGGTGTTGTCATATATTATTGGAAACTAAGACAACGAAAATAATTAATTTTCCTATCTTTATCTTTCAGAAAAATAGTTCTGCTTCAGCTGAATTAGCAATTTTTAAGTAACACTCAAGTCTTATAATTTAAGCTGCAGGAATCTTGCCTATACTTGCTTTTCAAGATGATTTGTGCCAAGGAAAAGTCTAGAAATACATGTCACCTGGAGAAGTAATATGGTAGCCGCATTTATCCATTTTCTACTGAATTTATTATATGCAGAACTACATTATTTGTAGTAGGTAAAACAATAAAGTACCTTCAACAACTTTAAACAATCTAACTTTTTATCAGCAAGTAAAGTGACTACTCTCTTACAGTATTACCAAACCAAATGGTTATTTAGATGGAAGAAATATCATGGTTAAACATTTATTTATTTACCTAATGTTTATAAAGTACCTCAGAGATAATTCTAATAACTGTTATACGCTTTTTTTAATTGGCCCTGTGGAAGCCTAAAAATTTTAAATTTGGTTAGTATCTTAAAAAATGAACTTCTGATCTCTCTTTAATTGGCATCATCGTCATTGCTTCCATCTCACTAATGGTAAGCCCAGCCTTCCCAGTCTCAGGCTAAAACTGCTGGAATCATCTTGATTCCTTTCCTTTTTCCCCATACCAGTCATCCAAAATATCAGCCAATCCTGTTGGTCTCCAATGGGTAAAAAATCTGATATTAGACCACATCTCACCACCTCCCCAGATATCATCGTGGTTGTGATACATTCTCTCTCATCAGGATTGTTGGCATTGATTTCCTCTAGCCTCTCTGCCTCTATCTTTACTTCACCTTCTCCTTACAGTTTATTCTCATTACAGAACTTAGGGTGATCCTTCAAAAATTCAAGTTACTGAATGTCATTCCTCTGTTAAAAACCCTACAATGCTTCCCATTTAAGTAAAAATCCAGTACAATTTTCTTTAATTGGTCTATAAGGCCTGGCCTATAGGTCTGCTCTGGCCTGCAAGTCCCAACCTCCTTGTTATCTGTCTGGCCTCATCTCTGACAGTTCTTGGTCTTGTTCATTCAGCTCCAGCCATACCAGCCTTGGTGTTTTCAAACATGCCAGATGAACTGTCTCCTCAAAACCTATGTACTGGCTGTTCCCTCTACCCAGAATGCCCTTCTTCCAGATAAACGCATTTGTTCAAATGTCTTTTCATTTGTATTGCAGCCTTCCCACGTACACATTTCACATCACCCTAAGAGCTGCTCTATTTTAATTTTCTATAGAACTTCTAATCTCTTAACATATAGCAGCATTTTATGTAGTTTATACATTTATTATATTCTATATGCCCCTCATCAGAGTATGCATATATAGCAACAAGGATTTGCTTGTTTTGATCAATGATGAATCACCAGCACTTAGAATTGTACCTGGCACAAAAATTAGGCACACAATATTTTTTACTGAATGAAGAAATGAATGAATAAGTGCCAAACACTGTAACAAGTACTTTATATACACTTCATTTAACACTCACAACAGCTCTCTGGCTAATTACCATGGCTTTCCCTGTTTCAAAAATTCAAAATATGATTGTGAGAGATAGAGCAACCTCTCAAAGTCATCTAGCCTGTAACCAACACAGGTATACAGTCGTATCACAATCTTCTTTATTTCAGAGGCCGTGTTACATTGATGCTGATATGTTGGACATTGGAGATCACCAAGATTCATAAATCCCTTGGCAACAAGAAACCCAAGGTCTTTTTTGTAAGACCAACCAACCTGCGGGCCATATAGCTGTACAGCTCAGGAATAGCTGTGGAGCCAAGGGTCAAGGCTCATTTCTTTCCTCTGCTGCCTATCTGCTATCTGTCTTTGGAAAAGTCACTTACCTTCATTTTTCTTGATTCTTTCTTTGTCAAATAACGATAATAATCATCATCACATTAGGGGGTAGTTATGCAGAATAATGCTACCCTCAAAAATGCCCACATCCTAATTTCTAAAATCTATTATTATGCTATGTTACACGGCAAGTGGGAATTAAGGTTACACATAGAATTTAAGGTTGAACTCAAAATAAGTATATAGAGGGTACTTAATATCTTAGCACAGAGTTTGGTGCATGCACGATTAGCACTTTGTTTAAAAAATTAAGATACAATTTACAAACCATAAAACTAATCATTTGAGTGTACAATTCAGTGGTTTCTAGTATATTCACAAAGAGGTATAACCATCACCGTTATCTAATTTCAGAATATGGTTGTCATTCCCCCAAAGAAACCCTATACCCATTAGCTGTCACTCTCTAATTCCAGCCTCTAATTCCAGCCTCCTGCAACCACAAATGTACCTTTTAAATCTATAGATATGAATATTCTGGACATTTTATACAAATAGAATCATACAATATATGGCCCTTTGTGTTGGACTTCTTCCATTAACCATGTTTTCAATGTCCATCCATGTCACAGCATGTATCAATACTTCATTTTTATGTCTGAATAATATTCCAGTGAATGGATATACCATATTTTGTTTTTCTCTTCAGCAATGAATGGGCATTTCAGTTATTTTCACTTTTAAGCCATTAAGAATAATGATTATATGAACACCTGTGTACAGGTTTTGCTGTGAACATATCTTTTCTATTCTCTTGAGTAAATGTCTAGGAGAGCGATTGTTGGGTCTTAGTAAGTCTATGTTTAACATTTTGAGAAATTGCCAAATTCTTTTCTAATGTGACTGCACTATTTTACATTTTCACCGGCAATATTTGACAGTTACAATTTTTCTACATGTTTGTCAACATTTGTTATTGTCTGTCTCTTTGATAACAGCATCTTAGCAAGTGTAAAGTGATATTTCATTGTGGTTTTGGTCTGCATATCCCTAAGTACTAATGATGTTGTGGTATGCAGAATAATTCCACCCCCCAAAATGCCCACATCCTAATTTCTAGAACGTATAATTATGGTATGTTACATGGGAAGTGGGAGTTAAGGTTACAGATAGAATTTAAAGTTGAAATTAACATGAGAAAATTATGCTAGATTAATTGAATGGACGTAATGTAATAACTTGTGTCTTAAATGTGGAAGAGAGAGGTAGAAAGCCACAAGAGAGAAATTAGAGAGATTTGAAGACGCTGTGCTGCATCTGAAATATAGAGGAAAGAGCCATGTGACCAGGATAGGCCACTTATAAAGTGGGAAGCTGGAGAAGTCAAGAAAATGGACTGTACCTTAGAGTCTCCAGAAGGAATGCTGCTCAGTAATAACCATTTAGTATTTCTTACCTCCAGAATCATAATACATGTGTGTTGTTTTATGCCCCTAAATTTATAGCAATTTGTTACAGCAGCAAGTCAATTTATGAATGTTTGGAGAAATGAAATTCATAGGAATTTCTGGCAGTTTGAGGGCCCTGGAGTGCAGTGGCCACAGGTAAACATTAAGGAATGGATAGTATCCTTAAGAGAACCTCACTGTACTCCTCACAACTAGCTTTATCTTGTTCAGGGGCTCCCGTTTAGAAAAGATGAAAGGAATAAGTTATGGGTTTGTTTGTTTGTTTTACTTTTAATTAAAAAGGAAATTGGATAAGTTTACTTTTCATCAATTCACTCCCTTCTCAATATACAGAAGATGAGATTAACTACTTAATGGACACTTTATTTAATATAATAGCAATAGGGAATTGCTCCCGCATGTGTCCCAAAGAAGAAATTCCTCTTTCCAGTGTTATCCATTTCTTTACTGACGGTATATTAATATTTCATTTATATAAATAAGATCTGTCAATTCTTACATGCTTGTGTAACTACATTCACATGTCAAGCTGTACTGTCACTTGTTAATAGTCACTTTGGAGCTTCATGATGTGTATAAAAGTCTTTACCTAATAAAACTAAAATGTCTTTAGAGATTTCACAACTGTCAAACATTGTAGCTCTATGGGGAGATGTTTAGCGTTGCTGATATTTAATCTCCTACTTGCAAATGTCATGTTCCTTGGGCATTACTGTTGCCTAAATATATAAAATTTGAAAACCTGATTTAAAACTATCACAAAATAGAATGTTTATATTTTAAGACTTAGTTTTTAATACTATTTCCAGTATCTCCATGTTTATGTAACAAGTATGACTGTAGAATTTTTATCATCCAGTCCAGACATATATCTCACTGTAGCCTAAGCTCAACTTCAAATATGTAAGAGCAAGGTAAGGTATCTCACAAATATGTTTCCATATGTTTTCATGGTAGCTTCTGGGGAAGTGTAAATCAGAAACAATAAGCTAAACTCAAGGACAAAATATTACTTAATGAAAAGGAAAGGAACATAAGAGAGGAAATATACTGAATATAATCAATGTTTTTTTTTCTTGATCTCATCCCAAGGATTCAGTTTTCAGTGTTATTTTGATATTAGAGCTCCAGCTTGAAAAGAATGGGAAATCATCATTCCTATACTTAAAAAAAGTTAAAAAAAACACTAAAAATTAATAACTCTTCTTGGACCCATTTGAGAACTGAAGTCCCAAGTCAAACCATCACCCTGAAATTTGGAGAGACAGGGATATCTGAGAGTCAGAGTTGAGACCTTACCTGGAACAGAAGTCGCTGGAGCCGGGCTGAGAAGTCTCCAGAACAAAGGCCTATTCCCCAATAAAAAGACTGATGAGAGTCTCACTACAGCTGGAGGAAAGGCATCGTTATAATTCTAGCCTTCTCCAGTGCGCCTGTATCACCAAAGGGAGGTGGAGAAGGGAAGCTACTATGCCTCTGTGGAAAACTCTTGTAAAGTCACAAATCAGATATGGTCTGACTAAAACACTGACATTTTACCAGAAGTTTATAGAAGACCTTACTACCATGCCAACAAGGCTCCAGTATAATAACAGTCGTTTTCAGCTGAAAGTGCTATAGGGGCAGATCACAAATCAAAAACAGTAGAACAGATAAAGAATGTTGCTGATTGGCTCATCAGTAGACTGGTTATGGCTGAGGAAAGAATCAGTAAATTTGAGGATATGTCAATAGAAACTTCCCTAACTAAATAGCAAAGAGTGTGCTAGCTTCGGCAGCACATATACTAAATAGCAAAGAGAATAAAACAATTACAAATAAAGAATAAAACATCCAAGAATTATAGGTCAGTTTTAGAAGATAATAAAATATGTATTTGAAATACCAGAAGGCAAATAAACAGAGAGAAGAAACATTTTAAGTAATAATGGCCATAAATTTACAAAAGTAATGACAGACTCCAAGTCACAGACTCAAGAAGCTCAGAGAACACCAAGCAGGTTAAACACCAAAGAATCTATATGTAGGTATAGCATATTCAAACTGCAAAGAATCAAAGGCAAATGGATAATATTGAAAGAACTCAGAGAAAACAAAACAAAAACAAAATATCTTGTCTGTAGAAGAATAAGGATAAAAATTGCATCAGACTTCTCATTAGAAATCTCATCAGAAAGCACAAAGGTTGACTGAAATATTTAAAATGTTGAAAGATAAAAGCCTAGAATTCTATATCCAACAACATTTCCTTCAAAAGTGGTGGAGAAATAAAGATGTCAGACAAACAAAAACTAGGGAAATTGATCACCATCAAGCCTGCCCTGAAATAAAGTTAGACATCAGGGATTAAAATGATAAAGGTAAGTATTATAGGCTGAATGTTTGTGTTCCATCCTAATTTATATGTTGATACCTAGTCCTCTATGTGATGGTATTTGGAAGTGGGACCTTTGGGAAATAATTAGGTTTAAATGAAGTCTTAAGGGGGTTACCCTCATGATGGCATTAGTGCCCTTGTGAAAAGATGAAGACATATCAGATCTTCCTCTCTCTCTTCACTAGCACACACCAAGGAAATGCCATGTGAACACACAGCAGGAAGATGGCTGTCCACAAGCCAAGAAGAAGCCCTTCACCAAAACCTGAATCGACTAGCACCTTAATCTTGGGTTTCCCAGACTCCAAAACTGTGAAGAATCAATGTCCATTGACTGTTTCAGTCACCCAGTCTATGATATTTTGTTACAGCAGCCCAGGCTGTAAGAATAAGATGGTTAGAAACTCAGATCTACATAAAGAAAGGAAGAATGTTGGATAAGAAACAGTAAGAGTAAATATTTTTTTGCTTTTCTTAATCGATATAATAGATAATTTATCAAAATAATATTAAAAATGCATCGAGTGATTATAGCTTATGGAGAGGTGAAATTAATAACAGAGATATTTTAAGGGATGGGCAGGGAAAATAAGAAGTACTCTATTATAAGTAAACTGAATTACCAGTAAAGCAGAATAGGGTTATTTGAGAATGAAATGGGTTAGTTAAAAATGTATATCAGCAACGTTAGTACAATTACTGAAACAATTTTTGAAAAGAAACATAACTGATATTTTAAAAGAAGAGGAAAATGGAATCCTGTAAAATCATATAAAAATCTTAAAACCAAAGAAAGCAGAAAAAAGAGGGATATATTAAATTATATATTAATTTATTAAATTAATAAAAATATTATTTTTTATTATATATTAATATATTAATATAATAAATATATTAAAAAATAAACTGTATTAAAAAATAAAGAGCTGCATAATGAATAGAAAATAGTTAAAACATAATAGATATTAACACAACTATATTAAAAAATCACTTTAAATGTAAATGGTCTAAATACACCAATAAAAAACATAGAATATCAGTGGTGGCAGCAAACCAGACTGAATCTTTTGGGGAATTTCTTTGGGATTTCTTCGGCCCAGCCTTCCAATAGTCTTTTTTTTTTTTTTTTTTTTTAATTTTTTTATGATTTATTTGCTTGGCCTCATAAAACGGACCGAAATGGAAGATGCTTTTTTTCACCCATGATTATGTGGTAATTAAAAAAAGTCATTACAAAGAAATTATGCATTAAATTCACATTACTAAGAAGAGTTCAAAATGAATTGTGTGAATGTAATTAATGCCAAAAGACTTAATGAAGATTTGCTACTTACAAGGAAGCATTGTTGTTTTATGTTTATATATTTTCAATAATTGGTTTCTAGGGCCTATACCATGATTTGTGTAAACTTGTTCCAAATATATTCTTTTTTTTTAAATTAATTTATTTATTTATTAGTTTCAGGTGTACAAAACAAGGTAATACTTAGACGTTCATCATTTATATCCCTCATACTGTGAACCCCCCTCCCCCCATCCACTATCCCTCCGACCTCATATATGGAATCTAAAGAAAAGACTATGTGAATGAACTAATCAGAGACAGTTTTGGGGACGCAGAGAAAAAACCGAGAGTGGTTAGATGGGTGTGTGGGAGGGGGTTGGGGATAAGGGGAAAGGTGAAGGGATTTGGAAGCAGCTGGTAACCAATAGTCTTTTGATTGTTAACCATTTTCTAGTTCTTGTTCTCTGTTTTTTTTGGTCTTTCCCTCAATGACAGGAATCCAATATATTTATCTTTTGCTAAAGCCTATTTCTGTATCTTCAATGAAAAATTCCTATCTGAAATAGAATTTGTAACTATCCTGGTCTGTGATAAAAACAAGTTGACACATTAAAAAAATGTGTGAGATAACTTTTCCCCCATAAATCAAATTCTGACTTTAGCAATGTATGTTAAGACCTGTTTTATTTGGATGGTGTCTCTGAAATATAGTATCATATTTAGGGATCAAAGTAACTTAGCTCAAAAAAATGTTACTCCAACTTGATCTTTCAGTTACACTTGCCAATTTTTTTCCCCTTTAGGATTAAAATATAACTCACTTCCTTTATGGTAATAGGTATTGATAACGCGAATGAAAGTTAGATGGTGAATAAGCAACTTTAAGAGGTGAGGTAACAATTAACTTGGAAAAATTATAGTAGCAAACTCACAAAAACATTTATTGTTGAGTCCAGTCATTAACTACTAATCAAATGATGTCAACAAAACTCAAGAACTCTTTCACAGAAAGCAACAAAAGCATGCAATAAATTAACATACAATTCTAGGCAATAGAAATAATACAAAATATTTTCCAACAGGTCTTCTGGGAAGAGATATTTAGTAAAATGATGTTGAATGAGACTTGTTCATTTTAACCATAGATATGTTGCTATGGTTCTGACTAAGCTTGAATATTGATAGACTGAAGTTTCATGGTTAAATATAATGAAACTGGAGAATAATTGTGATTTGATGGATTTCAGCTTGCTGAAACTACTGGCCATTTGAAGAAAGTTAACACGTCCTTTTTCTCATTAAGATCTTGTTGACCCATGTTCACAGCTTGGTATATGGCAGGCGGTTTGCATCAATCTGACTGATTGTTGTTGTTGCAAAAGTAAGGTTACAATTTTATAGAGGCTTATTCCTGACTTAGAATCAAAGCAACTGTTCATTTTAGACTATGGAACAATAGTTTTGTTCTCTAATTAAAATTCTAGATTTACAAGTTTATAGATTTTAAATGAAGCTATTTACATTCATAAGGATATTTTTCCTGAACCAAATTAACATTGGTGCAATCAGAAGGTGCTTAGTCTGCACAGATCTTTGAGGATTTAAGAAAATTGCTAATATTGCTGCTTTTAAAAATTGGTTAAAAGGATCTTTATCAGATCGCAGGATGCAATAAATAATGACATCTTTCTTGAGTTTTTGAGAGCTGTTCTTTTTTTGATAATCTACTTTAATATTGGTAGGCAAAGTGGTAAGAGTCAAATTATATTTATATATTAATGCAATTTATGTATAATTTAATTAAACTACTAAAATGGGAACTATTTAGTAAAACTTGTTTGAAGAGACATTTTTAAAAGATATATTACTATCTGTACTCAGAAATTTAAATGAGTGCTTCTTTATTTCCAGGAACTAAATAATATAAGTGCTTATCATTGAGTGACTATAACCTTTGTTTATAGCTACAACACAGAAAGCACAACATATAAATCTCAAGACTCCTAAGCTTTTGTGCACAAAAAGAACAGACTGCTTAGAGCATAATTCAACTATTGTCAGTTCTTATTTCATTTCCTAACGCTTCTGAACAAATTGGAGAGTTGGGCAACTTTATAGCCTATGACTTTCCTTTTCAGGTTTAAGATAGCTTGGAAACTTAATAAGTTAAGTTTAAAAGCCGTGCTCTATAATTCCAATTGTTTTCTATTGTGATTTTTTTCTTGTAATAATAGGATGCTGTATATATATATATATGTATATATGTACATATACATATATATACATAATATTATTTATATATGCAAAAAGAAGACTACAAAGTTTAATATACTTTTTACTTCCCTGCATTTTTCCATTTTCTTTGCTATTTAAATGGATTTCCATATCATTTACAATTCATTTTTTATTTTGCTTTAACACTTACTTGTGACTTTCATTTTCTGTTTCACTATTTGGTTTTGTAAGAGTCTGGCATCAAACCAACTTATTACAAATAACTCAATTCGTACTATATGTAAGCCAAGGTTTCCTTTACCAGAATAAATTTGACAAAAACTGACAAGTATCATAAAATTACCTTCTTCTTCAATTAGGGTTTTGGCGGGAGTCACCTAAATATTTCTTCTTTTTTTTTTCTTTCATGTCTGATCTTTTTGGAGGCTATGAAAATTAATACTATATTAATCTGGTACACATTACGGAAGAAAGCTTTCTGTTTCTATGCATTTTCTAGTTTTTCGAATTTTAAAATCATAGGTCTTTTCTGAATGAAGAAATGTTTCCAATCTATAAAAATAACTTAAAGGTATAACTTGCCTAGCTCAAACATAAACTTCATTTTAATTTTAAAAGCAAACAGATTCAGTAAACTTCTATGAGGAATGAAAGGAGAGAAGTTTACTTAAAAAATAACTATCAGAGACTTTTTTGTCATGTATTTAAAGCAAAATTGTGTGTACTAACAAATTTATTTAATGACAATATTCTATCTCTGTCACGAAGAAAACTTTCAAAAAAGCAAGTGACCACTCAGGAAGGCATTTGTTAACAGAGAAAACATAACAATAACAACAACAACCACACAAAACAGAGTATTTCTTCTGTTTTTTTCTGTTACTCTTTAGTTCCTTCTGCAATTCATGTTTAGAAAGCTATTAAGAGAGTCACTTTTTTTGGAGAATTATGTTTACTGCAAAGTTCCCAGGGACAGGGAAAAAAAAAGAAAGGAATTGGGGTTAGAAAGAGAGGGAGGGATAGAAGGAAGGAGTGAAGGCAGGAGGGAGGAAAAATGGAAGGAAAAAAGGAAGGAAAGAAGGAAGGAAAGAAGGGAGGGAGGGAGGAAGAGAGAAGGAGCTTATACTGGTAAATCTTTAGAAAGTTCTGGGTCATTTATCAACCTGAAATTTACCAATGTCTAATTTTATCAGAAAGATGTGAGATGAAAGGAAACTCATTTCTTATGTAATCCCACATCTTTTTTGAGTGATACACCAGTAAAGAGAACTGATACAGACTTCATTTTTCTGAGACTTAAAAACTAGTGGAGTTGCAAAAGACATAAGTGTAGTTATGCAATACACATAAGTTTAGTTAACTATATTGCATGCTAGAAGCTGAGACTTGCCTTGAAAAAGAGAAGTAAAACAAGATAAAGGAGGCAAGAAGGCGGGAGAGGGCAAACTTTTACTTAATGTGGTCAGGATCAGGCTAATTGTGAAGCTGAAGTATAAACAAAGACCTCAAATTGGTGAAAGCTGATCCCAAAATGAAACAGAAATAAATTACAAAGGGGCTCAGGAAACAGGGAAAGAAATGTGCCATGTCTCAATTGTGGAGGTGGTTACCCAACTGTATGCATTTGCTAAATTTTTAGTATTGTAGATCAAAAAATATAAATTTTATCTCAATCAATACAATTTTATCTCAATCTATATAATTTTTAGGAAGATACAGTTGTTATATTTGAGAATTTGGGGGTTCTATCTACAAAACAACTGCAATTGGCACATATGTTAACTCCAAATCCTCATAAACGGTAAAAATATCAAACTACAGACACGTTACTTTTGAATATTGTTGATATTTAATCAGTTTTGATGTTGTATGGCTCAATATTAAATATACATATTGAAATTCAAAATATCAATATTTTTAAATAAAACAAAATATTTAATTAAGAAAATAAGTAAATGGTTTAAAAATATAATTTCAGTGAGCAAAGTTAGATATTTTAATAATTTTTAGGCACTAGACTTTTCAGTGAAAATGTTACATGTATTAATCAAAAGGATGATGGGCTAGATTAATAGAAAATCTCAGAAATCTATTATTTGGTTTATGCCATTTTTTATCAGCATATTACACAGGCTGTTTGAATAGGTAATTGAAGTTATTTATTTCAAAAACAACTTATCCTTAAAGGTAGGGCATTTTAGATGAATTGCATGTTCTTTTCATTAGTAAAACCTTTACACATCTTTCCATATTTGGCACTGAAGCTGTCTTAGGTTTATTTGGAAGTGATATTTTCTTCAAAGTGAAGCACTTTCAAAAATTCTCATCATTCATGTCCTTAATTTTTTTCAACTAAACTTGGATTATTTAATGTTTAGTTATATAAAGTAAACCATACGGGAGATTATTCTTTGGACCTAAAGACAGTTTGTCTTTCTTATTGTAAACTATTATCATTTGGTTAATGAAACATGTACCATTTTCCCCATTATTTTGTGTGTTATTTTTCACATTTATATAATTTAGAGTTTTAAAACTCCGTTGATATCATATAATTAAATATAAATTTTGTAGCTAATATCATCTCTTCCACTAAAACTGAAAAAGGGTATTGGAATATTTTTTATAACAGAAAAAAAGTCCTAATTTAGAAAATAGTCTATGTAGTAGTAAAATTCATAAGATTTTTTTCCCAAAGAAAGCCATTTTATTTCTTTTATTTGTTATGAGGGAGGCAGCAAAGGTTGCAAAGATATTTATCATGGCAAATAATGTTTATTTCTAATTAGCATATTCACCTTACTGTTTTCTAGTAGTTTGTTGTTACAAATTACACATTGTAAAAATTAAATAACTACATCAAAATTGATGCTACGTTATTATTGGATGCACTCCACTTCATATTTTTTTTGTAAACAAAAGCAATATTTTCTTTATTGTGGTATTTCAGCAAATACATTAAAAAATAAATGATAGAATTGGAGTATCATCTTTTTAAAAGCCCAAAATGTACTAAAGGATCAAGGCATTAAGCATCAATTACTGTTGTTATCCAAAAGAGAAAGATTATCAGATAATAGATGTCTCCTGATGGAGGAACAAAGCACCTCCTAATAAGGAGCCATTTTTGAAAAATCGAAACCTGAATCTGGTCAGTCCTCTAGATCAAAATACAGAGGAAAGAGGAACATGTTAAATTATACTAAGGCATGTAATCAGCAAAATCCTACAGAACAAGCAACCGAGTTTCTTTAGCAAATAACTTGTAAAGAAGGGGGAAAAAAATGGAGGGGGAAACCAATAAATGAAAAGAGATTTAAAAAAGTATATTAATCAAACATTACATGTAGGCCTTGTTTAGATGCTAATTCAAACTGGAAAAATTTGTTTCATTAAAGATATAATTGGAAATTTGAACACAGACCAAATATTTGATGACAAGAATTATAAATTTTTAAAATAAAAAAAATTTTTTCAGTTACAGTTGACATTCAATATTATTTTATATTAATTTCAGGTGTACAGCATAGTGGTTAGACATTTATATAATTTATGCAGTGATAACTCCGATTAGTCTAGTACCCATCTGACACCAAACATAGTCATTACAGTATTACTGACTATATTCTCTATGCTGTACTTTACATCCCTATGACTATTTTGTAATTACCAATTTGTACTTCTTAATCCCTTCACCTTTCTGTCCTAGCTCCCTAATGTCCCTCCCCTCTTTTCACCTATTGGTTTCCCCCTCCATCTTTTCTTCCCCTCTTTACAAGTTTTTGCTGAAAAAACTCGATTGTTTGTCCTGTACAATTTTGATAATTATTGTGTTTGAAGAAAGGGGGAGTATTTTGAGGGGGTTAATGGCAATGTATCTTTTACTGTAATAATTCTTTTTTATTTAAACATTCACCATATTGTTGGTCACACCTTGTATGTCTCATGCTAGCCAAGTTAGATCTAATCTATTATTCTGCTTAATGCATATATCCTCCTTAACTCGTCCCTAAAATTTAATCTTCCACTAGTGTAATTTTGGTGAGAGACCTCTAATTTTAACCTCATTTTTCTATATTTAATTGATAGGAAATCATTTCTCAAATTAATAATAAATGCACTCTATAGTCAGACTCATTTTTTGGTCCGAGTTTATTTAACTTTTTACTCAGAAATTAACAGGCATCCTTATTGTTAATCACAGTTAATGAAGAACTTTAAAAAACAGTTGTGCAATAATGAATGCCAACTATAATTTTATATATATAATGTGATGGCTCGGTGCGAGGTTGGAGGGATAGTGGATGGAGGGAGGGGGGTTCACAGTGTGAGGGATATAAATGATGAACGTCTAAGTATTACCTTGTCTTGTACACCTGAAACTAATAAATTAAAACAAACAAAAAAAACCCACAAAAAAAACACAGTTGTGATTTCTTTTTTGACCTTCTCTTTTCTTACCTAAACAGTCCCAATCACATCAGTTATTCTACACATCACACATTTTGAATCTCTTTAATGATCCAACCTGTTCTTCTTTTTATGTGCTTTAGATTTGCAAAGACTTAAATTATAGCATATTTAAATGAATACAATTCTGAGTATGATTTTACTGGTATAGATTCGAATTTAAAGATTTTTCTCCTTCTTTATCATATGTTTAAAAAAAAATTACTATATCCTTGCTCCCAGGCCAGAATAGTTACACACTAATAATACTCTTCTCTATCCATTTTTGTTAATTTTAATTTTTTTCCTCATCTATGATTCTTAAAAGGCTCCATTTGTAAATTGGCTTCTTAATGTAATTTAGATTGCCATAGTAGAGAATTACTTGACCACGTTCCAAATTAAAGTGCTGGAGGGCAAAAAAAAGAAGCTCTAGTAATTTTAAATTGCTTTACCTTGAACCTAACAATTAAAAATAATTGCCACATTTTCAATTTTCCAAAGTTACTCAGTCTAGATGTGGCTGAGCTTCTGGCCTGTTAAAATAAAAAGGAGAAAAATGTATTACTTCTAATTATTACACAGGTTTAAAGTAATAAAATTGCCTAATTTGGGTAAAATCTGGTGTCTAGTGTTTTTAGTTTAGTTCAGCAGCTCTTTTAAATGCTTCGAAGGCCTCTATTTAAGAAATTTAGTTTTGACTAGAAATCAGTGGTGATTTATTCATCATTCAACATGTTTGAAAAGAAATAGGTATTTGTCAGCCATGTTGTAGAGGGTATTACAGCATTAAAGCTACAGGAATTACAGGACATATTGAAACCTTGAAAGTCTGCTTCATAAATAACTGTTAGCTACCTAAGTAGGTCCGCGTCACCATACAAAATAACCAGTAGTATAACAGGTACTTGACTTTAATGAAGAAACTGGAGGAGGCTCTCATTTTGAAGTTACCACAAAGTAAACTGAAAACAAGTGATTTGGGCACAACCTGGGCCAGTTATTTTCTTCGTTCCTAGAATTTCCCTGAGGTGTAAGATTTACTGAAAACTCTGCTTATAGAAGAATTCTATTTTTCTTTTTGTATTAAAGTATTGGGGTGATGGTTAGTAAAGTTACATAGGTTTCTATAGTACATCATCTATATATTATCACATTGTGTGTTCACCACCCAGAGACAGTTCTCCCTCCAAGAGATCACATATATGGAATTACATTTTTCTTTAAAACACTAACAGCTTGAGTAGAAAAGGGCCACAATACCATATAATCTTATATAATCCTTAATAACAACCTACAAATTATAAATATTAACATGGTTAGTGAATGCACATTTCAATTTCTTTTAAAATCTTTATTTCACAGGAAAAACGGGGAGTGAATATTCCCCATAATTTAATTTTATCCATACGGCCTGCAGGTCTTTTCATGTGTTGAAATTCTCTCTTTATATTTGCATTTATTTTAAAGAGGTTTGAGAATACCATTCATGAACTACCGACGATTTTTATATTTTTGAAAGTTAATATGTATGCAGAGTAGAAATAAGTGTCCACAGCTTAAATGAAAGAACACAAGTTTCTAGAAATAAATGTTTGAAATGCAAAACAGTCTGGCCCTTTAATCAAACATTTATTAAGTGCCAACATGGGTCTGGTACTCAGTGGGACGCTATATCAGAGTGCTTACAATGAGTTTCCATGCCAGGAAATGTGTGTGCCTCAGGTGTCATTGGTGTATTCACCTTGGTTTGAAATTTAAAAAAAAAATGCTTTTCACTTGGCTTTTCATTCCAGTCAAACTGATGATGATTAGTCTATCCCTATCTATTTTTGGAGCTAAGAAAAGGTTAAAGGTATTATCTTAACATTTTTTTAAAGGGACAGAGGTCTGTTCGAAAATGAATAGCTGTATTTTAACATGTTTGATTACAATAATAATGACAAATAATTATAGCAATATGTGTTATCTCCTTTGACCTTCCCAAAGAATCTATAAATTTACTACTTTTATTATTCCAGTTTTACAGATTAGGAAAGAAGGGTATAGATAATTTATAAACATACTCAACATCTCACAGCTAGTAAATAATACAAATCTTTCCCTTCAGTATCTGAGCATTTTAATCACTATGCTCACTCCTATATTATAATAAACGAGCTGAGGTACTTAAAATTTCTAATGACAATTATCCTATAATTTTTGTTATAATGTTTCTTCATTTATTTGTTTATTTTTATTAAACACATATTGAAGAATGCTTTGAAAGTAAATGAAAAATTTAAGAGCTGTGGAGAAAAGGTAACAATTTTAAGTTCAGAATATACAATTATTATGTGTATACTATTCTACTCTTATCAAGTTATTTCGTGTCTTTGATAATTTTTGACTTACAGTTACAGAGCAATTTCAATTTATAGCCCCTTAGGTGAGTATTTCAGATTTTAGGTGGAGTATCTCATTTTCTAATTTTATTTCACAATCACGTTCTACTCTGATTATTTTTAAAATTATATTAAAAAATAATAACCTAATGCAGAAAGCATGAAAAGAGTCTGCAAGTTCTAGGAATAGCTTTCATGTTGAAGATAAATTTTAGTTATTTTGTACATCTTGAACTAGCTGAGGATGGGAACTTAACTGCATTGCTATCAAACAAGAACTTAGATTAAAAATAGGCATTTCTAAGATAACTTTCCTGCTCTAAATGTGATTATCCAAGTTGTTATTCTTTATTAATTAAAAAAGATATTGCATTAATTATTATAAAGCTATGAAGATAACTTGAAAAAATGGGTAGGAAACATGATGAGGGGAAAGAAGCTAAATCTTGATGAAAAAAAGGAAGGGTATATCAAATGTGGGAATAACTTGGAAATAACAACAGGAGGAGGGTCACATCAAATGCAAGCCTTTTCCAATTGCTAGGTAATAATAGAAATAAGATCACACAGAATGCGAAATGTTTAATAATGTCTTTTCTTTTACATTTATAGTTATTTACTATATTCAATGGATATCCATTAACTACCTTCTCCATAAAAACATGTTAGATTAGACCTATCATCATTGTGATTGTCATTATTTGTTTAAAATATTTTATATTTTATTATAAATTAAGGTCTGCAGCAACTATAAGATTTACATTTACTATTTCTAGGGTTATGTTATGAGTGTGAAAAAATTATACATGATCTAAATATTCTTATATAAGAAAAACAGTATTGTCTAACATTAACATTAAAATAAAAGGCTGAAGTGAGTGACAACAAGCATTTATTTGAGATCCAAAGAATAGCTATTAAGTAAGCATTGATTCAAAGAGAAGCCCAAATAGTATTCAGATTAGGAGAGGAAGGTAAATGGTATTTATGAGAAAGGTAAGGGGAATGATTATGTAAATAGAATGAAGAAATTTCTATAGGTGCAGATAAGCTAACATAATGACATTAATTCTAAACAAGATTTTAAATTTCCAGTCCAGTAGTCGTAATATCTGCTTTTTTGTTATCTTTGCAAACAGTTGTTTGGGATACAACTTTCCTTTAGGCCCAGTCTAAAGGTTATTTTACCCAGTTTTAAAATTCCAAAGGTTTGAGAAGTAAGACATGCAAGGCAGTTCCTCTGGGATGGCAGCTCTGACTTCATTTTAAAGTAGCTGTGTTTATATTATTTTTTACACTAAAAATAGCAAATCTTTAATGTCCATCTAGCATTGATATTTATTGATTCTATCCTTCTGCCATAATTTTTAAGAAAGGATATGAAGAGGACAACAAAAATACCTAAAGTAGATTGCTTTAAAAAATAGAGGCAAGAAAAGTAGGATCATATATAGATAGATAGATAGATAGATAGATAGATAGATAGATAGATAGGCTATATATATATCTATATAGATAAATATAGAGAGATATATATAGATATATATGTGTATCTATGTATATATACGGCCAGTATTATTCAAATACATACATGTATATATACATATATAAATAGATATACATATATATGTATATATATCATGTCATATCATATATTGTATTATTATCATATCATACTATTAGATCTGATTTGTATCCTTCAAAATGATTAATTATTGATGAAAGTTAAGCTAAGTAGATATTTGCTATCTTTATGTTTACTAATAGAAATTTTCTCCAGCCTTGTTATCTTATATTCACAATGCTTTTAATATATTAAGATTATCATGTGTTTATAAAAACAAAAAAAATTTTCTAAACAAAATTTGAATCATCTTGGTCTATGAAAAAATCTAATAACCATGAATAGCAAGTCTTTTTAAAAACTGTAATTATGAATTAGAAGAAAACTTTTCTGAAGTGGAAAAAAAGCAGGATTAATTTAAAATATAAGGACACAGAAGCCAAATTAAAATCAATACCTTCAACCTCTCTTTTCTCCCATTACAAATGGAATATTACAGAAAATGCAGTGTATTTGCCATTTTCATTCATCAAATATATAAAGATGATGGTTAGAAGAGGAGAAAAGACAGCAGAATAATCGAATAGAGCAGAATGATAGAAAAATTAGTCTTTGAAATTACAGAATCCATAAAATTTTGAAAATATATCAAAGATTGCCCAATAATTAATTAACTATGATTCCTCCCAAAGATATACAATTTTTCAAAAAGTTTCTTTTTTTAAGGCAGGTATATTAACATAGGTTTTCAATTCATAAAAGAATAAATAAAATGGAGAAGACACAAAAATTATTTAGACTTAATAATAAATAAACAGCTTCATATGTGATGGAGACATGTCAAAACTATGTAGAAGGCAGTTTGAAGATGTTCCCAATGGCCAAATCTTAAAAAATATATATATATTTATATATTAAAAAATATATATGTATACATACATATATACATATATATACCTATATACATATATATATATATGTATATATATATAGCAATAATGACTTATAACCCTAGGAAAAATAAATAAATATACATGAGTCAATGCTGATATGAAGAAATAATTGAATAAACAAATATATAGGGGTAAGAGACAGTTTCTCATTATAGTAGAATTCCAATTAAAAAAGAAGAAGCAATGATGGAAACATAAAATTGACATAAAATATAAAAACACCACACTAATAATTGCTGCAGAGGCAAGAATTATCAATGGGTGCTAAAATTAACAAATGAAAATATGATATTAAATAGTTTAAATTCTCTCCCAAGAAAACACTTACTAAGTAAAAAGGAAAAATAAAATCATGTGGAGAAACCTGCCCAGACTCCAATTTAACCAAGTGATCAATGATAATCTCACTGATAATTAGAAATATCAATATAAACCATCAGTTGATGCTTTGTACAGAGAAGGACACAATGTCATATCTGTGGAAACTTATCCAAAGTTTGTACTTGAAAACACATCAAACGAACCTAAATTCAGGGATATCTATAAAATAATCGGCCAGTATCATTCAGATACATCAAGATCATGAAAGACAAATATCTTCCTGATTGAAAGAGATTTAAGGAGACATGGAACTAAATCCAATGTGAGATTCTGCACCTGAAAAAGAGCATCAATGAAACAACTGGTGGGTTCAATAAAGTCTGCAGATTAGTCAATAATGTATGAATGTTCATTTCCTGATTTTGATTATTTCATTATGGTTATATAATATATTAACATTTGAGCAGACTGTGAAGTGTATAGAGGAACTCTCTGAGTTTTGTAAGTTTTTATTATTCTATAATTATTTCAAAATGCAAAGCTAAAAAATTAAATTAAATTAAAAAAGTAATAACTTCAGCTTTGAGATCATATGTTTAACCTTGTTCTTTGAAAGACTACTTATCGTAGGTTTTTAATGCTACCACATACCTCAAAATTTGCTAATTTATCTTGCTAACTATAAAATACTGGGTCAAAAACTTTTTTGAAAACCCAATGTTTTGAATAATAATTTCTAAATTGGATTTAAGTAGGTGCTATGAAAGTAAACACTGGTGAATTCCCTGTCCTACAAGAGTTCACAGTATGTAGACTATATATGCTTCGAAAGTTGAGTCACTATATGATGCCAAAAATGTAGTATATTGACAGGTGCTCTTGGTGTACAGAAGAACAAGAGAATGGTACAGTGTGACAATTGAGAAGAGCATTGAATTCAAGTTTATCTTAGTGAGGGAGGATTGAAATTAACTTGAATGTGAAGGCAGTATCATGTGGTTTGGAATATAGCATTAGGTAGTCAATTAGGTAGCATTAGGTAGTCAATTCGAGTAGAAATGAATATTTTTGGTAATAATTAACATAAACTCAAATATAACTTATTAAGAAATTACCTGGTGCTTATCAATAAATAGTAAGAAAATGATTTATTCATCACATTAACCTTATGAAGTATTTTTTATCATTTAATTCAATTTTACAAATGAGAAACAGGCCTTTAAAATGATGTAAATTGCCCATGATTGCACTACTAGATAAAGTGGCTCAGCCAAGTTTGCCTGACTGCAAAGTTCACGTTTTTCTAAATAGAAGAGATGCTATGCTAGAGAATAAAGTAGTTTCTCTTTCTGATCTAAGGAGATGTGTCCCGGAGAGGTTATATCCCCTCAGAATCATGGAAGGACTTACGTTGTGAATACTTTATTAGTAATCATGCTCTTTTGTCTGAGTTGGATAGTAATCATGGCTCTAGTTTGTGGGTCATATAGGAAGAACTACCAGACCGCTCCATATAGAAAATGTTCTTTGTTCTTGTGACCTGGGTTTGCTTGGAAGCAATCAGCTGAACAATAGTCTAGGCAGACAAAGTAATCAAGCTCTTCAGTGTCTGAGGGTCTGAAATGAGGTGTTGCTAAGACCCAGAGAGGGAATGGGAGGATTAAAAAGTGGTTTAGTCTTTGGGCATAATTATGGAAGATATTTGGTCTGTCCTAGATCCTATTTTTAGGGAACATTCTAGAAACAGGGTTACAAGAGTGTATATCAAGGGAAAGTTTTGAAAGTTCAGTTTTTGATATATTGAATGTAGCATTGATCTAAGACATCCAAGTGCAGGTGTTAGGTAAACTATCTTATCAGAAGAGAGTGATTTGCGTTTTGGATATACTGGACTGGGCAGTCATCAGATTAACTAGCAGTATATCAGCAAGCATAATACAGTTATTAGGAGACACAACTGAATTTGTACAACCTACTTTGCAAGCTCAATGAAGTCCAGAGGCTTAATCTGTTCAATCATCTTTCTCATGAAAGTTCAAGTAGCAATAAAATATGATCAGCTAACTGAAAGAATTCACAAGTCTCTAAAGAGAGAACTCACAGGACTCCATAAAGAATTCTATCTTAGAGCTTTAAGAGAGGTAAAGACACAGCACAGCTGGAAAAAGAAATGTAGGCAATCAGAGATATCCACAAATTTTCCTGTGCAGATCTCCTCTTTCTCAGTGACATGGGATAACTTTGTCTTCAGACTGTTACACACAAAGACATGTGCAAGATACCTTAGTGTCAGGGGAACCGAAGCATAAATTGATTGAGAATTTGCCTCCCACAGATAAGCTCTCTCTTTCAAAGCTGGATTTTGCTTCCTCTGGAACCATCTCTTTCTGCTCTCTAATCCTTCTTTCTCCACATTATCTCAGTTCTTCCCTGAGCAGTGTCTATTCCCCCCCAGGGATTCTCTGCTAGAGATTTCTGAAATCTTCAAAAGTGTACACCCCCTCAGAACACATTCATCCTCCAGAGGCCCCATGCTACTCCCCATGCAATTCATTTTTGGGGTGGTACGTTTGTTCGCACTCACACTCAATTTGGAGCCCCTGAGGAGTTTTTTCCCCTTCTCCACTACCTATCTTTACTGGTGAATTACAGATCCATTCATCATATTCAGGGTGGAGCTGTAACCATTCTATACGTGAGTACACGTTTGTTATTTCTGAATTCTGTGCCTTGTAGAGCCCATCATTTCCTTAGCACCCTACCTGCTTCACTGCTTTTAAAACCCTTTACCCCTACGGTCTTCCGGGTGATTTGCTGCTCTCAATACATTCCAGGGGCGATTTCCTATTACAACATTCTGTTTAAGATGTCATCCAAGTTTGCTTGTTGTAACTTTATTATCCTGGTTGTTTCACCTGGTATTTGGTAGGAGAAGGGAAAGATTGAAAATCTAACTTCTGATGTCCTCTCCTAGAACTTCAACTGAGTCAAGTTTCGTTACATATATTGCCCTAGAAAGTCACATATTTCATTAAAGTGTTTAAATTTATTTGATAATATTTTGCATCATTAAAAGGGATTTTTATATTCACAATTACATTTGACCTCTAAAGGGATTTATTTTTATTTGTATAAATTGGACTCAACAAATTACATTTTTAACGAATATTCAATTTTTGAAACAAAATAGTCCTCTGTAAATACATATATAGTGGAGGGAATTTATTTATATGTGTATGCATTTACATGTACTTGTCTATAGGTACATACACATATGAATGATGGTGAAACAAATTTAGGTAATCATACACCAGATCAGTATTCACAAATAAAATTGCTTTTACCACTTTTAAAATATTCCTTATTAAACAGAGCTATAAGGAAAAAAACAAACTGAACTAAACTTATGCTTTTATAGAGTGGTAGCTTTGCTAATGTGCAGACATCATTTATGTAGATATTAAAAGCATAAACGTACTTAGAAAAATCTGTAGTTTTATCATATTATTATATTTTTTAAAGGAACGTTACAGTCTACCTTCACAAGTTCTTTAAAAATAAATGCAGTAAGAGAAAGATTTCACTTCAGCATGAAAAACACAACAAAGACCAATATCTTTTATATCCTGCCAGGAAGCACTTTTGAAAACAAATCATCCAATGTTGTGGAACTACAAAAAAAGTAATCATTTCAGTATGAAAAACCCAAAATACTATAACTATTTATCATTACAGAAATGACTCTGCATATAAACAGCATATCATACCCGCTTGCATATTACATCTTTTAACTGGACAATTAAACTTTGCCAAAAACATTCTTTTGTATTTGGTATTTGAGAAATGTTGCCATATGTTAAAATGTGTACTATGAATCCTATACAAGCATTTAGAAATAATTTGTCTCTATTCTGAAAATAAATTTTAAATGGTAACGTTTTTGTTTGTTTCTAAATATCCCAAGATTTCATGCACATATAGTTGTATAAAGTGAAAACACTACACTACGTTATCAGGAGTTATACAGTGGCTTATACTGAGTGTAAGTATTTGTTTGCTGATGTTCTCTCTAAGTCACATACTCGCAATGGGGTCATGCTGAGATATATTAGGCTCAAAGAATAAATGTAATTTGAAACTGTACAAAAACACATTAGTCAGTGAAAACATTTTCTGTGCCTATTTCAAAGAATGGATATTCTGGCAAAATCTGAGGAATCAATCAAGAATTACATAATTGCTATGCTCCAAAGATCAGGGCTGTGTCACTATTGACAGATGTCAGCATTTATTCATATGGACTCAACACCTTAAAATAACATGTATCATCATGAATTTTCTCAGAGGGAATGTCCTTTAAGCACTTGTTTGAGGTGACAAAGCAAATTTTAGTTTGTTGGTGAGATATTTAAAACAAAAGTTTTAATTTAAAAAAAACTGAAGTGATTCAATTTAAAAATTGACATTTTCCCAGATTTTAACCAAACATATTTATTTTATAGTATCGCTTTTATGGATAAATCCATAAATAATACTATTCTATATAGTGTCTAAGTTACTCCTTTTCCATGCTTTGGTTCCAAAGAGAGAACAAAAGAAATAGTCCTATCAAATAAACACCTTTCTTCTCTGAATACCAGCCTCTCCCTCATCTATTTGAACATGAGAAGCAAATGCATGATGCCTGGTCCTTAAAGAAATAAATAACTTTATCCTTTTCTTCATGACAAAAACAAAAACTGTTTTTTTAAATATCTGTTGTGAAGGGCTAGTTTTTCATTTTGATATTTTGTTTTTATTTCAATATATTGCTGATACTTTTGTGAAATACAATAATGACACATTACTATTACTATTTACTGATGGTTCTTTCCTGGCTATTAGGTAGTGTCCTTTCTCTCATACAAACAGTAAAACTCAGTGAAAGACTCAAAGGGATCCCTCTGCAGATCTTGAGAGTATCTCTCCACCTCTCTGGTCTCTTCCCTGCAAATTGTAGCCACCTTGATTTGCCTGAATACCAATCTCTTTCTTCGGAAACCAGGATCTGTTTGGTTTCTCCCTCCTGTGCTGTGTCCTAGAAACTGCCTCCTTGTAGTAAACTGATACCATCCAGGATTGCCTAGTTTATTTCCCCTCTCTCAAGGATCACAGTGCTGCTTTGCCTGTTCAGCAATGTTCAGAAGATATTGTTTCGTGCATATTTCTGGTTTTCTAATTTTTTTTTAATTTGGTTCCTGATGGTCCATATTAGGAGAACAGTAGATGTCCTCCTTTATTATTAGAAGCTATTTTCTATGGATATAGAATTCTAGTTGTACAGTTTTTTTGTTTGTTTTCTTTTGTTGTATTTTTCCCCTCCCAGCACTTTAAAGGTGTTATTCTATTGTCTCCATTCTTTCTGATGATAAATCAAATCCAATTCTTTGTACACCTCTGTAGGCGCTGTGTCATCTCACTGACATTCTGTTCTTTTTTCTTTTTTTTTGGCAATCTTTATTTCTCTGTGTCTTCTTTAATTTCATGATGATTTCTTATTTTGTGTCCAATCTGCATTAATGCTATCAATGCATTTTTAAATTCAGATTTGAATTTTCTTAGTTTTTGGATGTTTGTATGATTATTTTTTAGATTTTCTGCTATCTTAGAAGTCCTTATGTTTATATACCTATTATTTTCTGTAGCATCTTTAATATATTTGTCATAATTGTTTTAAAATCCTTGGCTCTCAATTCAAACTCCTTGGTCATTTGTGGGTCTACTTCTATTAAATGATTTTTCTCTACACTCTGGGTCAAATTTTCTTTAATTTCCTCATGTTTAGTAATTTTTGCATACATACTGTATATCGAGACATCGTATTTATAGAGACTTAGGATTCTTATCTTTCTCTAGAAAGTGGTGACTTTTTTTCTATCAGGCAGCAAAATCAATCTTGTGGAGGACTGGTTTGAAACTTTATTTTTGCCCTTAGGCCTAGAGCATAGCGCTTTGTGTGGGAATGTGTTCCTTACATCTAATGTATAGTTCTTAAGGAATTCCAGTGGAAATCCAAAGGTTTTCCACTAATTCCTTCCAAATCCAAACTGTATATTTTTGCTGGGAAACCTCAGAATTTTCAACAGAGGAGTCTTCTTGTTTATGTACTTTTTTGACCTATTTGTACTCTAATGACAAGTATTGACAGTTTAGATGTGTGTCAGTCAAGGATTTGTGCAGAGATTGTAAAGAGATTTTGAAGAGTTCCCTGCCAAGTTCAGATTTCTTAGCTCAATAAAACTGTTGGTTTCCCATGCACCACAAATAGCTGAGAACTTCCCTCAAGAAAAAGGCCAGATAAAGTGTGGTTCTCCCAGTACAGCTATGTTCCTTTAACATTTATATCTCTTTCAGTTTCTGTCTTATTTTTTTCGTTCTTCATTAACTTCAAACTTGCTTTCTTATTTTGTCAAAATAGATTTTTAAATTGTTTTCAGCACAAGAGTACAATACCAACTTCAATGTTTCTGATTTAAATTACACCATATTTGAAAAATAGAAAAGACTCACACATACACCCTCCCCCACCCCACACACACACAATCAGAAATGAAAGAGTAGAAGTTACGACAGATACCACAGAAATACACAGGATTATATAAAAATACTATGAAGGACTACATGCCACCAAATGCAAACCTAGAAAAAAAGTGGACAAATTCTTAGATACACATAACCTTCCTAGACTGAATCACAAAGAACTACAAAATCTAAACAGGTGAATCAACAGTAAGGACATTGAAACAACCGTCCAAAACCTCCCCAAAAGGAAAAGTTTAGGACAAGACGGCTTCACTAGTGAATTCTACCAGACATTCAACGATGATTTAATACCTGTCTTCCACAAACTCTTCCAAAAAATTGAAGAGAAGGCAATATTTCTCAACTAATTTTATGAGGCCAACATTACCCTGATACTAAAACCTGGTAAGGATAACACAAAAAAAGAAAATTACAGACCAATATCTCTAATAAATACAGATGAAAATATCCTTCTTTTTTTTTTTTTCTTTTTCGGGAACCGAACCGGCGGCCTTCGGAGTTAGGGACTTGGAGCTCTAACCGCTTGAGCCACCGGGCGGGCCCCAGATGAAAATATCCTAACCGAAAGACTAGCAAGTTGAATACAACAATAAAAAGATTACACATCACGAACAAGTGGGGTTCATTCTAGGGGCACAAGGATGGTTCAAGGATTAATCAATGTGACACCACATAAACAAAGGATAAAAATCATATGATCATATAAATAGATGCAGAAAAAGCATTTGACAACACACAACAAACATATATGATTAAAACACTTAATAGCATGGGTAACCTCAGCATAATAATGGCCATATACAACAAACCGCAGCTAATATATTCAATGGTGAAATTGAAAGCTTTCCTTTTATAATAAGAAACAAGACGGGGATGCCCCCTCTTACCACTGTTATTTGGCATAGTATAGGAAGTCAGTATAGTATTGCCCAGCCAGAGCAATCAGGCAAGAGAAAGAAATAAAAGGCATCCAAATTGGGAATGAAGAAATGAAATTGTCACTTTTGGCAAATGGCGTGATTTTTTTTTTTTTTTAATACAGAAAACCCTAAAGACTCCACCAAAAGTCTATTAGAACAATAAACAAATACAGTAAAGTGGCAAGATGCAAGATGAATGCACAAAAAAAACCATTGAATTTCTATATACTAACAATTAAATTTCAGAGAAACTAAAAAAACAAAACAAAACACAAAGCAAGTCATTGTGCAATTTAAAATAAAAGAATAAAATACCTAGGAATAAACTTAACAAAAGATGTGAAGAACCTATACACTGGAAACTATAAGATATTATTAAAATAAATTGAAGAAGACACAGAGAATTGGAAAAATATTCCACGTTTACGGATTGAAGAATCAACATAGTTAAAATGGCCATATTATCCAAGCAATATACAGGTTTTATGCAATCCCTCTCAAAATCTCAATGGCATTTTTCAAAGAAAACATCAAAACCACCATTAGAATTTTATGGAATCACAAAAGACCCCGATAGCAAAAGCAATCCTAAGAAAAAAGAACAAGGCTGGAGGTATCACACTCTCTGACTTCAATTTATACTAAAAAGTGACAATAATCAAAACAGCATGGTATTGGGGGCAGAAAAGACACACAGACCAATGGAATAGAATTGAGAACCCAGAAATAAACCCACATACGAATGGGTAGATAACTGTTGACATTAAGAGCCAAAAATATACAATGGAGAAAAGAAATCCTCTTCAATAAATGGTGCTGGAAAAATTGGAAAACCATGTGCAAAGAAATGAAACTAGACTGCTACCTGTCACCATATATCAAATTAACTCCAAATGCATCAAAGACCTAAACATAAGACCTCAAACCATAAATTGCATTAAAAAAAGCATAGGTACTAAACTTATGCACCTCGGGTTCAGAGAGGATTTAATGAACTTGACCTCAAAGTCAAGGGAAGTAAAAGCAAAACTAAATGAATGGGACTATGTCAAATTAAAAATCTTCTGCACACCAAAAGAAACCATTGACAAAATAAAGAGGCAACCAACCAAATGGAAGAATATATTTGCTACAATACCTCTGATAAAGGCTAATATCCAAAATATATAAAGAACTCATACAACTCAGCAAAAACCAATCCAATTAAAACAAGTGGGCAGAGGAACTTAACAGATACTTCTCTCAAGAAGACATACAAACAGCTAACAGATATATGAAAAAATGTTCAACACAACTAGCTATTAGGGAAATGCAAATCAAAACCACAATGATATAGATATCACCTCACATCTGTTAGAATAGCTATTATCAACAAGAGAAGTAATAACAAGTATTGGAGAGGTTGTGGAGAAAAAGGAACCCTCATACACTATTAGTGGAAATGTAAATTGGTACATTCACTATGGAAAACAGCATGGAGGTTCCTCAAAAAATTAAGAATAAAATTACCATCTGACCCAGCATTCCCTCTTCTGAGTATCTATGCCAAAATCTAAAAACATTTATCCGTAAAGATATATGCACCCCTATGTTCATTGCAGAATTATTCATGGTGACCAAGACGTAATAACAACTGAAGTGTCCTTCAGTAGATGATTTGATAAACACGATGTGGTACATATATATACAATGTAATATTACTTGGCCATAAGAAAAGATGAAATACTGCCATTTGCGACAACAAGGATGGATCTTAAAATTATCATACTAAGCGAAATAAGTGAAGCAGGAAAAGACGAGAACCATATGATTTCATTCATATGTAGTATATAACACTGAAAGCAACAAATGAAGAAGACAAACAAAAACTCATAGACACAGACAATTCAGTTGTTACCAGAGGGTAAGTGAGGCGAGGGGATGTTAGAAGAGGGTAAAGGGGGTTAAATACATGGTAATGGAGAGAGGACTGATTCTGGGTAGTGAGCACACAATGCAATGTATAGATGATGTATTATAGAATTGTATACTTGAAACCCACATAATTTTACTAACCAATATCACCCCATTAATTTAATAAAAATATTTTAAGTGAACAAAAAATAAATTAAACCTTAATTTTAGTGAAGCTTAGGAACAGAATCTTTTTTTCTTTCTGATGTGTTTGATATATTGTACTACATATCTTTTAATTTATCAAGGGTTAAACATTTTTATTTAGTCACTAAATTTAATATTCTTTCTTTTCTCTTTGGCCCTTGAATAACCTCTTGTGCAATCGGTATCAATGAGTAGATATACCAATTATTCTCTTTTTTATCATTTGTGCATCTTATCCCTTGAAAGAGAAATAAACCTGTGTTCAAAAGAATGTTGAGTTACTTGGGTACAATATGCCTAGTAGCTCAGAATTCCAATTAGTTTATTAACAATAATGATAGACAGAATTTAAAAAAAGAAGCCTTTGAAATAATGCATAAAACTCTTATTTATTTATTTATTTTTGATATCTTTAGGACAGCATTTTGAGTGTTGTTTTGTAACCTTTAAAGACCATTGTATAGCTAACAATAGTAAATCTTTCTTTGTCCATAATTAATCCATATTATATTTAAAATTATTAACTACTTTTAAAATTGCAGCTCAAATAATTCATTTGGAATAATTTGTATGGTTTATAAATTCACTTTATTAGTTGGGTTGCCAGATAGCTTACACCATTTCCAGAAAGTTTATTTTTTTAAATTTTTGTATAAGAAAAAATACAACCTAGAAAACTAAGAAAATTTTGCATCATCTGAAATATGCCAAGACTACTTTCCCGATTTTGTATCTTGTTTTAACTGTAGGATTGTTAAAAAGAAGAACAACAAAGTCATTTTCTTTGGGGAAACTTACTGGATATGAAGTTATTTAAGTATAAGATGGAGTCTTACCTAGATTCACAAAAACTTACATGATGCTGGGATTCTAATTTGAATCTGAGCTGAGCCAAGAAAATAATTTATTTTTGTTGTAGTTGTTAGTTTTTTGCCAAAATTTTTGATCGGGTCATTTAAATACATATATATACAGATATATAAATATTTAAATATATATATATACACACACATATATGTGTGAGTATATATATCAAGCATATATATATCTCAAGCATATTTTTCAAAGCCTATGTCTGATATTAAAGAAATGTAGGGATGCTTCTCAAAAAAGATAAGTTCATATGAGGATTTTATAACAATCAATAGGAAAAAAACAAACAAACATAAATTCTTCTCTTAAGACCTACAGCTTTGGTTAGATTTGGATGTAAGGGACTGAATGAGCCTTTCCCTACTTAATTTAAGTAAAATCAGTCCAGAAATCATCCTACACTTCAGGTATTATGTTTGGAGTACAAAAGCTACTTACAGAACCTGTCTAAACTAGTCTGGAGACCATTTATATTTAGATTTAATATATTTTGGAATACTAGAACAGTTTCAGATTACATTTTTTTCATATTCTTAGATACGTTAAAATATTACCTTTACAATACATAAGTATATCCACCCACCTTTAAAGGATTTCAAAAACTAATTGTGTTTTACATAATTTTTATCAGTGTAAACCTCATGTCATAATTCACTATTTCAAATTTTTCAGTGTACAGATTATAGGTGAAAACTTGTGCTGTGAATACCAAGTGTTTTTAAATTTTTCTTATATTTAAAAATAATTCCACCTTGGTTCTGGTTCCTGGCAAGATGGAGAATATTTGCTCCCAACATCAGTGTTGAAAAAAAATAAAACATGGAAATAGAAACATGTATTCTGGGAACAAATAAATAAACGAATCCTTGTGAGACTCATAAGGGGAAACTGAAAGCTTTTTTGAAGGAGCACGTGTAGCACAGAGATAGTTGGCTGCAACTGGTGCCAAGGCAGCCAAAGGCAACAGTGAGAGAATATCTGCTATGTCTTCCTTCCACTGCCTTGGGACAATTTTTATCTTTTCTATCCAGCAGAAACCAGAGCTAGGTGCCCTAGTTGTGAAAGCATGTTCCAGAAGTTAATATCAAGGTAGCATAAACTGCTTTGGTGGCAAATAGACTAACACCAGTCATTCACTTTCTACCAGGCTGCCAACACTCTAAGGCTGAGGACTACACCCTAGTTAAACTGCTGCCTTAATTCTATTTCACTCTACATATTTCAAGCAGAGTCTCTGATCTAAATTTCCATCTAAAGATTCAAAAAACACAAAAATAACCTAAAAAATATAAAATTAAGCAAGGTTCAAAGAGCAAAAAAAAAAAAAATAGCAGAAATCAATGAATTAGAAGCCAAATGTACAATAGACAAAACTGACAAACACAAAAGTGGTTTTTGAAAAATTTAATAAAAATTATACACCCTAGTAAAATGATACAGGAATTTAAAAAGATTGCCAGGTAGCAGGAACAAAAAAACAGAGACTATAACTACAGATCCTACAAATACCAAACGTAACAGGATCCTATGAATAACAGTATGACAACAAATATGACTATTTAGATGAAATAAATTCCTCAAAAATGCACATTAACATAAGTTAATACATATGTTGGGGAGGGATACTTCAAAGAAGGCAAGTAATGTTTTCCCTCAAATTTTCACACACAAATTTTAACATCCATTGGTGAATTGTGACTGCAACATTTAGCATGGTGATGTTTGCTTAATTGCAATTTTATATTACCTTCTTTCCTTCTATACCTAATAAATGGGATTCCATAATAAGGGAAAGCTGCTCCTTCTCCCTATTTATTTATTTAAATTATTTATATTAGCATGAATCTATGAATATTTATTTTATTGGAAGAGTTATAATCAGTTACTATCTGTATTTTTTTACTCAATTCATCTTTGATGTGGCCAAGTTGGCTCTTCCATTCTCCCTGCCCCAGTGAATTTCAAAACGTCCTGCTTGTTTTTATTGGAGAATTATATATAAAAAACAAGATATGAGTGTTAGATATGCTTCTTGCTACTGATGTATCATGGCTTCTAGGCCATCTTAGCAGAAAAAACTAGGAAATATATGTAAATATACTAACTATGTGTCTATTCATGTTCACATTTCTGCATCTCTGCACGCGTGTATGTGTGTGCATGTGTGGTGTGTATGTGTATATGTATACAACCTATCATGAGTTCATATTCATACCTCTGATTCCAATTCAGTTCCGTATCATTCATTTTAGCCTTTCCCCTTTACTTATTTGTAATTATTTCTCCAACAATACAAAATTCACCTCTCATTTTCCTAAACCTAGAAAAATGAGTATCCTCTAGAACATTGTTTTGTAGTTTTTTTTAAAAAAAGTGTCTAAGATATTTCTGGAAGGTTGTGTTTTCCCCAGGTTGCTATCATGTGCAGAATATACTGATGGAAAGGAGATCATACTGTTCAACAAAGAAAGAAGAGAAACAATGAAGACCTAAGGAAAATTTAGGAATTAAAGCACACCCTTAATAAGTCCCAATCCTAAAACTTCTTTTAGATCTCAGGAAAGCTGAGCATAAATAAATAATTATTACTACACTTGCAACTGAAAAAAAGAAAACTAACAAAAAGTACCTCAAACCAACGCCTCCGACATCAAAATGCTCAGTGTCATTAGGTACAAATCCCTAGTAGCTGAACTACTGAAAAAAATAATTCTACTGTCAAAGTCAAATTCTACTGTCAAAGGATAAATCTTGTCAAGAGAGTCATTATTTGTATCTTTAACCTTTCTTATTAGTTGTCCTTTCTCACTGAATTTTTTCAGATTTTTCACATTTATTTTAAAGTATGCAGACTTTATATCTATGTAAAATTTAGGCAGTCTGATCAACCAAAACTCTGACAGCACTAGGATAATAATTGGCTTGTTGATTCTTCCACCACCTACAACAGCCTGCAACTTACTAACACTGTACAATTTTAGTATTGAACTCACATAGATGGCTCCATTAATTTATCAGCATCTCCCATGTGTAAGGACAATAATTCTATAGTGTTCTTTCCTACAGGAGCCTCTGCCCCAGAGGTTATGTATCAGAATGTATGACATGGGGAATGCCACACATTTTGTTATTGTTGCAGCGCTACTTCTTTGGATGTTACATTTATCACCTCCCCCAAATTATGATATACCACTATGGCTCAGAAATATTTTGTAGGTACAAGGTTTAGCAAGTTTATATTTTATTTGGGCATTAAATACATAGTGATAACATTACTTCTCACAGTATTTTTGCTCTAGACATACTGGCCTTTTTGCTTTTTCAGTATAGCAAGTACTTCCCCACATCAAAGCCTATTGTACATGCTGTTTCCTTTACCAGGAATGCTATTTTCTACACGGGCTTTGTATCCAGTTCCTTCTTATTATGAAGATTTCAGCTTGAACACTATCCTCTCATGAAACTTTCTTGACTTTCTAAAGTAGTATCCCATTTTATTCTTTAGCTGGTCATATTATGTTTTTCATGGGACTTTTTACAATTTTTAATTGTATGTAGTCATTTTATTGCTTGATACCTTTTATTAAAAATGTCTCTCTAACCACATTTAAGGACCCAAATGGACAGAGATTATATCTGGCTGATATACATTTCATCTGCAATAACCAGTACAATTATTGACCAGAGGAATTCATGATATTTGATTTATTGAAAGAATGTACTAAGAGGCATCAATGCATTAAAATAACTTTAAAATATATAACGCTATGGAAATATTAACAAAATATACTGATGCAACCTATGTACTTTATATTTATTTATTTATTTAATTTATTTTTAATCCTATTACTCCATTTTGCCAAAGGCTTTGTAATAGGTGGGTCCTGTATTTATCAACTGATTCTCAACTGCATGGTATTAAAGTATTTAATGTTGCATTTATACATTTCATCCTACCTAATAAAAACAATTTAGTGCATACCTATCAAAATGCTATGCTCCTGAGAGTCCCAGGTCCACTAGCGTAGAACTTTTACAGGTTCTAAAAGGGATTAAAAAGGACCACAATAAGGAAAAGTTTAGAAGATACTGGTTCCATAACTTGTGGGCATCATGCATGGTTTAATGCTTTCTGCATGGCACAATGGAGATTATGGTTAGCTAATGCATGCTAGAAACTCTGCCCAATGACTTGATTTATCTAGATGTTTTAGCTTAGTAAAGTAAATGCCAAAACAAAGACAGATAAAATAATTACCTTATATAGAAATAATTATTGTCAAGATTTTAAGCCAACCTTATAATAACTATGTAACAACCTATCTACAAGCAAAATAATATCACATTTTATTTATTCTCCATTTTCTTTTATTTATAGAGTTGTCTGAGAATGTCAAATGTTACAAAGATTTTTTTTGATACTTTCCAGCTTTATTTTTCACCGCATAATTTTATATGCTATAGTTATACCAATTATTACACTTCCCTAAAAGTGCTTAATGTGATTCATTATTTCAGGTCCTCATGTGTTTGCAAATTCTCTTCTAACTACGTGGGATATCCCATTCTCTCTTTTTCTGACATCAGTCTTTTCCTTCTTAAACACTTGATGAACTACAAAAATAAGCAAAAGAATCTTGCTTGATTTGAATTAGGTAAGATAAATAAGCCCTAGGGATTTGTTATATAACATTATACCCAGAGTTAACAATGTATTGCATACTTGAAGTTTGTTGAGTGGATTGATCATGTTAAGTCTTTGTACAACAATAAAATATATATAAAAATTAAAAATAAGGTGCATACCTGATTAGATCTGGCCTAGCCAGGCTAATGTTACATTTGATTAAAGTCAATTGATTAGGGACCTTAATTATATTTGCAAAATCACTTCATTTTTTCCATATAACCTAACCTAATCATGGGAATGAAATGCAATCCATCCCTGCCAATACTCAAGGTGAGGGAATTATACAGGACATGAACACCAGGGGCATGAATCTTGGGGCCATGTTATAATTTTGTTTGCCACAAGTGGGTTGTTAAATAATGTATTTATTGCATGTAAATATTGTAAGAATACTTAAAGTCCAAGAAAATGCATTAAAAATACATTAGAATTAGAGAATTTGGAAGGTACTAAATATAAGATAAATATGTAATTCTCTAGCATGAAGCAAAAAGAAACCTGACATGGAAAAGAACACTGTATTCCATCTAATTTAGCAACTAAAATGATTAAGCATTTAGTATTACATTTAATAAGAAAGGCTTAGGACTTAATTTTAAAAAGTGTAAAATTCTATTGAATATTTAAAACATGCCATAAATAAATGGAAAGACATTTCATGTTTTTGCATGGGAAGATCTTAGATCATGGAAATGCCAATTATTCTAAAATTCTTATGTAAACTTAATTCAATTTCAATTAAAATTCTAATACGGGTATCTTCCAGTTAGCTAATACAACTCAGAAGTTTATTTGCAAGAATAAATGCCCAGAATAGACAGGAATTAAAACAGACAGCATCATCAAATTGAAATCTATTTTTTTATGAAAATGTAGTAATCAATCAGTGGTGCACAAACATTAATTCAGTAATTGATCCCTATCTATGAGAATCAATTTATGAGAAAAACAGGAATTCAAATCACAGAGTAATGGATGATTTAATAAATCATGATAACTTTTGCAATTGTCTAGCTGGTACAAAATGAAAGTGGGTACTTTTCTTATACCACATGCCATATAAAGCCATTTCAGTTACATAACTAAATATAAAAATATAAAAATAAATAAAATCTAGAGAAATGCTCATATAATTTAGGGACTAGAGTAACAACCCCGTCCTTAAAAATTTATATCTGACTATAAATTACCAAAAAAATATGTATAAACACAAAGTGAACAGAAATGATATATTATGAAACATATATTTGTAATGGAGATGACAAAGCACTAAAATTTGTTATCTATCAAAGCTTTTGCCACCATCAAAAAAACGAAAAACAAAAAACAAAAAATGTACACAATAGAAAATTATGCCATGTATGTGAATAGACAAATAGTAAAAGATCGAACTAGAGTACCTATATATTTTTAAAAGTGAAATACTATCAAAACCAATATTAGTAAAATAAATTTAAACTAAAATAAAAATGAAATAATACTGTATATTCTTGATATTGGAAAAGTTTAAGAAATTTCAATTATTAGTGGAGTTTGTAGAAAAAAAAATCACTTTTATATATTCCAAGATGTCGATGTGAATTTGCTTTGTGTTTTTTGGAAACTTTCTGGCAAATTCTATAAAAATAAAACAGAAAAGGCCTAAGTCCTTCAATCTAATATTTAATTCTTGGACTCCATTTCATAGAGATAGAAACACAAATACATAAGGGCATAGGTTAAAGCATATTTATTGTGGCATTGTTCATAGTAGTAGCTAAAAGCTGGAGACTTGTGAATATAATACTCAGTTAGGAAGTGGATATATAAATCCTGGCTCCTCCACACCATGGAATATAATATAATGCTAAAGAAATGAATTAAACTAAATTAGTTGACTAGAATGAGTTTTCTCAATGTATTTTTGAATAAGAAAAACAAGATGTCTGAAATTATTTTTTAAAATGTTTTAAAGAAAAAAAAATGCATTTAAATGTCTCCTGTAAACTTGGGGTTAGCCTGCTGGTCAAATCCAGAGAGAATTTTCACAGGCTTCTGTGTATGGTTTGAGTTTACATAACTCAAACCTGTACATTACAGGTTTGTAATGTACAAATCCGACCACTCTGAAGGATTACTCAGGCTAATGTCCCACACACTTATCTAGCATAAAGGTTACCAAGGCCCTTAATTGTCAAAGTAAAATCTGTTTACTTTAAACTAGTTTTTTTTAAAATATACATGCTACTGTAATCATCAATAATATATTTACCAATATCAGTGCTCAAACAATAAACCCTTAAAATAAACATATATAATTTTTGTGTTAATACTAGGGTCTTTATCATACCTTCCTGTCTTATTATTTCAACTTAAAAATTTCTAACACCTTAATTAATACATATTTAGTTGTCTATTAATGTACAAAATGGCTGCTAAGTGCCTAGTGGTGTATTTTATGTGTTCAACTTGTGCTAATGAATTGAAAGATATTTACAATTTGAATTGCTGCATGTGAGTAGGACAGTAAACAAGAGAGCAAACAAAGAACAAACAAACCAGTATTACAAGTTTTTTTTTTTTTAAAGATTAGAATAAAATTAAAAGTTAAATAGAGTTATCCCTTGGTATCCATAAGGAATTGGTTCCGGGACCCACACTAATACCAAAATCTACAGATGCTCAACTCTCATATAAAATGGTGTACTATTTGCATATAACCTATGTATGGACATAAGGCTACAGCAGGGTATGCCTACACTCACTTCCCGAGTATTCAGTGTAGTGCTTGGCATGTAGCAAATTCAAGTTTTGCTTTTTGGCACTATTTACAATTTTGTGTTTTGAATATTTTTGATTCATGGTTTGTTGAATCTACAAATGTGAAACTCATGGATACAGAGGGCTGACTACAGTATTTGGTCTATAGGTAGAGTTAATGCTATCATTTGTCATCTAAATATGGAGATTTCTGAGAGTATAAGCTTACAAAATAATTTAAAATGTATAATTAAAAATGTATTTCATATTGTTAAAATTTGTTTTATTACACTTTGGTCCTACAAAATGATTCTACTCAAAACATATTTTAAAAATTAAACTTATTTCTAAAAATGAATAACTACCTTGTCTACATTCAAACCGGAAAAAAAATTACTCAATTGATTATCTTTTTACTAATATTTAGAACTAAATAAAAATAATAAATTTGGTATTTATATACTTTAACCATTAGCACATCTGTCTTTAATATTATTGTATTTATATTTTTCTGAAGAGAACATTTTAAATAGTCTTACTACACTTTCAAATTTTCCATAAAAATGTCTGTAATCTTAAACATGGATTTTATGTTTAAAAAATTTTAAATTCCTTAAACCTTATTTCTATTCAGATTATGTTTCTTCAACAGATATTTTTACAAGAGAAAAACAGTAACATATGGTGTCTGTATTTATGATTACTATGCATGTAGCAAAAATTTAAAATTTTACAAAGCTGTAGGTCTCCTAAATGCTGTTTCCGGTATAGAAAATTACTTACAGTTTAAAATAGGAGTCCAACAAAAGATTATTCCTAGAAATCAAAATATTCCAAAGCACAATTATAAAATATTAAATGTAATTTTGTTTACAACATTTCAGCTCTCACTCATTAATTTCATTCATTAGTAAACCAAATACACTTATATGCATATAATGGCTCTTCAATAGTCTCCAACTTCACTCTGAATTTGGGACTATTATGAATTAGTCTTTCCACAGTTAGAGTAAATAAAATTACCACAGTGAAATCTTTTTTATTTTATTGAGTATATTTACCATATACCATTATTTTACTTTCAGGTCAACAACGTAGTCATTAAATATTAGTCTATATTGCAAATGACCACCACAGTAAGTGCAGTTAACATCCTCATCATACATAGTTACAATATTTTTTTCTTGTGATGAGAACTTTTAAGATCTCTCTTAGCAACTTTCAAATATGCAATACAGTCTTGCATGTGAGTCTGTGGTCACCATGCTGTACATAACATCAGATGAATTATTTTATAACTGAAAGTTTGTGACTTCTGATCCTCTTCACATATTTTGCCCACCTCAGCCCCCTCTGACACCTACCAATCTGTTCTCTGTATCTACAAGCTTTTTTTGAGATTCCATATATCAATGAGATCATATGCATTTGTTTTTCTCTAACTTATTTCACTAACCATAATGTCTTTAAGTCCATCCATGTTGTCAAAAGTGGCAAAATTTCATTCTCTCTTTTTTTTTTATGGATGAACAGTATTCCATTGTGTGTGTATGTGCGCGTGCACACACGTTTTCATTATCCATTTATCCATCAATGGACACTTAGGGTTTTCATATACTGGCTATTGTAAATAATGCTGCAATAAACATGGGGGTGAGTTTATCTTTTCCAGTTAGTATTTTTGTTTTCTTCGGAAAAATATCCCGAAGTGGAATTGCTAGATCAGATGATAGTTCTAATTTTATTTTTCTGAAGAACGACCGTACTGTTTTTCATAGTGGCTGCACCATTTACATTCCCATTAACAGTGCAAAGGGTTCCCTTTTCTCCACATTCTTATGAAGACACAGGTGTGAGGTGGTAGCTCATTGTTTTGATTTACATTTCCCTGATGATTAGTGATGTTGAGCATCTTTTCATTTACCTGTTGACCATCTGTTTTGTCTTTCTTACAAAATAAAAAGTCTATTCTTTGGCCCATTTTTTTAATCGGATTGTTTGTTTTTCTGCTATTGAGTTGCATGAGTTCCTTATATATTCTGGATATGAATCCCTTATCAAATATATGATTTGCAAATATTTTCTCCCATTCAGTTGGTTGCTTTTGCATTTTGTTCATGGTTTCTTTTTCTGTGCAGAGGATTTTTAGTTTGATGGAGTCCCACTTGTTTATTTTTTGCTTTTGTTGCCACAGTAAGTAAAAATGTGGTATAGAAAAAAACAGGCAGAATGAAAGAAATCTTACTCCAGTCTATTATCTAACTATTCCTGCAATATTCAAGTCATTGTTGGAAACTACTCTGTAAGACTTCATTAATAAATTGGAGCCTATCTGGAGGTGAGTCATCATGGTATTTAAAGGGCATTAAAAAGTTGACACATTAGAAATGACAAAAATATTAAAGGAGAGATGATATAGGGCCTAAATATCAGCTGCTTTTAAGTTGTTAAAATTGTCCTATGGATTATAATTCTGTGTAATTCAGAGGGCAGCATTAAGTAGTTAGAAATTATACAAAGATACATTTGTGCTCAAAATAATAAAAATCCTATGAAAAAATTCACTTAAAACTTGAACAACTTGAACAATTCAATAGATAAATTTTCTCTGAGAAAATCTCTAATGTCCTTGCCAATACTGAGATGCTATGATTCCGTTACTTTGGGAGAATAGATGTTTTCATTGTAAAGTTAAAGCTTTTCTGCTCTAAGCTTAACATGCATTTACCCTACATTTCAAGTCAAAGCTTCTTAGAATAACTATTATAAATTATCATCTCTTTTGAAATATTGATCTAATTGTAAAAACAAGATATATCTCAGATGACTTACTCATTATTTTACATATCACTCACTCTTTTGAAAGGGTATGGCATAATTACATATTTTCAAAAGACATTTTATATACATTTCTATAAAAATATAAATGGAAAGTCTTAAATAATATAACCTGAATTTTATAATACTCAGTACATTAAACTGTATTGGTAAACTTTTGGGGAGAAATCCCTCAGAGAAAATACAATCCTTAATTTATATATTGTAAAGTTAAATTTTCTCCTTGAAAATGGGAATGGCCAAACTCCCCATGTAGCATAGAATATGGTCATAAATATAGACAACCAGATTTGGGGAAAATTTGACTTTAACAAAGTGTTGTAATTAAATGTGGAATGTTGAAAACAGACACATGCATATCGATCAATATCACACATATTCCCAAATATTACGACTTAATATTAGATTAATATTTGCTATAGAGGTAAAGTTTCTTAATATAACAGAAATAGATATAAGCATATGAGCAATATTTCATTCTAATAAAAACACACTGTCTGAAATTTTTAAAAAATTAAGTCTGAAAACTGATGAAAATAAAAAGTCATGACTTTTAAATATTTTAATCCACATCTATTATGTTTCTCAGTTAATCGGTGTTTATATATCAGCGTTAACTCAAAGATATTACTATTTCTCCATCCAAAATGTATGGTCCTTTTGACCTATTTTCTGCTTTAATTTTCTACACAGGATAACTTCATTCAAAAATTAAGATAAAATAATTTTTAAGACCTTTTTTTCCTATCTACGCTAATTCTGAAACATCCCTTTTATTTGCATGAGTAACATTTTGTATACTTTTTTTTAAAACCTAAGAAATAAGGTCAAAAATGAGCATCAAAAGCTCCTGGGAAAAAAGGGAGGGTTCAGCAAAATTTTAGAACAGGAATGATGGGGTTAGGGGGTCCTCAGGGCCTCAACCTAATTTCATCTGACCAGACGCAATTAGTCTACAAGGTGACATTGCTCTGACCTCAAGACTCAGCCAGCAAAGTGCTTGCAATCTCTGCGCTTACTCCATTCAGAGTGAAAACTCTGACTCTGGAATAACTGCTTTGCAGAGTCAGGAGGAATTCATATAATTTTCTTTCCTGAAGATTTTTAAATTGTTGACTTCATTTTGTAAAGTTTTACTCTATATTATTAGAGTATATTATATACAATTAGGTAAACAATTTTCTGATTTGAAAAATAACACATTTTCACTATAAAACTCTGAGTATCCATGTAATCTATACACTAAATATCTACAGTCAAAGTTGCCATCAGACGTGTGTGTATGTGTGTGTGTGTGTGTGTGTGTGTGTGTGTGTGTGTGTGAGAGAGAGAGAGAGAGAGAGAGAGAGAGAGAGAGAGAGAGAGAGAGAGAGGATTCCTCTCGAAGTTTAAGAAATCTCTTTGTTTAGTAACATAAAATGTGTACGAAATCAAGACAGCAATGGGTAAAAACCACCAGAAAGCCACATTAAATGCTAATACATATTCAGCACTTAGTATGTATCAAGATTTTCTTAATATAATACAATAAAGCCTTAAAGGATGTAGAGATGAACGGAGTGCATTGAGAGTGAATTGACCCCATTAACATGGTTGAAGGCAAGATCCCCCAAAGAAGATACCCTGGAGGAATAAATGACCAATCCATTTTAAGAATTTGGGTCCTGAACTCAATATTCAGTTCTGGCTTTGCGGCATAGAGATGTACCACTGCACCCCATCTCTGCCCCCCCCCCAATTAAATAAAGCCATCTCTCTTTAACAGCCCATTTTAACTTGAAGAAAGGAGGATTTTGGGTAATTTCCAAAGAGTAGAATATATAGATCCAAAGATAACAAGAAAATGATGCCTTCCCCACATTATCTCTTGGTATGAGGTAGAAGGCTGGGTTTTCTACTATACATGCAACCCTCAATCAAATGATCTGAGCACAGATATTGCACAGAATTGGAAGACATAATTTGAGAGAATCTAGAGACTGGTCCTCATGTGATAACACTATCTTTAATAAAACAGATTCTCTCCCTGGGAGCAAACCAAGAAAGAACCCAGTTTTCTCTATGAAAATGAAACATAATTTGCAGAAATATTAACTCTGTAACAATAGCAACAACAATATGTGTTCATGAAAGCTGTTCAACTCTTCAAATGGAGAATTTGATTTGCTTTTTCAAACCTCACATTTTTCCCTCTCCCAATCAAATTGAAGAGTTGGTCATAAGAAATGAACAGGTTATACCACGTTAAAGAAGTCAGACAATAAAACTACATATTGTATGTATGATTCCGTTTATATGAACTTCCCAGAAGAGACTGGAAATAAATCAGTGTTGCCTTGGGCTGGGAGTGGAAATGAGGATTAATCATGAAAAATCCTGAGGAGTCTTATTGGGTGATGGGAATGCTCTAAAACTGGACTGGGGTGATTGCACAATTTGGCAAATATTCTAATCCATTGTTAATTGTGCACTTAAAATGGGTGTGGGCGAATTTTATGAGAAAGTTACGTGTCAATGATGCTGTTTTAGAAATGCTCCTCCTTTTTAAATAATTTTTTTTCTCTTTTCCAGCTACTAAGAACTCAGCAAGGGAAATCCTTTACGAACAGAAATTTATAAAGAATAACGTAAAAGCCATTTACAGTATTCATTACTCACAGTTAAGCATAGTTAAAATGGTAATATCTACATTCCATTTTATCTCAACGATATAGATGTTTTCTTAAGACAATATATTTGCATCTAACACATCAAAACATTCTTCTGTTTTTATTTCAGGTCTATTATAGCAAGACCATTGTCACTTCTCATAACATATTCTTTTAAAATAAGATTTTAAATTGTTGCATAGTGTTCAAATTGTTATAATGAACTACCTTTCCTTAATATAGGCCATTTATAAAATTTATAATGCTACAATTTTATACTAAATACTCCTGTGTTTATTTGCTAGATATTTTTCTCTGATTATTTCTTTAAGTTGATTCCCTGAAATGGATATCCCAAAGGTAAGTCAAGAGGAACACAGGCTGCTACCCCTTTTCCACCAAGTGCTCAGTTATCTGCATGAAGACTGTCATTAAGACAGAAGCTTGCTATTGTCCCCAAGCCTAGCTCTAGAGGCTTGGTTCAGAGATACGCCTGGGGGAAGATAAAGACCAACAAATATATAGTTCCTAATCTCTTCCAAAAAGAGTTGACCTCATTAAAAACAGGGAGTTGGAGTATTACCTTGATACCAAAAGCAGACTAAGACATCACAAGAAAAGTACAGATCAATAACTCTTATTAAGATAGACACAACAATTCTCAGTAATATATTGGGAAATATGAATAAATATATTTTATATTGTACTATATAAATAAAATTATACAGTATGACCAAATGGAATTTATCCCAGGGATGCAAGGTTGGTTTTATATCTTATAATCAATAAACACAATGTTTCACTAGAATTTTAAAAATCACAATAATCTAAATTGATGCAGGAAAAGCTTTTGACAAAATCCAACACCTTTCATGATAAAAATACTCAACAAACTAATAATAGAAAGAAACTTTTTCAACCTGATAAAGGTCATTTATGAAAAGCCACAGTTAACATCATACTTAATGGTAAGACTAGCTGCTCTCCCCTAAAATCAGCAAAAACTTGGATGTCCATTGTCACCACTTCTATTCAATACAGAAAATTCTAGCCAGAGAAATCAAGCAAGAAAAAAACAAAACAAAACAAAAAAAAGTCATCCAGATTGTAAATGAAGAAATAAAACTCTGTATTTGCAGGTGAAATGATCTTACATATAGAAAATCCTAAGGCATCCACTGAAAAACTATTAGAAGTCATAAATGAGTTCAGCAGGTTTGTAGGATACAAAATCAATATATGAAAGTCAATTGTATTTGTATACACTTGCAATGAACGATCTGAAAACGAAATTAAAAAGCAATTCCATTTATAATAGCATTGAAGATAAAATATTTAGTAATAAATTTTTAAAAAGTGAAAAAAATTAAACTCTGAAAACCAAAGAGCATTTTTTAAAAGAAATTAAAGACGATCTAAATAAACAGAAAACATTCCATGTTCCTGAATCAGAAAAAAAATTTAAAGATAGCAATACTCCCTAAATCGATCTACAGATACAACTTAACTCCTATCAGAACTCCAACTGACTTATTTGTAGAAACTGACAAACTGATTTTAAAATTCATATGGAATTGCAAGGGACACAAAATTCATTCTGAAAAAGAATAAAGTAGAAGGTTCTACTTCTCTATTTTAAATTTACTAGAAGCAATGATAAAAAAGTGTGGTACTGAAGCAAACATAGATGTCTAGATCAATAAAACAGAATTGAGGATCCAGAAATAAAATCATATAATTATATATATATATATATATATATATATTTATATTTATATATATATATATATATATATACATATTCAACTACTTTTAAAATAGTCAACTAATTTTTTTTTTTGCATACCTTTGTGAGCAAGTACTTTTTTTTTATTGGGGAAGGGAACAGGATTTTATTGGGGAACAGGGCGTACTTCCAGGACTTTTTTCCAAGTCAAGTTGTTGTTCTTTCAGTCTTAGTTGTGGAGGGCACAGCTCAGTTCCAGGTAGAGTTGCCTGTTGCTAGTTGCAGGGGGCGCAGCCCACCATCCCTCACGGGAGTTGAACCGGCAACCTTGTGGTTGTCTCAAGGCTCCAACCAACTGAGCCATCCGGGAGCTCAGCAGCAGCTCAGCTCAAGGTGCCATGTTCAATTTTAGTTGCAGGGGCCACTGCCTACCATCCCTTGCTGGAGTTGAGAATCGAACTGGCAACCTTGTGGTTGAGAGGATGCACTCCAACAAACTGAGCCATTGGGGAGCTGAGCAGCAGTTGAGCTCAAGGTGCCATGTTCAATCTTAGTTGCAGGGGGCGAAGCCCACCATCCCTTGTGGGACTCGAGGAATTGAACTGGCAACCTTGTGTTTGAGAGCCCACTGGCCGATGTGGGAATCGAACCGACAGCCTTCGTAGTTAGGAGCATGAAGCTCTAACTGCCTGAGCCACCAGGCTGGCCCTAGTCAACTAATTTTTGACAAAACCATCACTGTGGAAAAATGTTCTTTTTAAAAAATTGTGTTGAGAAAACTGGATACCAATATTCAAAAGAATGAAAGTTGACCCTTACCTCACACTTTATACAAATATTAAATCAAAATGAATCAATTAAATATAAATTAAATATAAAATTAAATATAAAAGTAGAAACTATAGATTAAAAGAAAACAGAGAGAAAAATCTTCATGAAGTTGGATATGGCAAATAATTCTTAGCTATGAAACCAAAAGCATGAGCAGTAACAACAAAAATTCGATAAATTTGATTTCATCACAATTAAAATCTCTTGTGCTTCAGATAACACAAAAAAGACAGTTAAAAGGCATTCGAAAGAGTGGGAAAAAAATATTTGCAGACCATATATCTTATAAGGGACTTGAATATAGAATATGTAAAGAACTCTTAAAACTCAAAAACAAGACAAATAAACATATTTAAAAATGAGAAAAGGATATGAATAAACATTTCTCCAAAGAAGATATACAATTTGTCAATAAGCACATAGAAATGTTCGATATTAGTCATAAGGAAAATGAAAATCAAAACTGCAGTGCAATGCCACTTCACACCCACTTGGATAGTTACAAATGCCAGATAACAAGTGTTGGCAAGGATGGGGAGAAATTGGAATCCTCATACACTTCTGGTGGGTATGTATAATGGTGCAGACACTTTGGAAAATAATGTGTCAGTTCCTCAAATGATTAAACATAGAGTTATCATATGACTCAGTGTTGTGACTTTGTTACATTAACATGTGTTAAGTAGAGCTCCTTAACTCTACTCTCAGGTGTTGGATGGTGAGCTATGTGTCCAAAAACTGCAAGGGACTACTAATTTGTATTTTAGTCAATGGTACAGTAACAGCTATATATGTTGTCAGAGGGGTAATAGATTGAAGGGATTATCACTTTGTGAGGGCTGTAAATGTCTATTATATTGCTTTGCACACTGAAACTAATAAAAAAAAGTTATGAAAAAATCAGGAAAAGAAATTAGCCATTAAAAAAAAACTGCAAGTGAAAGTGAAATAGAGTTTATTCCTCACAAGTCAGGAACGTGTACAAGACAAGCCTTGAGGAGCCACACAGGGAGGTCAGAGCAGGGTACAAGCAGAGAGAGCAGTGGACGACCTGTGGCACAAGCCTTTATTAGGGTTGGCAGGTAGAGTCCTTTGGGGTTCCCAGGCCAAGGCTGGATTGGTAAATTCAAACCAAAAATGGGTGGGTTTGTAGGGATCTTATCTAAGAGGTAAACAAAGGAAGGCCATAGACGGGGGACAGTGCTTAACGTAAGGGTTATTAAACGGAGACATATTAGGACATCCCACTTGTGACTCTGCAAGCTGTTATGAAGGGCATATGCTCATGGAAGAGGCTAGTGTCAGTTTAACGCCCCTGCCAACCACTTGGCCACAGAAAATGGATCCCAAGGTAGTGATATTATAGAGTAGTTTAGGTAAACTCTCAACATTCAGGTTAACACACTAGATAAATGAAAATACATGTGTATGTGTATACTGAAACTTGTGTAGGAATATTCATAGTGGCACAATTCATAATAGCCAAAAGGTGGAAATAACTCAAATATTCATCAACAGATGAATGGATGAATACAATGTGATTTATCCACACAATGTAATACTATTTGGCCCCAAAAAGAATGAATTACCAGTACATGTTAAAACATAGAAAAACCTCAAAAATACGCTGTTCAAAGTGAAAGGAGCCAGTCACACACACACACAAAAATCATAATTTGTGTGATTCTATTGATACAAAAGTCCTGAATAAGGAAATCTAGTCACAGAAAGTAGATTAGTAATTGCATAGTGCTGCAAGAGTAGCGATAGCTTTAGGATAGTACGGGATTTCTTTCTGAGATGATAAAAATATTCTAAAACTGACTGTGACGGTTGCACATATCTGTGAATATATTAAGAACTACTGAATTATGTACTGCAAACTGATGAGTTATATGGTATGTGAATTATTATCTTAATAAAACTGTTAAAAAAAGAAAGTCTCTGTGAACGGTGCAATTTCTGACTATACTTAAAGCAAGCAAGAAAGAGGGCAATCAGATTTTTATATCACAATTTAAAGAAGTATGTGTCAGGCAGGAATAAGCCAGGAGTGAAAGAATAAATAGGTCAAAGTCATACTAAGGTTGCGCATTTATTTTGGGGAATCAAGAGTCAAGGCCTGTTACATCAAAGCACGAGTTCATCATAAAGCAAGTTGCTGGTAAAAAGTAAAAAGAGAACCAGAAACAAAACACAAAACAAACAAACAATCTAGAAAGCAAAGACTAGAGGAGATGTGAAGAATAAAGAAGAGTTATGAGACAATTTTAAATTAGACCATTTAAAAATGACCCCTTGGGATCATTTAAAATGAAGCCTGAGACAGAGTGAGAATCTCTCATTTTGATGTTTTTTCTATACAATGTTTAATAAACATATATTTTGAATTATCCAAATGAGTCATTTATTCTATTTTAATTACTAAATGCTTGCTTTTATAAATGCAAGCCAAATGACTTTGATGACTAATCAGGTACAAGGGTACTGAGCACTTGCCTTAGGTAATGTAGTTCCATTTTCAAGAGAGATAGAAATTTCATTAAAAAGATGCATAAATAAATAAATAAATAAATAAATAAATAAATAACTGACAAAGTCAGATCCTTGACTCTATCCATATGAATGTCAGTGAAAGAGATCTGTGCCCACACATAGGTACTCACAAAAGCTATACATAAAATAATGAGGCATTTGCTCAATATATACTGCTTTCTGTTTACCACTTTTCTGTTTTAGCAAACCATTAGTATTGTAGAGGGATGAGTCATCTGCATATTGAAAAGCGCTACTGTGAACGATATATAAAAAGTGAGGAAGAATAAAATGGCGTTTTCTTATGTTATTATATGAACATTGTAGATTTTAGGATTCTGTTGATTTTTAAATCCTGTATAGGCTATGAGTACAGCAAGAGATAAAAAAAGAACCACTTATTAAAGTGCAGAGAACTTACTGGTGTGCTGCTGTTCTCTGTTGTCCCCTGTTGCCATGGTAACAATATCTACTATGCAAAAAGGAATTGGGTAGTTGCAACTACCCACTGTTTCTATGTCTTTGGAAGAGACAGAATGCAGCTAAATTAGAAGCATCATACATGGGCTTAAATTTAAAAATTTTAGACAAGATCATAATGCTAATTTAGAGCAGAATTTTGTTTTTAATGTAGGCCTAATAGAAAAGAAAAAATAATTTAAGCATATGAATAATAAGACAAGATAGGAAAGGAAAAAGAAAGTTACAGATTTATGTTATTCATTTCTATACTTTCTGATGTAATTCTTCATTACATGAATAAATAATAATGAATTATTTTGACCCAGGAAGAAAACAGACACCACGATGCAGTGTATTCTGACTTTGTAGAATATTTCTATAGATGTATTCTATGGCTGACCATCTGTCTAATAAAATTACAGTGAAGCACAATAAACTCTTGAGGGAAACTTTTATTCATTTCAAACACTACGTCAGAAAAATATATATAACTAAGAGTTGCACACTGCCTTTGGGATACTATATTATTTTCTCAATTTTCAATAGTAATCCAATTTCTGTTACTTTCAGCTCAGTGAATATTGAATAAATGACAGAGCTAAGTATGAAGCTTAGCTCTCAATGAAATACTATTCTATTGCTTCCAAGATATTTCTCTTATCATATTGAAGGAACTTGCTAGTGCCAAACACATTTTCATTTACTCTATGTTCAAATAAGTGAACTTGAAAATTGAATCAGAAAAGGGAATGTTACTGAGTAGTCTTTGTTCTATACATTATGGATGTGACCACTAATTAAATGCACCTTCCTCTACTGCAGATCTTTCTGCCTATCTGACTGAGACTTGACACATAGAAGATGACACTGATTAGCCCCACTTTAAATTCATGATCATGAATATACACTGAACATTAATGTACAGCCATCATGCTATATTTCCTTTCTTATACAATTATTCTACACTACCTGCTCTGTCCTTAAATCTCCAACATTTCTCCCCATTTTAACTGTCAGGTGATGAATTTGTTTTCTCATTTACTGTAAGATATAAGCATGTTCGTGTAGGTCCATCTGGGTATCTACCCCAAAAATCTGAAAACATTTATCAGTAAAGATATATGTACCCCTATGTTCATTGCAGCGTTATTCATGGTGGCCAAGAAATGGAAACAACTGAAGTGTCCTTCAGTAGATGATTGGATAAAGAAGATGTACATATATACAATGGAATATTACTTCTCCATAAGAGAAGATAAAATATTGCCATTTGCACAACATAGGTGGATCTTGGGATTATCATGCTAAGTGAAATAAGTCATGCAGAAAAAGTTGAGAACTGTATGATTTTACTCATATGTGGTATGTAAAACTGAAAGCAACAAACACACAAGCCAAATAAAAACTCATAGACACAGACAACAGTTTAGTGGTTACCAGAGGGTAAGGGGGGTGGGGGGAGTGTGTTAGAAGAGAGTAAAGGGGGCATATATATATGGTGATGGAAGGAGAACTGACTTTGGGTGGTGACAAAACAGTGTAATATATAGATAATGCAGTATAGAAATGTACACGTGAAACCTATATAATTTTACTGACTGATGTCACTCCAATAAATTTAATAAAAATTTTTAAAAAAAGATTAAAAAGGAAACTGGATGAGTGATCATCTGAAGAGTAGCACTGTAAGACGAAGGAACTTTGAAAAAATGTGTAGAGGAACAGCTGATTATTAGTGTTAGTTGATGAATTATTGAATATGACCACATATGAGGTACAATATTCTTCATGAGCTCATGGGAGATTGATGGATAAAGATATCTACAGAGAATACTGGGCAATATGAGTTTTATGGGAAACTTGTATGCTGAGAGAACTGTGTTAAAATTTACGTCTAAATGTTAATATATTTGTTTTGGATACTCTGAAGTCTCCCCAAGATTGTGATATTCAGGACTCATTTTTAGACATGTCTGCATCCCATGTTTGTTTCAACATTATTTATAATAGCCAAGACAATGAAACAACCTGTGTTCATTGATATATAATGCAAAAGCAGTATATGCATGCATGCAAGGGAATATTATACAGCCATATAAAGAAGAAAAGTTTGCCATTTTTGACAACCTGGATGAAACTTAACTCATTATGCTCAGTGTAATAAATCAGAAAAAGACAGATATTGTATGATCTCACTCCAATATGGAATCACAAACACTGAACTCAGAGAAAGAGAGAATAGATTGGTGGTTGCAGGAAGGGGAAAGGATGGGTCTGAAGTTGGTCAAAGGGTACAAAGTTCCCGTATAAGACATTATAAGACAGATAAATTGTGGGGATGCAATGTACAACATAATGCCTATAGTTAAAATATTGCATTGTATATTTCAATGTAGCCAGGAGAGTAACTTTACAACATATACATATGTCAAATTATCATGTTGTACAGTTTACTCTTACACAGGTTGTACGTCGATTATATCACAAACAAGGTTGTAAAAAATGAAGCAAATTAAAAAAGAAAAAATTAAAGTAAAAGCAAATAAAAATTCCACCTTGGAAAAAAACTTAGTAATTAGAGATCAACCAAAGTGAAATGCAGAGAAACATGGGGAACTTGGACATGTGAGAAGGGAGCTAAATGAAGGAAGCTAGAAGAACAGTCCAGTTTAATGTTCTTGTATATACGAGGTATGGCAATTAAGTTCACGAAGTCATCCTGTTAGATCGGTGCAAAAGTCATTGAGGTTTTTGCAATTATTTTGAACCTTTTAAATCACAATTACTTTTGCATCAACCTACCAGAAAAATTGCTTCATACCTCATTGCTGACTACCACTATGATCACCTTCGAAGTATTTCCCTTGGGAAGCAAAGCACCGATGCCAGCACCTAGTCCACCATTCAAAGTGATTTGGGAACTCTCTGGAATGGCTATCAGAGCTATTGTCGTATTACCCTGGATGTCCTGAATGTCATTAAAATGTCTTCCTTTCAATATTTCCTTTCTCTTCAGGTAAAGAAAGAAGTCATTGGGGGCCAGATAGGTGAGTAGGGAGTGTTTCAAGACAGTTATTTGTTTCCTGGCTAGAAACTCCCTCACACACAGTGCCGTGTGAGCTGGTGCATTGTCGTGATGCAAGAGCCATGGATTGTTGGCGGTAAGTTCAGGTCATTTAACTTTTTCATGTAGCTTTTTCAGCACTTCCAAATAGTAAATTTGGTTAGTTGCTTGTCCCGTTGGTACAAATTCATAATGAATAATCCCTCTGATATCAAAAAAGGTTAGCAACATTGTTGCAACAAGTTTGTGAACTTCATTGTCAGACCTCGTATAATGTCATATTTCTGATAGGACTTTTGAGGCTTTTTAGGAAGTCTTCACGATTACTTTTGAAATTTAGCAAGGTATTCAATAGCTTCAATCACTTTAAAGTCACAAAGAGTGAGGTAAGCAGGTAACAGGTTTTTATCAAAGAAAGCGATCAGTGAGTGCTGACAGTGGCATAATTCTGTTAAAGGCTTGCCTTGATGAGAGATGAGCAGTACATTTAAGTCTGTTTTATGCATTAGGACTCTTGTTGTAAAAAGGATTATGGTAACTTAAGTAAAGATCTATATTTTCCTTATTCAGAGATGCTTTATAAAGAATATCAAGGTTATCTGACTGTTAATCAAATTTTATTTGAGCTGGGATTGCATTGTAAAGCCCTTTATCAGAAAAACTCTTTACCTACTTAAAAAGATATAAGCTGTCACTGTTATTTCTAACGCTCAGTTATTTAACAAGGAGAAAGTTGTAGTTCACAATACGAAGAACCACATTGCAGGACAGTCTATGAACCAATTTCGGAAAGATGGTTTTTCTCCTAGTAGGAAATTTTAACCCAAATCGCTGCCATCATCAGGCTGTCATTCTTCAGTTTGCTAGGCTGAAGGGCCCATCTGGCAAGGTCTCAACTGCTTCAAGTGCCAGCATTTAGGGCAAAGGCTATGCTCAAATCTTTCTTCAGGATGCTGTCTTTGAAAGCAAGAGAGAAAACTATGTATGTGTGTGTGTAGTTTACTGCATTATATATGTTTCTGTCTATATATGCAATACACTATAACATGTTATATATTTATATATAATTATATATACAATTATATATAATTATATACATAATTATATATGTATATATATATTTATTCTGAAGTAGTTAAATAGGAGTTTGATAATATATTTGTATCAGTCCTGGAGATTAGTTACAATGTGGTACCATATGATGCCCAAAGACCAGCTGCTTCCACAACAAAGGCTTATTTCTTGCTCATGCTGTATTCCACTGTGGTTTAGCTCCTGTTCCCTGTCATCACTACTTTGGGAGTAGGCTTTTTCAGCAGCTTCTTTCTGGAACATCACCAGTTCTTATGTCACTATGGAAAAGGGAAAGGATAAGGAAAAATACCTATCTACTGATCTATCTATCTATGCATGTTTAAATACAAACATACATAAGCACACACACATATATACACACGCAAACATACATATACAGATAAAGCATTCTTTTTGTATGTATATATCTGTTTATGTTTGTGCATGTGTAGTGTATACAATAGAAAAGTCATTGTAAAAATCTAACAAAATAATAGTTTCAGGGTCTATACAAAAGCAAAGAGAGACTAAATGTGTCTTAAAGAAGTGATATGCTGGAACTGGCTTGCAATGGATTACAAGAGCCATTTATTCACATCTCTGCAACTCTATGTTCATTCAGTAACTTCACTAGAAGCTTGAAATCAGCCATTGTGTGAGCATTTACACCACAGAAATCAGCCAACACTACAAATCAGGGCTCTCTGAGGCCCTCGCTCTCCTCCCCCACACACCACTGTTTAAAATGTAGCAACGTTATTGCTAAAGAGTGGTCCTCATAAGAGTACAGTGGTTAGAATTTTTCTTAAAGCCCTCAGTAAGAAGGCATCTGATCATCAGGGCTGACTCCGAGGCAGAAACCATGAGGCTGTCATCCAACTTTCAAATGTCACCTATCAGGTGGGAGTAGAACCCACAGTCGGTCAGGGCAAAAAGCTTAGCTGCACCACCTGGCTTGCTGCTAACTCAAAGCAAAAACTGTATTTACTTTCTAGCTCCTTGAACAGAATGTTTACATGAGGAACCTCAATGGACTCATGTATTTTAAAATGTTTATCCTTGATATATACCACCTGCTTAAAATTTGCAGTGAAGCTAATGATCCTTTAAAATCCAGGGTACAGTGGGAACCTGATGTAAACTTATTCATGGTATAATTGCTTTTGTAATATTTTATCTTAAAAAAAGGCACACTATATGTCTCAGAATATATTTCTTAGGTAAAGCTTATTCATAGACTTCACAATTATTGATTAATACATATTTTTAATAATTGCTTTAAAATTCATCTTGAGTACTTTTATATTTATACCTGTATATGAGTAGATTTAGGTCTTGTCTTCACGTATGGCATCAACAGTAACAGAAAGACAATATACTAAAAAGCCACATTTTAAGTCATTAAATTTTATATATTTTCATTGAAAAATTGCTCTGAATATTTCTATATCAAAATCTTCCTGACACAAAAACACATTAAGAATATTTATGTATCTAAAAGATTTGTGTTCTTTAATGCAATATTTTGGATATTAACGTATGAGATGTGATGAAACAATACGGTGAAAGTTTAAAAAATATATAGTAAAAGACACATTGTCATTAATTTCCCTCCAAATACTCCTCCTCGCTTTGAACACACACATCCCATTGTTCTTGCCACTTTCTGAAGCAGTTCTGGAAGTCCTCTTTCATGAATGTCTTTAGTTGCACTGTCATGGCTGCCTTGATGTCCAGAATCATTTTAACTGTGGAGAAGAGCCAGAAGTCACAAGGTGCCGGATCTGGTGAATAAGGTGGATAAGGACACACTGTGTTTTTATTTGACGGAAATTGCCATATACCAGAAGCAATGTGTGCTACAGAGCATTGTCATGATGGAGAATGATTTATGAAACACTTTAACACACCTTCACTCAACCATAGCTCACACCTCACTGACTCTATTGAACAAGTTGAAACTTGTCACACACTTGTTTACTGAGTTTCGAGGAGCTGCTTCCGGTACTGAAGATCCCTGCCTTTCCATTGGATGGAACTTGGCAGCAGCATTCACTGTATTTTGTGATCACAACAGAAAGACTCCGTGTCACACATTGCTTCTGGTACAGCAATTTCTGTCAAATAAAAACATTATGGTGTGTCCTCACCCACCTTATTCACCGGATCTGGCACCGTGTGACTTCTGGCTCTTCTCCACAGTTAAAATGATTCTGGACATTAAGGCAGCCACAACAGTGCAACTAAAGACACTCACAAAAGAGGACTTCCAGAACTGCTTCAGAAAGTGGCAAGAATGATGGGATAAGTATGTTTGAAGTGAAGGGGAATATTTTGAGGGGGATTAATGGCAATGTGTCCTTTACTGTAATAATTTTTCTTTTTAATTTAAACATTCACCATAGTACTGTGTTAGAGAGAAAACACACACACACACACACACACACACACACACACACACTGCGGGTGCCAAAAAATGTATACAAGTGGACACTTTGGTCAATGTTGCTTAAGCCGTAGTTCACCATAATCAGAAGTGTCTGGACACTGATGGTAACCACTTTGAGCACCTCTTGCAATTGCAGAAGTCAGACGTGACTTGTATTCATCTTTTGTTATCAGTATATATTGAGTATTACAATTTTAATACAGTTTTTCTTTCTTAAAATGTGTATACATTTTTTTGGCACTGTGTGTTTGTGTGTATGTGTGTGTGTGTGTGTGTGTGTGTATTTATTTCTCTTTGCATGCTTGTGCAATTGCAACTGTAGGAAAAACTCTTGAAAGTCAAATTAATTGAAAATTTAAATAAATCCTGACTAAATCAATTTATGTAGTTATTTAGCTCTATTCTACATATCAATTTTCACATGTATTAAAAAGGCTTCATGGGAATCATGTACAACTACAGATTTACCTTTTTTTAAATTTTTACATCTAGTCATGTCTCAAAGGCACAATAAAATACATTAAAGTGTACTGTTTGGTAAAATAGTTAAAAAACTATAAAGTAAAAATTATATAAAATTTTACGGATAACAGAAAACAACTACTTTATTCCCTGATGAATCATAAGTAAAAAAATATAGGTTAATTCCTGTTAGCAATTAGTAAATGTTCTACCTAATGTCCTGAACATTTATCAGTTTTAGTTGGAGAAAATCTGGCCCTAAACTGGAATAGGAAGAGAATTACCCAGTTCCCAAAGCATTACATTCAGTACTTTTTGGAAATTTTTTAGAAATATGAAATAAAGTAATATAGTCTAGGCCAGCTTTTCCATAAAGAGTATAACCAGAATTATGACTATTGAGGACTGCTTCAATTTAAGTATTTGTGTATGGGGCACGTGGGCAGCTATGAATATTTTATATACACTGGTAACATATAGATTTTTGTTGTTGTTGTTTAAATGACCAATTAAAAATCATTTCAGGAAATAGCTTCATGAAATCAATATGATTGATTGCCAAAATAATTTGACTTTGTAACTTGTTTTCAAAGTGTATGTTAAATCTGGATAAAAATATTCTCTCTCTCTAGTTGCTCTGTGATAATTTTAGACTGACTATAACTTAATGATAGATTAAATGACATATTATTTTAATGATATTTTACATTTAAATAATATATTTAAAGGTAGTTAAATAGGAAAAAAAGTAAAATATTCTCTGTTCACATATGACATGATCTTATATGTAAAAAATTATAAAGATTTCACAAAATAATGGTAGGATTAATAAATGAATTCAGCAGTCATAGGATACAAATTCTACACAAAAAAATCAGTCGCATTTCTATATTCTAACAATGAAAAATCTGAAAACAAAATTAAGAAAGTAATTTCATTTACAATAGCATCAAAAAGAATAAAATATTTAGGAATAAAACTAAGGAAGCAAAGCACTGTACACTGAAAATGACAAAACACTACTGAAAAAAATTAAAGAAGACATCAATAAATGGAGAGATAGCCTATGTTCATTGATTGGGAAATTTAATATTGTTAAGATATTAATATTACCTAAAGTGTTCTACAAATTCAATGCAATTTCTATCAAAATCCAAATGATAATTTTTGCAAAAACAGAAAAAGTTTCATAAATTTATATGAAATCTCAAAACAGTCTTGAAAAAGACAAAACAGTCTTGAAAAATAACAAAGTTAGGGGTATTACACTTTCTGATTTCAAAAGATTTTACAAAGCTACATAATCAAAACAGGGTGGTACTGGAATAAAGACAGCCAGGTAGACCAATAGAATAGAATAGCCACCCCAAGAATATATCCTCACATACATGGTAAAATAACTTTTGACAAGAGTGTCAAGACCATTCAATAGGAAAAGGACAGTCTTTTCAACAAGTGGTGCTAGGAAAGTGAATATTCACATGCAAAAGAATGACGTTGCACTAAATAAATGTAAGCACTAAAACTACAAAACTTACAAATAAAAGGTATAAAACACTGGGTTTGACAATGACTTCTTAGATTTGACATCAAAAGCACAGACAACAAATGAAGGGAAACGATAAATTGGACTACATAAAAATGAAAACTTCTGTGCGTCATAGTACACTATCAATAGAGTGAAAAGGCAGTCCATGGGATAGGAGTAAGTATTTGCAAATCATACATCGGATAAGGGGTTAATACCCAAACTATTTAAAGAAAACCTCCAACTGAACCACAAAATAAATCCAAATAACCTAATTCAAAAATAGGCAAAAGACTTGACAGACATTTTTCCAAATATATTGAAATGGACAATAAGTAGATGAGCACATGAAAAGATGTTCAACTCATTAATCATTAAGGAAACGTAAATTAAAACCGCAATAAGATACTTCATCATGCTCACTTGGTAGCTACTATTTAAAAAAAAAAAAGTTGTGGCAAGAATGTGAAAAAATTGTAACCCCTGTGTACTATTGGCCAAAATATAAAATGGCATAGTTATTATGGGGGAAAAGTATGGTGGTTCCTCAAAAAATTAAAAACAGAATTACCGTAAGATCCAGCAATTCCATTTCTGGGTATATATCCAAAAGAATTGAAAGTAGAGATTCAAAAAGACATATGCGTCCTACTTCATTACTATTATTATTTGCAATTGCCAAGGGACAGAAGCAACCCAGATGTATACTGATAAGTAAATATATAAAAGTAAAAAAAAAACAATAAAGACATGATTTACAAAAGAAGCATATAATATAAAATACCTAAAAATAAATTTAATAAAAGTGATTTAATAAATCTAATAAATCCATAAACATGGTAGATCCTCTAATCAGGTTTTTAAATTTTCTTCAATATTTTATATAACTATAACCTGATTAGAATATCTACCATGTTTCTGGATTGAAATTTTCAGTATTGTAAAGGTATCAATTCTCCATGAATTTTATTAGGTTGGTGAAAAAATAATTGCGGTTTTTGCAATTATTTTTAACCTTTTAAACTGCAATTACTTTTGCACCAACCTAATAATATAGTCAATCAAAATCACAGCAGAAATTGTTCTGGAAATTATCAAGATAACTCTGAAATCATATGGCTATTCAAAGGGATTAGTATATCTCAGGTAATATTGAGCAAGAAGAACAAATTTGGAGGACTTACATTATCATATATGAAGACCTCTTATAAAGTTAACTAATGTAGTGGGAAATTGATATAAGGATAGAAAAACCCACAAAGGGAACAAAATTGACAATTTAGGAAGAAACACACAGGCCTTATATAAATATAAATTTATAAACATAAATTCACTATATAAATGGATCACTATATGGAAAACTATGTCTGAAACATAGCATTAAAAAAACACCACAAAACACAATGCCCAATATATTCCAGAAGAAACAGCGAAAGGTAAAATTATGCAATGAACTATCTGAGAGTATCAAATATATATCATGCCATATATATTGTTGTAACGCCTTGTTTCACAATTCTTCATAGACGATACCAATTTGTGTATATGCTATACACTTAATAAGTATTTGTTAACTGAATGAATACAATAGTTTTACTCAAAATATAAACTGTCACATTCTGTCTTTGTAGAAAACATCTATGTCTCCAACTATAATATTATTGGTTTCATTTTTTTCTATAGATATCGCTACTGTGTGTTATTTGATGAGGTAAACTATCCATTTTAGTTATTTCATTGATAATATAATACATTCAAGAGATAACAATTCTGCTTTAAATTATATATTAATTGCATTAAAGTGGTTTTAACATAAAACTGTTAATGCCTTTACAAATGTCATTTTTATTATTTGTTGTTATACATCTAAGAGGCATTTAGGAAAGCTGTATTTTCTCCATCTAGAAAGGTCTACATTCTCTCTCATCCATCGACACCAGTAACTATCCAGTAAATCTATCATGATTATCCTTCCCTGATAACATCAAAGGACATTATTTTTGCTTCCTTCCCTTAACTCCTTTACCTTCTGTACTTGTTTTTCACTTATCAAACAGCACCTCTTATTGTAAATTGAAGTCTACAGATGTGTGGCTCCAAATGAATTTTATACCCTTTTGGTGGAGGTAAAGATCATGCCTATTTATCAATAATCTAGCATTACATTTTGAACACAGCAGGTGTTCAGTTAAAATATTTAATTGGTTGGTTATGAAAGATTAATTAATCTCTCTAAGATCCAATTTATGAAACAAATATTCAAATATAAAAAATAATGTCTATTGAAGATAGGGTGAAATATCTATTTAGTTTCCAACTATTGGAAGTTTAAAGGAGACTTGGGTTTGAAGAACAAAAATAAAATGTATTGGAAAATAAAACTACTTACTAATCCTTCAGAGACTGTAAAATGCTAAAATATTGTGAAAAATCTAAGCTATTCCATTTGGCTCCTGACATTTGCCAAACAGACAGAACCATCAGGTCTGATAGACTTCATTAACCATATAGTTGCTAAGCAACTGATCACTAAGATGGAAGTAAAGTGCCCTGTTCATAGGTATAATAGATTATGACAGTCCTTAAATTATTCCAATAACACAATTATATAGAAATACAAAACTAAAGGATAAAATACAGATAATCCTTAAATGTTAAAGTACAGTTACTGACCTTTGAAAAGCTCATTTCTTTAGACATAAGTACCTTACAAATTTACTACCCATTTCACAGAAGATATTTTTCACTTCAGAAGTATTTTACAAGTCATAAGAGTATTAATAATCAAGAGTGATAAATTATTTAAAAGTAAATAAAAATAATCATTCCTTTTATGTCTCTGTATTTTCAGTTTATGTACTGATGTAGTGGTATGGCTAAAATTAAAAGTCTTCAAGTTATTGTCACTGTCATTTTCAATTTAGATGACTTAAAATTTCATTTATGGTAAAACAAGTTCTTTAAAGTTTAAAAAGTACATTAGCTATGTCAAATGATTTTTAAAAACCATCTGGGTACCTTTTACTAACTAGTTGCAATTATTTTCTTTTCTAATCATACAGTCTTATAGAGGAATAGGAGTACACTCATATTAAAGAGAATGACAAAATAACAGAATGATAGAGTAATAAAAGAGAATAATAAAATAATTTCCTGGTTGTTGGATAGAGACAATATGTAAAAACGAACTCTGCACTATAAGACATCTATATTGGTTTTTAGTAAATTGACGTACAAGTAGGAAAAATCACAAAAATATAAAGTCTCTGGATTTAAGACAGAAATAGATAGCTTAAATTTTGCAGAGAGTAAATTCGAAGTCTTGAGACATATTCTCCTTTCTCCCTTGTTATAAATTTTAAGGAAACAGATATGGTGACTACAAATTTATAACAAAGTGAAATAATCTAGCCCAGTATTAGCAAATAATTGTAAATGTCATGACTTGTTTCTGCTTTCAGATTTACCCCAGAGCATTGCATGTATGTTAGATATATAACACATAGCAAATTTCAAAGGAAAATGGACATGAAATGGATCCTTCCATTTTCTTCTCATAAATACGGTGATTTTTAGATGTTTATTTTCATTATGATTCACTGATGGCTTCAAAAGTAAGTTAGACTATTACTACTGATAGAGTCACCTTCTGTTATAGAGAACATGATAAGGATAGGTGAAAATTAGTAAAAGTGTAATATTTTTCATATCCTATATGTAAAGTATTTTTCATGGAACATTTTCTAAACATTTAATTTTTATTGTAATTTCTAAAGTTACATTTTTTATATTTAACAAAAAAGATAAATTAAGTGTGAAATGTCTTTTATAAACTCACTATCTGAAACCTTGAAATATCTAAAAATTACAAGTTAGTGTCCCCACTGTGTTGATTTAATTCATATATTGACGGACATATAAACACTGGTGCCTCTGAATATATATTTTAATGCGTAAAATAGTTGTCTGGATATGTTTCCCTTAGAAAAAGTTTTCCTTTATATTTCTCTATAGATCACATGCACACGATGTTAGGTCATTTCTCTAATAGCACATTTATTTGGTTGGTGCAAAAGTAATTACGGTTTAAAAGGTTAAAAATAATTGTGAAAACCACAATTACTTTTGCACCAACCTAATATTATTTCTTATGAAAGTTACTGTATGATGGTGTCATTAAAATTTTTCTATTTATTGAATTTCTTAAACTTGAATTTCAAGTTTATTCACTCATTTTCTCATTTCTTTTCCCATGAAATGTAGTTTTTACTTTGAATTTTGTGCAAATACTCCAATTATATACAGTATTTAATGGGTGAAAAAATAAGCCAAAATAATTAATATGCTAGTAAACTAGAAACAATTTCCAGTTTTAATCAGAATACAATTTTTTATCCCTACAATTAGAATACCAAAGTGAGGCAATTTTGCAATTATTATACAAATTTAGACTTCTCTTTTTATTTGCATTAAGACTAAACCTTTAACAGACATATTCATCCCTTAGGTAAAGCATTATCACCTGCTGAAAAGGATTACCTCAACAATATTTAATTCTAGGCTTTCAATTCTAATATTTTGTATTAAGTCTTAACAAATCTGCATCTTAATTTAAAAGTGAAGATATTATAAAGAGAAGGAAAAGCTGATAATCTTAGATTTTTATTATTTTGGGGAAAATGTGCATTTCAAAGAGATGTCTACACATTAAATAGAAGACTTTATTTGTGGTTTTGAAGAAATCCTCACACTTGAAAAACGTCTAATGAATAATTTCCTCTATTGCCACTGAGAAGTTTAAAATTTTAGTTCTTTTCTTTTTAAGCCAAGATCTCTTTTATTATTCAAGGGAGATCCTTTTCCCTAGATTCAGAACAAATTAACAGGTGAAAGGGAAAGAGAATAACACTCTATAACCTGAACTGTGACAGATTAGAATCTCCATATTTTTATTCTGATTAAGAAAATATGAATAAAACCAACTATTTGTATAGCAGTACATATTACAGTTCACAATGTATGTAGGTATTGTTTATTTGACTTTATTTATAACCATCCTAAAGTAGATATCCTCATTCCTATTTTTGGGAGGTAACAATATGGCTTGGGTCAAATGATTTCTACAAGATTCCTTAGATAATCATGCAAGTGACTACTACTTTTCAAATATAGTGGCATTTATCCAATTGCAAATCTTTGCCATCCTCTGTGAAAGTCATATGCAATTGAGATTCTAAAAATATGAAGAAAACTGTTTCCATCCTTTTGATCACATCACACTTTGTTTCCTGATGACCAGGAAAAACACCTAAAAGTTACTTGTCTTACTATCTATTTATTTCACCGGTGAACAGTTTTATCACCAGAAAATACTCACAGATCTAAAACTCTTATCTAGAACTTACAGAGACTAATTAAGTTTCAATTGTCACTAAAAGTTTTTGAACATATTCCATAATACAATAACACACTATTTTCATCCATTTGACAAAGACTTAAGACTCAAACTAAAGAATAAAGCAATTTAAAATTTCTTCCCAGAAATATGGTATAGTATTGCCTTTGTACTTTGGCTTATAAGAAGTTGGGATGCAGTAAGTTTTACTAGTGTAATGTTGTGGCAAAAAGATGTTTTAGGGAATAAATTCTTTAAGACATTGATTCCAGTAGGAATTTAATAGTACATCAAGGAAGTGGCTTAGTGTTTTGCAGTTGGACATCTGCTTTCATTTACCACTTTAAGCAAAACTTATTCTCTCCTGTGGACATTTCAGATGCCCTTTGTTTTCTTATAAACCCAAAGAAATTTTGATCCTTGACATAAGAACATATGCTAGAGGGGTGAAATAGCAAATCCTCAATAAAGATTATAGCGAGAAAAAATAATTTTTTGGCAAGAGAAGCACATGACTCCAATACTGAAAAACAAAATTGAATGAAAGAAACTTTCATATGGGAGTATTATAGACTGGATGTTTGTGGCTCCTCAAAATTCATACACTGCAACCCTAATCCACAGCATGCTTTTATTTGAAAATTGGGGCTTCTAAAGAAGGAATTAAGGTTTAATGACATCATAAGAGTGGGGCCCTGATATGACAGGATAAGTGTCCCTTTAAAAGACACCAGAGAACTCACTCTCCCTCTCCCTCTCCCTCTCCCTCTCCCTCTCCCTCTCCCTCTCCCTCTCCCTCTCCCTCTCCCTCTCCCTCTCCCTCTCCCTCTCCCTCTCCCTCTCCCTCTCCCTCCCTGCCCCTCTTGCTCTCTCTCTCTGTCTCTTATTCTCTGGGAAGGTCATGTGAGGACACAGCGAGAAGGTGGATGGTTGTATACAAGCTAGGAAGAGACCCCTCACATACAAGCTAGGAAGAGATCACTCACCAGAAACTGAACCTGCTAGAACCTTGATCTTCTACTTCCATTCTCCACAACTGTAAGAAAATGAATTTCTGTTGTTTAAGCCACCCTATCTACGATATTTTGTTATGACACCCCAAGCTGACTCATGTATAGAATGTATCAAACAAAAAGTGGTAAATAAAGGCTACTTTGAATGAGTGCATAATGCAAAAACTGTAAACTCTGCTATTCATGTTAAGGTAATATAATTAAGAAAAAGGTATATGAATAGGATCAAGAATATACTGGGACACACCAAAAAGCTGCAAGATAGATACATTTAGAGGCAATTTTCTCAGTAATACAAATTAAACATCATCATGAATTCTTAAGAATAAAGACTAGTATCACCACACATTGCATAATGAATACTGACTTCATATCATAATGTCAATGTAGTCATTCTAACCTAAAATTTTCCCCACAAAATTAATAAATTAAATAATCTATAAACTCTTCTTAAATAAAGATAACTGAACTGAATGGAAGTCAATTAAATGTTGCAGTCAAAATTCTGTAGTTCAAAGTTGATAAAATCATGTGCATAGCTCCCCCATACGCACACATACACACACACAAATATAAACACAATTACCAAATCAATTTATACTTATTTTTACCCTGGATGCTAAAAATGTCTCTACTATGACTAAACTCATGTCACATGAGTATTTGCCTACTCTGTGAACCCATGAGGATGAAAGAGAAAATTCTTGCCAAAATGGTTAGTTAGTCACTAACTATAGGAAACAAAACAGTTGTTCAGACTATTTTTAATACATGACTTCCATGAGTCATTTTATCTGACCTTATCTGACAGCTGTCAACTGTTAATGTTGCATATGTAACGACATAGGATTATAGGTTATAAATTGTTTATGGGAACGGAAAGTCATTTCCTTGTACAAAGCTGTTAGTGATGTAGTCGGGGTCCTTCTTACAATTTTGCATTACTTATAAGATGTAGTTTGGTCTCACATAATGAAATATTATCAATGGAAAATAATCAATAACCTGCAACAAATCATGGGTGCATTATTATCAATTGAACATACTCAGTTTTTATCCGAATTTTATTCTTCTCTTCAGATTAACAGATGAAAGAAAATCAAGGAAAAATAAAAAGGTTACATTCAATAGAGATTTTATAATCTGAGTCCAAATTGATGTAAAGGCTATATAGCTTGAGCCTTTTCTGTAATGGGCCAATTGTAAATATGTTAGGTGTTTTGCACCACCTGGTCTCTATTTCAACTACTCAATTATGGTGGTAAAAGGGGGCATAGATAATGCAATAGGAATGACCATGGTCATATTGCAATGAAATTTGAATTATAAAACATGTGGAAATCCAGATTTGGAACATGCCCCTTGTTTGATGACTCCTCTTCTGAAGAAATGCAGGGGTGGAATTTAGCAAATTCTCTTTACTTTAACACTACGGGACTAGAGAATTGGAATGACACAAATTTGGGAAAACTTAACTGGTCATTATTGAAGAGGACACTTCCCTTTAAGTTCAATGTGCTATCGTCATTCAAAAGAACCCAAAGACAACAGAAGAAAGATGTAGTATCTTCACATCCCTTCTATAAACTGATTCTGTCCTTGAGGAATTTTCAGATAGTGCGGGGAAAAATACCTGCTCACAGCTATTTATAATAAAACGCAGCCTGTAATTCCCGCAGTAAATTAGCATAGAAGAATCTATATGACTATGACATTCCTAAGAGACTCTGATTACTCAGTTTAAAACTCCAAGTGCAGGAGGTATTTATGGAAGTCACAAGAAATATTGGGAGAACTTGCCAAAGCACTATTTTAGGCCTCTCCCTCTGCCTTGCTTTTCTTGGCCCTGCTTCTTTTAGGTCATCTACCATGCTCAAGCTTGATCCTTTTACTGATTTGTTCATCTGTTCGTAGGCCTGATTATTATTTTCTCTATATGCACCAACTTGATTTATCTTTGCAGAAACATATCTTCTTCAGCACCTGAAACCCAGGGTTATAATTTATACCTGATAGAAGGAAGTGTCCATCCCCAAACTGACCACACAGGCCCAGAAACAGAAAAGGCAAAAGAACACCGAGTTTCTTAAAAGTACCATGCCAATTGATTCACAGCGAGGAAATACGCAAGAGACATATTTAAGAGACACTGGAAAATAAAAGTAGAGTCTGTATATATTTCTCAGTTATTAGGTTGGTACAAAAGTAATTGCGGTTTTTGCAATTGTTTTTAACCTTTAAACCACAATAACTTTTGCATCAGCCTAATATTATTATTTTTGAGCAAATATATGATCTATGTAGAGTGCTTCTTTAATATTGAGACAAATAAATTTCGAGAAATGTTTTGGTTGTCTGTATAAGCTATCGAAGAAAAAAAATGCTGAGGAAAACAAACAAAAAATCCTGAACCAATGAGATCCCATCTAAAAAAATAGCTATTTTCCCAAAGAATTGTGCTTCTAAATTCTTCCTTAGCCAGAAACATTGCCTTCTGAGTTTCTACACCTAACAGGTGCTTGCATGGCAAATGAGCTATAAGGAGCACAAAAATAATGTGTTGTTTTTTAATTTGCCAAACCCACATCTTTTGTTAATTTGTTCCTTGGTGTATACATTCAATAACTCTTAGAGAAGATAATATGCAACAATCACATGGTAGGTTCTGGGAATATCACGTATTGTGGGTAAGGCAAACAAATAAGCTAGTATAATATAGTGAGGGTGACATGAACTTTAGAAATCCAGATAAGTCATTTATTCCATCTTTTAAATGAGTACAAATTATTATAAATCCCCTCAAGTCAACATTACTTCAACAAATATTGATTCCTATAATACCCGGCGGAGTGCTTAATGCTGAGAATCCAGCAGTAAATTTGAGTTTATAGTTTGATGGAAACTACAGACAGAGAAATAGGAAAATGTAAGCCACTATGATAATTATAGGGTGCCGTAGGAACAAAAGTTAGGCATATAACCCAATTTCAGAGCCCAGAAAAGCTGCAAGGGAAGAAACACCTAAGCTGAGAGTTAAAGCACAGGTAAATTTGTCCAGGTGAGCAGGGAGAAGGTATGGTGAAAAAGAACATAAACTAATCAAGGAACTGAATCAACTTTAATATATATTTTAATCAGAATAATTTTTCAATTTTACCATTATACTCCTCTTCACATAGGATTTATCTTTAGGCACACTATTCCCACAAACCATATTTTATCAAAATATTACAAATTAATATATATTTATAGTATATACCTAAAATCAACAACAAAACTTGTATTGAATAAACAGTTTCCTGAACTGGTATTTAAAGAAGTCATGTATCATACATAAATTTATTTTTTTACTTCTAAGTCAATTTTATGTCACATCTTAAAAATAAAATTATGTGTAGTATATGACTACTCTGGTGATAATTTTCAAGTGGAGTGTAAAACTTCCATTAATATTCCAAATGTTAAAAATCTAAAAAATTAGCATTATATATTAAACTACTAAAATGGGGTGGATTTGCCCCACTTAACAAATCAACTGTTCACAGCAATTGATGATATATTTAATTTACTGTTTGCAAAATGTAAATCAGTTTAGTTTTTATATCCTAATGCATGTTCCTAACTCAGTCTTAGCTAATGTGCTTAAACAGCAGTATGAAATCATCATATCTCTGGGAGACTACACAGGGCTGTATTACTGAGAACAGACTGAACTAGAGTTCTTGGGGCCTGAGAGTTATTTGGGTCAATGCAGGCTGAATGTTCCTTCATTCTCTTCTAAGACAAATATAATCAAACCTGCTAAACAACCCTCTTCTGGACAGTGGCTAGGCTTTGGCAAAAAATGGTCTCAAGTGGAAGAAACCCATTCACTCATTAGAGAAGTGTTCATAATTACATGGTGCCTTTTATAGTCTAGAAGAAATAGGTGAGCTGCATTGTTCTATCCTCATCATTCAAACACTTGCACCCCCACCCAAAGAGGAAACATCAAGAAAAATAATCTCCTTTAATACTGGTATCTCTGTTCAGAGTCCACAAGGGAAAGTTATCAACAGAATATATTCTTGAAAGTTTGCTTTAAGACTTTTTGGTATTTAGAAATTGGTGGTGTTCAGATAACTGTATGAAGAATCATTCCTATGACAGATTTTGAAACTTTCTAGAGTTAATAAATTGCAAATAATTTATGGAAACCAATACTTACTTTGGTCCAAAAATTTTCCCAAAATATATTGTACATTATCTAAACTAAGAAAATAAAATAATTCTGCCTACTCAAAATGTTATTATTCAGTTTCATTTAACATTGAATAGTAAATAACTATTTACTATCAAAACACCAAAGAGTTTCTGAACATTTTTTTGTAGGGGAGTTGGCCTCTTAAAGCTCTTGAATGAGAGTCCTTTGTCCTTCATAATCGTTTAGAAGCATCTTTCTCATTTTGAATTATGGTATTAAGTATTTTCAACTCTTTTGATATTTGTAAATACTTTTGCAATTTAAATGGAAAAGTTGTGTTCTTGAAATTATTTTGTCCTACAGAGACATGGGACATGCATTAGGATATAAAAACCATAAACTGATTTATATTTTGCAAACAGTAAATTAAATATATCATCAATTGCTGTGAACAGTTGATTTGTTAAGTGTTAATCCACCTCCATTTTAGTAGTTTAATATATAATGCTAATTTCTTAGATTTTTAACATTTGGAATATTAATGGAAGTTTTACACTCCACTTGAAAATTATCACCAGAGTAGTCATATGCCACATGTAATGTTATTTTTACGATGTGACATAAAATCGACTCAGAAGTAAAAAAATAAAGTTATATATGATACATGACTTCTTTAAGAACCAGTTCAGGGAACTGTTTATTCAACACCAGTTTTTTTGTTGATTTTAGGTATATACTATAAATATATATTAATTTGTAATATTTTGATAAAATATGGTTTGTAGAAATAGTGTGCCTAAAGATAAATCCTATGTGGAGTATAATGATAAAACTGAAAAATCAGGAGTATAGCAGGAGCAGCTACAAATTAATAATTACCATTTAGCTTGAAGAAACTATTTTTAAGGACACATTGACAATTACATGTCTTCTTTCTAATTGTTAAATTAATACTTTAAAAGAAGTAAATAATTTTACTGAATTTTCTATTTTTTAACATATATAAAATTTTTTATGTGGCCTGTATGTTTTATGCTTAAATTGATATGTTTAATTAATTTGTTGCATTTCAATCTAGCTTTTCAAATAAACTTCAATTTTCCTTAACATAGTTTACAATCATTAAGTTCTCTTACAAAAAGAGAACGTAAGGAAACCCATTAAGTTTTCAGTTAACGTGTGATTCCATCAAATAAACTCATGTTTTCCTTTATTTCTCTAAACTTAGCAATAGAATGGGAGACTTTTATTCTAACTATACTTTATGTAACCTATGTGTAAAAAGCCTTCTGTGAGCAGCCTCCAATTGCACATGCGCTAGCCCTAAAGCAGGATTTAGCTCTTTATTCTTACCACCAGAAGCAAATCTATATCAACAGAGCATGAAAAACTCATAGACACAGACAACAGTTTAGTGGTTACCAGAGGGTAAGGGAAGAGAGGGGGTTGTAGATGAGTGAAATGGGATCAAGAATATGGTTACGGAAGGAGAACTGACTCTGGGTGGTGTGAACACAGTGTGATATATAGATGATGTGTTACAGAACTGTACACCTGAATCCTATATAACTTTACTAACCATTGTCACCCCAATAAACTTTAATTAAAAAAACACATGAAAGAAACAAACTTACAGCATAGGGAATATAGTTAATAATATTGTAATAAATATGTATGGTGTCAGATGAGTACTAGACTTATTGGAGTGATCACTTCCTAAGTTATACAAATGTCTAATCATTGTGTTGTATACCTGAAACTAACATAATATTGTAAGTCAACTGTAATTGAAAAATTAAAAAAAATAATGTAAAAAGAAAAAAAATGTACTGAAGTTTCCTTAGGATTGACCAAGGGTGATTTACCCACAAAATCTACTACCCTGTTTCCCCAAAAATAAGACCTAGCCAGACAATCAGCTGTAATGCGTCATTTGGAGCAAAAGTTAGTGTAAGATTTGTATTGTATTGTATTATTGTTATATTGTATTGTATTGTATTGTATTTTGTATTGTATTGTATTGTATTGTATTGTATTGTATTGTATTGTATTGTATTGTATTGTATTGTATTATGCAAGACCCGGTCTTATAATAAAATAAGACAGGATCTTATATTAATTTTTGCTACAAAAGACGCATTAGAGCTGATTGTCCGGCTATGACTTATTTTCGAGGAAACACAGTCCATGTTGAGTTTTAAATATGCATACGTAGACATCTTTTTTCAAGCCTCTTAACTGAGACATTTGCTTTTCTCTCCTCTTCAAACATTCCCCCCAGAAGACATTCCTTCTAAAAAAAAAAAAAAAATCTCTGCATTTCAGATTGTTGCATTTCTCTCAGCACAGTACACCCACTCAACAGACCAAAGCCCTGAGTTTTACAGGGCCTATGCTCTCTAGAAAGTAGTTTAGGAATTATGTGCGTTTACCTGGAAGCATGTCTCCTAGGGAATCCTACCTCCCATTCCATGAGAATTTTCAAAAATTTGTCCCAAAACTGAACAAAGTGTTTTTTTTAATTGTTATTACTTAGTGTATAAGTGAATAGGGAAACAAGTATAAACAAGTGTAGTAAAGTAAAAATAAACATTTCCTGCATAGCTTCTCCTTTCATATGTTAACAAAATACTCAATAGCTATATAATTTTCATATTATATGCACCATCATTATGTGCACCATCATTTGCTGTGTAGATGCCTTAAAGTTTTTATTATGTTTTGCTTTTAAAAAGTGCAAACATTTTTAGGGGATTTTTTATAGTAACCTAATCAGTAATTAGGACTATAAATGGATAAGTCCAATATACTTTAATCTCAATTAACTAAGGCAAGATAACTTGTTTAGGCAAATGGAATATAGAGCACATATCTAATAGCATGCTTGTTTTGAAAAGCACCTTAGAAATTCCATAGAAAAACGATCATTATAATGGTCTGCAACTCACCAGGTGCTCATGCTGTTCCAGACTCTCTACGAAAGTCATTTTTTTAACCCTCACATAAACTCTATAATTTGGCTATTATTATGGCATTGTTGAGGCAAGTGAGACTGCAAGAATTAGCTTTTTGTTTGTTTGTTTGTTTGTTTTTTTACCATACAGCAAGTGAAAAACAATTTACAGATTAAAATACATGTCTAATTCCAAATCCCATGTTCGTTTCAGTAGATAGGAAATGAATTACTCTTTTGCTTTTAACTTGTCTATAGTATATATTTGCATTGGATTTCTTGTAGAAAAAATAAAGTTGGTTTATTTTTTAAATCCATTCTCACATCTCTGTCTTTTAATCAGTGTGCTTAAACCAGTTACATTTATGGAATAATTGACATGTTTGGATTTAGACCTAACAGATTTGTTTTCTCTTTGTTTCCTTTGCTTTTTGTCCAACATTTCCACTTTTCTGCCTTCCTTTGAACATTTTTTGGTACAGTTCATCTTTGAACAACTCGGATTTCCCACCAATTGGCCCCCACTGTTTAAACCCGTGTTGTTCAAAGGTCACCTCAGAGGTTGGGAATACATGAACGGGGAGGGATGACTGTAGTTACACTCAGATTATCCACTGGGGTGGTGGGTGTCCCTAATCCCCACATAGTTCAAGGGTCAACTGTATTATACTTTACCTATTGTATGTTTTTAATTTTTAATTTTTTTTTCTTCTTGATGGTTGTTGTTTCTGCAGCTCTAATTATTTAGTAGTTGCTGTACAGATTAAAATATACGAGTATACATTAAAAACACCTTCAAACTGTTAATATTTTGGTTTGAAATGTCATGAGGAGAGGAAAAACCTATTATATCTAATGCCTTCCTTCTCACTCTGGTAGTAAGTGAAAAGATAAAAAGTCTCATCAAAGAAACAGAAGACCTAAAGAATGAATTTTAAGCAGTACTTTTGCATGATTTTTTTATAAAAAAAGTGGATTTGTTTACTCTGACTATAGTTACTTTGAACAACATACTAAGGAGTCAAGATTTACAGAAAACAGAGGTTAGCTGGATGTGTTATTTTAGGAAAAAGAACTTGATTAACTAAGGGTATCTCATGCAGTTGGGAGGATGGAGTACATAGGATAAAAAACAAGATTTAGTTATTTTGTGTAGGGGAACGTAAATGCACTTTCCATGTTGAGTTTGAGCTGTTTTGAGAAAATGAGAGCTTAAAAGTATAGAAGATACCTGACTCACCAGGGCTCTTCTCTAAGATAGTGATCTTTAATTTATACGTTGACTTCCATCAAATATTTTTCATCTTATTTTTAAATATGCATACTTTAGGTAGTGAATAGGTAGACATAAAATTACTTGACATATACACATAGCCTTTTGAGGTAAAAAACATATATTTCTAAAAAAATAAACAATTTTTCTCTAGTTTTAGTGCATATCTTAATCAGTTTAAGAGTCATTTAATATATGCTAATTTTGACAATAGAAGGGTTGCTTCTGTGGTACACATAGGGAATCTGTATGTGGTCTTGGCGTACTCACAGCCTTACACTCATATTTTCTAGGAGTGAAAGGCCTACTATGTGGATTCATGGGTAGTGCTACCACACGTAATATCATTGAGTATGAGTTCTGAAAGTGTGAGGAATATTCCTTCTTTGGAAAAATAATGGGTGACTTCTCCAAAAAATAAATATTGGCTTAATTTTACCATGATATTTTAGCTCATTATATTGTACATGGGAATAAAAACAAACAAACAAAAAAACAAATTTAGGTTAAATCAGGATCCAGAGAATTTAAGGTGATGAGTAAATAAGAAATACCCAGAAACTATTCAGATGCTTAAATAAATCCTGAATTAAATTCCAGTCTCAGAATATCACTGCTTATTCAGCTGGGGATAATTGTCTTAGTGGATGTTTAAGGATTGGTGGAAAAACAATTTAACAACCAAGTAAAGTGATAATAATGTGTTTTTAGTGCATTTTTACCAAAGAAGAAAGTATAATACCAATAAAATGAGCGCAAGAGATGATGAGAAACGTGCGTAAAATTTGACAAAAAGTAAAAGAAACAGGTATGTGGCTAGGCTTCTTTTTGGCTGAAATGTAAAGCAGAGATTAACAATCATTGATTACTCATCTGCCTTTGTAATCAATCTTTCTCATGGTTCAGATTAACTCCCAACCTGATCTTTTCCAGGCACAATATCACAAGTTCCAAATCTACTCTGTATTATGAGATTCCCAGTTCACCCATCCTTCGTCACCTTAGGACTTGATATACCAGTTTACACTAGATGTTAATGACCACTCATTCCATTTATTCTTCCCCTTAAGACTATTTACATTTCAAGTGTGAACAAAATCATGCACAAATTTTCATCTATATGATCTACAAAGTTAAATACCTAAGAATAATCATAGCTGCCCCTACACAGGGGAATTGTCATTCACATATTGATGAAATATATACAAACCTTTCACTTAGGGGTTAACCCCACATGCCAGGTTGGCATCAACTTAAATAAAGATAAACCTTCCTTAGAGAGGTCCCATTTTCTAAAGAAGTTTCATGTGTCTCTATCATATTTTCCTGATGAACTGTCTTCATGGCATTTTTGATAGTCTGAAATTATTTCGTTAATCTACTTTTTTATTAGTTACCCCAATAGAATGTAAATTACTTAACACCAGAGATTGTGTGTGTGTGTGTGTGTGTGTGTGTGTGTGTGTAGTCAACAAGAGAAATGACTGACATGTAAAACGTCTTCTGTAAATATTTTTAAATAAATAAATCCAATAGCTAAGCAATTTGACAAGGAGCTTTGAACATACTAATGTTTGTCTCAGTAATTTCATTTCTATTTATTGGTCCTACGTAAATAACCTAAAAATTCAGAAAAAAAACACTGTAGTTACATATTCATTTTAATGTTCTCTATGACACTAAAAAACATAAAACCTTCAAAATAGGAAAATGGTAACAACTTATGATTCATCTATGATGGGTGGTTATACAGCTATTGAGCATTTTGTTAACATATAAAAAGAGAAGCTGTTCAGAATATGTTTATTTTTGTTTTATTACACTTATACTTTATATTTTTTTCTATGAAAAGCTTTGTTTTGATAAAGTTCTAAAAATCTTTGTCATATATTACTGAAATAGAAATAATTTACCTCAGATAAGTCTAAGGAACCATTTCCTAGACCTCACAATATACTTGTCATGATTAACTGATTAGATTTGACAGGACACCCGCTACACAATGTTCATGAAAAAAGAACATAACACAATTGGGCAGATCAGAAAACTCAGTCTTGTATACTCATGAGATGAATATAAAGACAATATGGCTTGTGTCCATACACTGTGAGGTGGTTGGTCAGTGCTAATCAACAAAGAACTGTACTTCCTGACCCACTTTTGGATGGGCAAAGTCACATGGACACGTATGGCCAATGAGTTATAAATGGATATGATGTGGATCTGAATAGAGCATTTAATTTGTAGTGTGAGACTTCAGAAGTCTATCCTATCTGACAAGCAACAGGCAATATTCCATAGAGTGGCTATTACATTAGTCCAAAGCTTGAGATTACCACGAAGTCAATCACTTGAGCAACTAGCATTGGGCAAGTCATGTGAGCAAAAATAATAACAATAATAATAATAATATTTGCCATTTGAGACACAGAGATTTTGAGATTTGGGGATTGCTTGTTATTACAGCATACATTCACATTTATCTCTTTCTGCATCAAGACCTTGGAATGTTCTTTCCATAATTGCGGAATGGCAACACAGTTCTATGATATATGTTATTTGTATAAGCTTCCATGGAAACTGGATTAATGCAGTATGGTTAGCATAATTGCTACAAACCATTATGACAGCTTTGCCTATAATATGTGATCAAGACTTTGTGTCTATTTAATGCATCTAGGGGCTCAAGACATAAATTCTTTGACTTCCACTAGCATCTTCCTCTTGAGAAAAATCAAAGAGCTTAGAATGATTAGATAATTAATATGTATAGAATGCTAGAAGCCATCAAGGCTTCTAAAAAATCTTTAGTAACTATTTATAACTGTTCTTCAGTGAAATGCAAAATTAGCTCATCCATCAGGAGCATTTTTACTTCTCTAGCTATCTTACCTGAAAATATAAAGGGCAGCCCTTTGAAACCTTTGAAATGGATGAAGCTCTAAATAAGGACTTTTAAAATAGGTCAATGTATTATTTTATCAACATTCTCTGCTATGTCAACTTTACATTTAGGAGACTTCTGTGTGTTTTAAATAGGGGCTCTAACACATTGTTTGACCTATAAGAAAGGACAGACTTTGTGCCTGTTAAATCATAGAGGTAGAATAGTTATTATAAATCCACTGTGAAGGCACATTCTCTGTTTTTAGATACAGATGGCAACCATTTGTCAGGATGATACCTCAAGAGCCAAAATTAATTTTATCTCTCCCCATAATAGGAAAAATGGGAATCTGGAAACGTGAATCCTGGTTGAGAATGAATTGTTAACATTTAGCTTTAAATGTTATAAATGACATCTATCTAAGAGGAAGCATGCCTAGGGTCCCTACAGAGTAGATCTTACAAACTAACTTAGGGACAAATATAATGCAAAAAACAAACAAACAAAAAAGGCTTGGTCAAATTATAATATTTTTTAAAGGAAGAAAACAATATAAATTGCAAAATACAAAAATAAAATATACAATATACCTGTCATATATTAAACGTGAATGGACTAGAAATTCCCATTAAAATGCAAAGCCTGATAAGATTATTCGACAATAAAAATTTTTGAAATAAAAAATAAAGGTAGAAATACAGATCTTAGCTTAGATACTATATGTATATATATATATATATATATATATATATACACACATATATAGCTATATATATATATATATATCTGCTAAAGTCAATAAACAATATAAAAGTAGACATTAGATAATAAGAGGTACAATGAAAAAATAACCATTAAAATTTACATGTATGAAATGTAGCAGCCAAAAGAATAAAGAAAAACTATTAGATCATAAGGACTTGGTTTAAAATTTTCATATATAGTGGGGGACCTCAATGTATCTCTTCAGAATTGAAAAGATAATAATAAACAAAAGATAAGGAGACTAGACACTAGACTTTGGGTGGTGAGCACACAATTCAATATACAGATTATGATATTATAGAATTGTACACTTGAAACTTATATAATATTACTAACCAATGTCACCCCAACAAATTTAATTAAAAATTTCATATAGAAAGATAAATTACTGAAAATCTTTGAATGAACCATACTCTTTCAATCTGTGTGCCTTTACACACTTACATTGCTGTTTGTTCTTAAAAAGTCTACTCACTCTTAGAGACCTAACTACATTATCTCCTAGTTCAAAGACTTTTAATGCTCCCTTCTAAACAAACAGAACTAGTAATTTTTCCCATTTTTTTATAACTAGAAGATTTATACTTTTTATTAAATTTATTGGGGTGACATTGGTTAATAAAATTATATGGGTTTCAAGTGAACAATTCTATAATCCATCATCTACATATTGCATTGTGTGTTCACCGTCATTTTTAAACCTCTTAACACCATGCTATAAGAATGTTTTACATTTCTGAATCTGTTAGAATACTCAGTTCTTTAAGGACAGGATCCATAATATGTTTATTAATGCCTCATACTGGGGCTAGTATATATTACATAACCAACAGAAATATGATGAATGAATGAAACAATAGCAGAAAGCCAACACAGCTAAGTAAGAAACTACTACAATAGAATGCACTCAAATAATGCCTACACTTTTAACAGGACATGAGGAAAAGTTACTCAAATGTAGTATAACAGATGGTCTTCATCAAATTAATTCAGCAAAACAAGAAATGAGTTTCCAAAACAGTGGAAAGAAAGCATGAATGTAGAAAAAAAATCAGATGATTTACAAAGGCAGTTTTTTAGCGTATGTATATGATACAATGGAGTGAGCTGCTAGGAAAACAAAATGGTGTAGTTTGGGACACACTAATATGATACAGGTAAACTTTCATTACAAGTGTTATATGGATCCATTAATGCACTGCATATAAGAATTTCTAAACTGAAACATTTGAAAATAATAAAATGATCTCCAGTTAGTCCTAAATGTTACTATGCCATTTAGTAAACTTTATAAAAGCTGAGTATAGTAAGATGAAAACCTCAAAAAAGGAATCTTTTTCATATCATGTGCAGCTTATACACTTAAACTTGATTTTTTTTTCTGTGAATGAACAGAGATACCCTTTTCCTAAAATCAACGTGAATTAGAAGCTTCCTTTATGGTGCTTAAAAAAAGGAAAAACAAACCAGTTGAGATTTCTGTAATTAAAAATAACCTAAGTGAAAAGAAAGGGACAAAGAAAAGAAGAATTCAAGCAACCACTCATTGTATTCACACTTGTAGCACAGACTTCTTTTTTCTAAATAATGTATTAATCTTCTCCTCTTAGTGGTTTCCATTGAACATCCTTGATTGATTTTGTTGCTTGCTTAAATAAAACTTATCAGACAATCATTTCAGCATCTGATTCCCCTGCTGTACTTAAGAAAAAAAGCACTTTTAGGGGCACTGCTCTATAAACATCAAAACTGAAGAAAAATTAGCTTATATAACAGTGAGTTCTCTAATAATACAGTCTGACCTGCAAAAAGTTGACCTCCTGTTCAAGGTCAAAGTGGCTATTACTGGTCATGCTTTATGATTATATTCATCAACTGTAACTGCATTAAATCAAATCATTTCTCTCTTTGTAATCTTCAGATATAGAAAAAGAGAAGTGAGTTACAAAATCTGTAGTTTTGGATAACTCATAAAAGAGATATATAGAAAAAGATACTCGGTGGGTAACAAGAGTCAGATTTTCAGTGTTTTCAACATCTGAAACTAGAGTTACCATAAAAATTCGTTTCCAACTTCTTTTGTAGACTTTTTACATACTAAAGTTCTACTGCACTTGTCTTATATGGGGGCCCAAATTCTAGGATATTTAAAGAAGCTTTTCTAAGTATTATGTCAGAAAATAAAGATTCCACATCTAACAAGTCAGATATGTAGTAGAATCAAAATTGAATTTGCAAATGCAAAAATAACATGATTTAAAACGTATGCTGTTTAATGTCTTCATAATTCTAAATTTTTATGAAATTTTAATAATTTTATAAATACAAATGTAAATCACATCCATAGCAACATGTTCTCATTCCAAAATGGCAAAAGTAGAAATCTTAAGAAATAAATGTTCAGTTTGATGTTTATGAAAAGATACAAGCAAGAAATAATATTAATGTTTACTACTCATGATTAATCCACCCTTCTAACTCATTGATACAACTTCATTACTCATCCTTTCCAGTGGATAAAACTTAAGTGTACATAAATACCTCTCACCCTTAAAGTTTAATATACTTTCAAAACAGCTTCGGTTTATGCTAATTTAATTAAAGTATCTTGGAATTAGTATATTGTAATTCAGAGATCATAATCAGAAATATCACACATAAATCTCCCATCATTTTAGCACGGGCCAAGCCTGCCTTCAAAAAAATCAGTACATCTGGGGCCTCAGTCACAACTCCAGAAAGCTTGATCTTTCCCTCTCCTTTGCTAAAAGTCAGGGCATTAGATGTGTGGTCCAAACCCTTTGCTTCTCAGGGAAAAGCTGGGAGTTGAAGGTTCCCTCCCGTTTGTATGGCATTGTACTTGCAGTGAGGCTTATGGTGAGAGTGTGTCTCAGCCTTTCCTACCCATTGTGATGTGGATGTTTTCTCAGTTATCCTATGTGTAGGAGTCATTCAACTAGTTTCTGGATTTCGCTCAGAGGGAATTGCTCTGTGTGTAGGTATATATTCGGTGTGTCCATGGGAGGAGGAAAATCAGGAAACTTCTACATCACCATCTTGGTTCCCATCCACTCTGTTTTTTATTTGTTTGCTGTATATTAATCTCTAATCCTTCCTTTTCCCTGCTATTTGGCACCTTAATGTAGGTAAAGGATTATGCTCTTACTTCTATAAAACAGCCAAAGCATTTGAGACTCAGTAGGTAAAATCCTTAGGAAACGCAAAGGCGTGAAGAGCCAGAGTAAAATTTCTCCCAGCCATGACTAGGTAAATCATATTGGAGGTGCGAAAGGGGAGACATCACATAGGTTTGGGTTAGATGGCTAAATATGGTAGAATGAGGCAGAGTAGAGCAGAAATCACCTACTCCCCACGAGACTGAGCACTCACTCCTGGGACCTGTTTCGGAGACAAGTCAGTAACCAACCTGTTCACTCTCCATTGTATACCTCCTAAGTCTAGGAGCCATGGTAACTGTCTTAGATGTAATTTAGTAACATCTTCCCTTTTAGAGCAGTCAACACATTATTTTTTAATCATCCAAGAGGAATGGCCATCATCTGAATTCTAAGAACTTCCTTGCTTTCAACGAGTCTTACACTGTATAAACATCTTGGTTTTAAATGTCTCAGAACACTTGAAAACCCAGAGACAGAGTCACAATTCCTATTAATATGTACATGCCATAAAAGAGACAGGACTCTGTGTTTAAGTGTATTTGCTGAGTCAGACAGGAAGTAGTTCAATGTCTACCCCAAATCAGAACTGTCAAAATATAGCCTTACAATTTTTAAAAATTTTGTTTGTGTTTTTAATCTTGTTTATAATTAAATAGATATCATTAATTATGCTTCACTTTGCATTACATTCCTCTGCATAGCCAGCCAGGTATTGAAAAATAAATCAGGATAAAATTTCTTTAACACGGTTTATTACTCTTCTTGATTCTATGTATCAGAGTCAATTTTACATAATGCTGCCTGGGTTAAAGGGATATTCTCTCCTTGTCACTAGTTGCCATCTTTCAAGGGAGAGCTTAAATCTCACCTTCCTCTGAAAATTTTTCCTTTACTCAGAAACTTGCTATCTCTCCTCCCTTTTCTGAAATTCCATGGCGCTAGTGTACCCTTGAGAGTCCATACTATCTCTTCATTTAAATTACTTTTTGGCCTATACATATCTGTTTCCCTGACTCCACTCTAAGTTCTTAACAGCAGGTATCACACTTATTCATCTTTGTGATCCATAAAGGACTTACAATGGAATTTTGAATTAAATAAATGGGTCAATAAAAGGGTGTAGTAATAGACAGAGAATTGTAATCAATCCAAACTATGTATTATATCATTCAACTTGCTTTCAGATTGGAAACAATTTCACGTTTCATATAATATCATCATACTCCCTACCTATTGTTTATATTGTTGAAGGCATCTAAAGCCTAAGAAAAATACGTGAACAATTATGAATTGTATTTTTTTGTATGGCACCTGTCTGAGGATAGAATAAATTGAACAAGTTTCCTATTCAATAGTATTAAAAACAAAACAGAACTCTTAGGTATTTTTAACGTGTAACTGCTGGGATTTGAAGCCATGAAATTCATAATCCACAGAGATCTTCAATGGGAGTAAAAATGAAGGCATTTACATTACAATTCTAATGGACAGCGAATGCTTGCTCACGGTTATGATCTCTATTAGTTAAATCTAACAAACAACTTCACAGAGGAATAGAAAGCTGACTCAGGCTATACACAAAAACATACGCATTTGTACACTCCCAACAGATTCTGATGTATTCTTACACGTTGTCCTCTTTTCTTCCCATTCGCTCTGTGTGGCTGCACTTACGTCAGCGATGTGAGGTGGAAGCACAGAACATTTCATTCCTGGGAAGTGCAGTCAACATGGGCAGAGAGTCGGGATCATTTAGAGTAAAATACAGGTTGTTTTTGTTTCTTTTGACATCAAAATATCTTGTTTTCCCTCTTCAACTTTCCATTTAGTAATAATAGCATATTTGGATGGTGTTTTAGGCTTTTTAAAAGCAAACATAATTGGTGGTTAGAGCAATTGGCATGAAGTCTGTTCAACAGAATCTGAAACATAGTGTCTATTGATTGCCCATGAACACAGACAGAAAATAGCCAAACAGTGACTATAGGGCAGAAATCCTGATTTCCAGTTTATTGCCTTTGTTTTTTTCCTTTCTTCAAACAATGCCTCTCATATGGTGAAAAAGGAAGGAAGAGAAATAATACTCATTGTGTATGCTACTAAAGGTTATGTCCTGGCTAGATTACTTTAAATCCTTTAAACAACCTATATGAAGTATGATATTATTCTGATTTTAGAAGAGAAACTGTATGTGACAGGGGTTAAATAAATTGCTTGGCATCACGTTACATGTACGACAGTCCAGATATCTACTACACACTATTGCTTCCTTTGATAGAGAATCATTAACAATTTTTCTGTTCTTTTTTTTAAGTAATGATTTTTAAAATTATATTTGCTAGTTTACCCAAACTAGATTATATCATTCAAGTCACGAACCATATCTTCAATGTTCTTCTGTGTTTCCTAAGATTACCAATGCTACATTCTATATGTTACGCATGCGTATTGACTCTTCAATTTTTTACTACAAGACTGTTTCTTAATAAACACAATTTTCTCATCATTTTTATTTCTTTTGCTTAAATTAAATCATAATACAATCTGTAGCCTTAACCACAGGACCAATTCAACTCTCAATTGCTTGTTAGCAGGGAGATTGATTGATTAATCACTGCCAAATCTCAGTGTTCTTCATTTGATTTATTCTCTGTGAATCATTCCTAGGAATATATTTCTATCTTCTTGTTTTATATGACAATAGATTTCAAGCCGTAACTATAATAGTTTCATATCCAATGAAACCTATAGAGTCTTATTCAGCCTCATTAATTTGGGTATGTTAACACAGGATAAATCAAGTTAATACCACTAAATTCATTTTTAAGTTTGGAAAGTAACAAAAGGGATACCTTACAGCCGATGTGGAAAGAGAAATCCTATCCACTTAGGTTTGTTGTTGAAAAGAATAGGTTAAAGAATGATTTGTTTACCTGATTATTTTGTTTAGCAGAATGCTGTAACACCTAAGGTTTTCCTAAGTAACTACTACATAGAAGCAGTCCCAAGTGAACCCAAAAAGGCCCCAGTACAACCTCTCACTTCACTACACGTTAGGGACCTCAGGTCATGTGAGTCATACTTAAACAAAGAAATGGGGAGGGGATGGAAGAGGAAGGGAAAGGGGATGAAATATTAATATATGGTGATAGAAGGAGGACTGTACTGTGAACACACATTGCAATACATAGACGATGTATTATAGAACTGTACAATGTCACTCCCAATAAATTTAATGGAAAACAAAACAAAACAAAGAAATAGTACCAGAACTGTATCAAAGCTGAATTACACTTTTATTTTTCTACTATAAAGGTAGATTCTATAATAAATCCAGGTAGGTTAAGATATTTGCTAGCTTAGTGTTCTAATTATTTTTGCCAGTTTCTCAAATTACTGTAATTTCAGAAATTTAGCATCCTCCTCTTGAATCAGAGTCATCTACTATAAAAATGCAAACAGCTCCTCACAGGGAGAAATACACAGTAGTTCCCCCCACCCAATCATGTTTTACTTTCTGTGGTTTCAATTATCCTTGAGTAACCACAATCCAAAAATATTAAAAGAAAAATTACAGAAATAAGCAATTCATAAGTTGTATTTTTTGTTTGTTTGTTTTTTGTTTTTGTCATTCTGAGTAGTGTGATGAACTCCCATGTCGTCCTGCTTCATCCCACCAGAAATGTGAATCATCCCTTTGTCCAGCTTAGCTATGCTGTGTATTCCACCCACATGTTAGTCACTTCATAGCAGTCTTGATTATCAGAGAGATACCATGTTCACATTACCTTTATTTCAGCCTATTGTTGTAATTGTTCTATTTTATTATTAGTTATTGTTGTTAATTTCTTACTGAGCCTAATTTTCATCATAGGTATATATGTATATGTATATATAGGGAAATATAAATATATATTTATATATATGACTATATGTAAGACTTGGCACTATCCAGTATTTTAGGCACCTACGGCGGATCTTGGAACGTATCCCCTGTGGATAAAGGGGGACTGCTGTATGCTTTATTTATTACAAGAATGGAACAAAAATTGCCTCCTTCTTTATTACAGGCTACATTTCAAAATCCTCTATTTCAATAGTTTATAAAATTCAATATTTACCAGAATCAACTGGGGAGGTTTATAAAAATACAAGGTGGTAGAACCTATTACAGACCCAATTGAGACCATCTGGGCTTAGTAGCCAGAAATTTATATACTTTAGACTTCTTGAAATCATTTCTGTTGCAGGAAATCCAAGTATTTGCATTTGGAAAACACTGGTTTATTTCATGAAAACTAACTTATAATATTTGGGCTTTCAACCAGTAGAAAAAATTCTTCATGAGTGAATTGGCAAGACATCTTAAATAATGATAATTTGAAATACATGGTTATCTCTTTTATTTGTTTCCAGGATATATTCCTTCATTACTCATAGACAATGGATAAAACTTGTCCTGGAGCAGGATATAAAAAGTGAGCTAAATGAATCAGAATATTCTAAGTTTCTGGTTTAGAATTACTTCTGGAGTAAAAGGCATACTTTTTTCTTTTAGCTCCTTATCTATTTTTCATTTAGCATTACCCTCATGATCCAGTTGCTACAGCAGAGTGTACTGTAAACATCATAGGCCTTGAAGCTAGGCAGTTGTGAAGTCAAAAATGTTATTAAACTTCAGTTAACCCAATGGTAAAGTCTGGATTATAAATTTTCCATTCACAGATTTGATGTTAGGTTTAAATATAGAAGCATAATGCTAGGTTTAAAGCAAATAATTCTCTCATAACACATTGTTTTAGAGAATTACTCATTTCTTACAGGACTACCAGATACATTATCTTGAGTTTTATATACTTGCATTTTAATCCTTCCTCAACCACTGCTATTTGCAAAGTATGATATTCCAGTAAGAGAACCATAGCCCCAGGGTCATAAAATTTGGTAATGTACAGAGAGCTTTAAATTCATTGAGTCAAATTTCTGCTAATGATTGTATCAAGATTCTACTACACAGATCTCAAATCCAGTCAACAGAAAGCAGCTGAAAAACTGAACATGGTGAAAAAGGAGCTACATGAAGGCACTGAAGAGTGAACAAAAGAAGGTCAATATTGATGGGGAGGTTAAGTATGGTAGAGGAGATACTCAGAAAGAAATGAAGAGCATCAGAATTGTAAGTGTCTAGATAAAGACAAAATAGTTATTTTGTTATTTTGCTCTTAATTGCTATATAGTTTATAAATTTGTTTAAAGCTAAATGTAGAGCATTATTTTGTAGAGCATTATTTTTTATGTTTACAATGCATGTAAATATAATACATATGAATGTTTTGTATAAAGGACAAGGAATGATGGTGAACTTAGCGCCGCAAGATTTCTATATTTTAGAAAGAGTAGTAAAATATTACCAGTAATTTACTTAAAAAAGTGTTTTTTTTATTTCGTAATTTTCTGAACACTACAAAAAAAGGAACAATAAAATTAAAACAGAGTGCTAAAAATACTCAAATAATACGAAATGAAGGAAAAGTGAAGAGAAACAAAAACAGATAAGACAATTAGAAAAATTTTAAAAATGGTAGGCTCAATCCCATATGTATGAGCAACTGCATTAAACATGCAATTAATAGAAAGAGTTTGTCAAATGGATAAGATAAAAAGCAAGACCTAATTATGTGCTCTCTACAAGATATGCACATTAAACAAAAAGAAAATTGATGGAAGAAGACACACTACAGAAACGATAAGCAGAAGAAGGACAGAATGGCTTAACCAATATAATAAAATATATTCCCGGTCCTAAATTACTAGATTACTTCACTGATAAATTCTACCAAATGTTTAATTAGAATCAACACAAATCCTTTAAAAACTTTCGCCAAAATAGAAATGACACTTCCGAACTACTTTATGAGGCCAAAAATTCTATGAGGGTCAAAAATCCTCAGCAAAATACTAGCAAGTAAAATCCAACAACAGACAAAATAAATTTTATATTGTGAACAAGGAAGATTCATTCCAGAAATGTAAACTTGGTTTATAAACCACAAAATTTAATTGGTGTAATATACCATATTAATAGGACCAAGAACAGAAACTGCATGATCTTCTCAACAGATACAGAAAAAGTATTGGACAAAATCCTACACCTTTTCACGATAAAAACATTTAAAATAGCAATGAAATGAACCCTCCTCAACATGATAAAAGACACATATGAAAAACTCACAGCTAATGAAAAACTCACAGCTAACATTAATACTTAATGATGAAATACTGAATGTTTTCCCAAAAGGTCAGGAGTAAGTTAAGGATATTTGTCATTATCACTGCTTTTTAGTGCTGTCTTGGAGGTTATAGCCAGTATAACTAAGATAAAACAAACAAACAACAACAAAAAACAAGAAAGACAGAAAGACAGAAAGACAGATGAAAGAAAGAAAGAAAGAAAGAAAGAAAGAAAGAAAGAAAGGAAGGAAGGAAGGAAGGAAGGAAGGAAGGAAGGAAGGAAGGAAGGAAGGAAGGAAGGAAGGAAGGAAGAAAGAAAGAAAGAAAGAAATAAAACATCCAAAACTAAGACTGTCTCTATTTGCAGATGTGATTTGTACATGGAATATCCTAAGGCATTCAATAAAAAAAACTATTATAACAAATGAACGAGTTAAGCAAGGTTGCAGGATACAAGCTCAATACACAAAAATAAACTGTGTACTATAAATATATAAGTATCTCATGCTCTTGGATAAGACAACTGAATATTATATAAAGTTCAATTCTCCCTAAATCAATCTATAAATTTACTATAACCCAAATAAAAACACCAAGACGACTTTTTTTTCCTGGAAGTAGACAAGTTGATAGTAAATTATATTTGTAAAAATAAATATGCCAGAGTCACTCTCATATGAAATGCTAATAATGGGAGACTACTTCTAATATTACTTAACATCTATGTAAATGTGTGATGGACTGTCTTCTAATTTCTAATTTCAAACTGACAGATATTTTCCCAAAATTGATAATATGAACAAATAAATATCTCATCCCAACATTTTAAGCAGCCATTAAAGAGTTTCAGAGTCAGAAAATATTGCTCAGATGTTTCACTTAGCTTAATTTTTTAGAAATAAAACTGTTGCATATAAGAGGTCAGAAACAGCCCCCATTATCACATCTTATAATTGCATCTGATACAAAGTCCTGTTCTATTGAAGTTTGCATTTATCAACTAAAGTTTTGCAGAAAATTTATTCATAAATCAGTACTAAAGGTTTTAAGTTAAATTGACAGCAACTAAATGGCATCAATTACTAATTTCTGCCACTACTGGTGTATAATAATGGCAAAAAATTACCAAAGGACAAGGTATTCTACTTATTAATTATTTAAGAATAATTGGTTCTACAGAAAATACAGTCACTTCTTCATGGCACAAAAGCCCTGTCTTATATAAAAGAAAGAGCTTTTCCATCTCTGGGAACTGAAGCTTTACCTTGTGATACAGATAGAATATTCAAAGAAATCAAACATTTACATTAAGCTATAATGTCCTATAGCATTATTACAGATATTTGGTGCTGAGCAGCCAGCAGAGTACGAAAAGCAATTACTTCATATTCAACAATATTTCCTTTCTCCCATTTTTTGACACAGAATTATGTGAAATTCTAGATTTGATGTACATTTAAATTTTAAATGTGCATCTGGATTAACTTTTAATGAGATTATTCCACCCCCGACTGAGAAATTTGAAACTCAAAGACATCTGCACAAACCAGTTCTCTCATGGATAATATGGTATTTGAAGTTTAGATATTCAGCTGAATAATTTGAAAAATATCACATTAACATTAAATATTTAAAAATATAAAAATGGCAAAAATGGTAATTATTTCATTGATATTAGAGTGTTTTATACATAATCTGGTATGGATTAATTTGTTTCTACAGCTCATAAAGCAAATCATGAAAAAGGATTTGTGTTTCCAGCATTTTTACATCTTTACTCATATTTTAAGAATCTTTAATTCATAAATAGTTTACATCGAAACTGGTTAATGGTAGTACCACATAATCCTTTATATTCTATAAGAATCTCTAGGCATAGTCAAATCACATGTATTTTTCACAAAACTCAAATATAAATTTAAGTGAGAGGAGGCATATGGATCAATTCTTTTCTTTTTTTTTTAAATTAAATTTATTGGGGTGACAATGGTTAATACAATTATATGGGTTTCAAGTGTACAAATTCTATAATACATCATCTATGTAACACATTGTGTGCTCACCACCCAGAGTCAGTTCTCCTTCCATCATCATATATTTGGCCCCCTTTACCCTCTTCTATCATCCCTCTTCTTCCCTTAGCCTCTGGTAACCACTAAGCGGTTGTCTGTGTCTATGAGTTTTGTTTCTTTATTTGCTTGTCTTGTTCCTTTGTTGCTTTTGGTTTTATACCCCACATACGAGTGAAATCATATAGTTTTCGGCTTTTCATGTCAGACTTATTTCACTTAGCATAATCTCAAGATTCATCCATGTTGTCGCAAATGACAGTACTTCATTTTTCCTTATGGCAGAGTAGTATTTCATTGTGTATGTATACCACATTGTCTTTATCCAATCTTCTAGATCAATTCTTTAAACAGAATGTTTTTCATGGGTTTAGGGAGTATTAGTGTATCTTTTTATTTGGGGGGGGGTTCTTGCTTGCTTTTTCAGGAATGTTAAATTTCCCTTTACTTTTTTATTTACCTTTACCACCGTGATGGTTAGTTTTATGTCAATGTGGTTAGGCTCTAGTACCCAGTTATTCAATCAGGCACTAATATAGGTGTTGCTGTGAAGGCATTTTGTAGATGTGGTTAACATATATTAATAAATTAACTTTAAGTAAAAGATATTATCTTGATAAAGTGAGTGGGCCTCATCCAATCAGTTGTAATACCGTAAAAGCAAACTGTGGTTCCCTTGAGGAAGAGGAAATTCTGCCTCAAGTCTGCAACATTAGCTCCAGCCCAATAGTTTTTAGTGTGCTGGCCTACCTTGCAGATTCCAGATTTAGTCTCCATAATTATAAAATCCAATTCCTTGGAATAGATTTCTTCAACCACCAACTCTCCAATGTTGTCAACCTTCTTAGATACTAACCTTCCCACTAGAAGCAATACCTTCCCAACACTAAATCTTAGGTATGTCAAAGTAAATTTTGAAAATATTAAAACCATAATTAGGAAATAGATACGGAGTGATTCCTGTGTCAATGTTTATTTTACTACATTAATGAGAAAACTAGTAGCACAGTAGAATAACAATTAAATGATGATTTTGAAAATTAGGACATGAAAAACTAATACCTATATATTCAAAGAAGCAAACATACAAACAAAATGCTGGAATAAGTTGAACAGTTTGTTACAAAAGTGCCAATTAAATGTCCTACACGACAATAACTTCATAATCTTTTATCTCTATTAGACAGAAATTATTTGTACCTGTGCTGTATATGGACAATTAAATTCACGAACTCATCCTAGAAAAAGTGCTATATACCTCATTACTGAATATCACTACAATCATCTTTGAAGTACTCCCCTGGGGAAGCTATGCACTGATGCCAGCACCTAGTCCATCCTTCAAAGCAATTTTGGAAATCTTTCTCTGGAATGGCAATCATTTGAAGTTCTGAATGTCATTAAAATGCCTTATTTTCAATATTTCCTTTATCTTTGGCTAAAGATAGGAGGCCAGATCAGGTGAGTAGGAAGGGTGTTCCAATACAGTTCTTTGTTTACTGGCTAAAATCTCCCTCACTGACAGTGCCTTGTGAGCTGGTGCATTGTTGTGATGCAAGTAACTTATTCACACAGCCTTTTCAACACTTCTAAATAGTAAACTTGGTTACCTATTTGTCCAGTTGGAACAAATTCATAATGAATTATACCTCGATATCAAAAAAAGTTAGCAACATCATTGCAATAAGTTCACAAACTTAATTGTCATACTTCCTAGATTTATATACATCTTAAAAGTGTCCTACAAGTAAATATTCACAAAGTTATAAATATCTGGATTCTAACAGTAAATAGTAAAAACAAAACAAAAACCCTAAATTTTCTTAAATAGTCACATGACCCATCAGTTAGCTTATTACATAATGTTTTAGTTATGATATCAAAATCCGTCTTTTTGCCTTATTATCAAGTTTTGGGTAATTTCTGAATGCATTCATACACTTATAAGTTCCTTTCCTGTAGTAGTACTTTGATCTATCAGGTCTTGGGATGTTTTCAGTATTTTTGCACTTTGCATAGGACTTTTACTGGGGTTGATTTTTTCCTGTGCTCCTATGGCCTTAAGCTTTCCACATTTTATAAGGAGATAACAAACTTGGTGTTTATTTCTCTATTTATAAGAAATTTGGGGTTCATGGTACTGCATGTTTCCTGATGATGCTGAAGGTACAAGTTATACGTGCTCTATTTTGCTCTCCTTGTTGATCTTTTTGTTGTTATTTTGAAGATGTGGGGAAAGATTCTGATTTCTGCAGCTGCCATTATTTAGGGCAGCGCAAGAAGCCAGACTGATTTATATCTCTGTTTAAATATATTTATCAGTGTTTAGTAAGTCTACTTCATGTAAAATACATGGATTTTTTTCTTCACTATTCTGAGTCTTATCTTTCTGTATTTTCTTGCCTGTATTTTCCCCATATAATCTGTTTAAATTCTCTTTTTTCTCTACAGGAAAGGATCAGGTACTTACAAATGTTTACCCTCAATGTGCTTTTTGCTCTATGGTTAGGCCATTATCTTTTGTTCCTCACATTTTAATTATAGAAGTAAAGGCAATGACCTGTGCTAAAATAATTTCATGGGTCAGCCAGTAAATGAAGGAACTATAATTTAAGGCACGTGAGCTTTTCAGCAGCCTAGTCGTAAATCTGAACCAGCAGGTAGGGTTGAAACAACCCATTTTGGACGTCTATAGAAGACAATATTGTTCTCCCCCTCACCTCCCCGCTCCTCATTTTCCACAAAAATGTACTCATTTAGGGTTATAAAAATATTTGGGACTAATTTCGCTATGCTAAGGCTGCTCTGAAGAATATTTCAAGAATCTCCTGGGATGTTGGAGAAATTTTCCAGATACAAAAGAAACACGGAATTCTATCAGAAACTAATATAGTAGCTTTCCCTGTTTGCCTTTTATGAGTCCTTTCTGTCATTCCTTTCTGATGTCTGGTATCCACGTATATGTTTTAAATGTAGATTTTATTTTTAACCTTTTCCTGTAAGTTTGGCTTAAGTCTATCTGAGGCATCTTCTTTTCACTATGTTCTGTCTGTCATCTCTCAGTAAAGAAGAATGAATGAAGATCCTGAGTATACACCACCCTTTTCTCCAATTCTGTGTAGATTCATGAGTTTCCATTTCTAGTCTTGTGGTGTGAAGCATTCAGGATCCCTGAGACAAGATCATGTAAACGGGGGTAGTGGTGAGGTGAGGGTGGAAGAGAGTGACAGAACATGTCGAACAAGAACATTCACAGGAAACATGTGAGGGAGGATATAGGGGGAGTAAACTAGATGATGTATGCATTATGACTGCTGACAATCCACGTGTATATGAATGTGATTTCAGATATGTTTTAACTGCACAAATAAAATTTACAGAAAAACAGCTACTGCATGATTCTATGTGTATGAAGTATCTAAAATAGTCATAGAAAGTTGAATGGTAGTTGCCAGGACTTGGAGGAGGGGGAAATGGAAATTTGCTCTTCAACAGAAAGTTTTGGTTATACAAGATGAGTATTTCTAGACATCTGCTGTATAACATTGTGCCTGTAGTTGACAATACTGTATTATACACAAAAAACTTCTTTTAAAAATAATTCTCACATTAATGTTCATAACATAAAATAAAACTATAGATGAAATGCCATTTATAGATGGCAAAATAAATCAGTGAGAATTACAAAAACATTTATTTAAATTAAATATTGAACACATAATTGTAATTATAATAATTAGGGTAATATATGTGAAATCAACATGTAAGAAAATTCATTCTCTGCTGAAATAACATTCTACACTATAATCACTATGAATCTCAGGCATATAAATCAGTTTGACCATTTCGTAAATTTTGCTTAATTATAGTAATAAATATAATTGCTACATACTTAACCTTTGCAATTTGTAGCTTTTATTTTACTCCCATTTAAGATACATCTCTTTTAGGTCATTGTGTTATGTCTTAAATGCTATTACAATATTTTACCAATAAATATTTCAAACATATATAATCACAGCATTACTACTTAATTTGTTAAGACCCAATTTTTAAAAATAAAACTACATTTTCCCACCTAGATTTTTGTAAAATATATGGTAAGAAAAAATTAAAATTGCATCGTAGACAGATCACCATCTTGAAGGAAGTCATTGCTGACTCAGTTGCATTACTCACAATGCCTATCTCTGTCTTTTTCTTAATCTTATTCTTAATTTTTAAATTGTTTTTGTTGCTTTCTTTTTAAGGGAAGGGGCTTTATTTTATACACATATGGAAACCTCTTGACTATAAAGAAAACCCAATGGATTATTAGGTTTGATGATCGTATAGGAGTAAAAGCTATCATTTAAAACAACTTCAACGTACAAGAATCCATTGTGTCTGTATATATTAACGATATAATTTCAGAAAAAGAAATAAAAAATAATTTCTTTTTGCAATTGCAACAAAAAGAATAAAATACCTAGGAATAAACTTAACCAAAGAAAAGAAAGACCAATACGTGGAAAACTCCAAGACATTATTAATAGAAAATGAAAAAGACACAAAGCAATGGAAAGATTCTGAGTTCATGGATTGGAAGAATCAACATACATAAAATGCCCATATTATCCAAAGCAATACACAGGTGTAATACAATCCCTATCAAAATCCCAATGGCATTTTTTTTAAAGAAATAGAACAACAACAACAACAACAAAACAACACAAAAAACACATCAGATGTGTATATAATCACAAAAGACCCAGAAGAGCCAAAGCAATCTTGAGAAAAAAAGAACAAGGCTGGAGGTATCACAATCTCTCACTTCATACTATACTAAAAAGTGACAATAATCAAAACAGCACAATATTGGCAGAAAAATAGACACATAGACCAATGGAACAGAATTGAGAACTCAGAAAAAATCCCACACGTATATGGGCAGATGATTTTTGACAAAGGAGTCAAAAACATACAACGGAGAAAAGACAGCCTCATTCATAAACGGTGTTGGGAAAATTGGAAAGCCAAGGGCAAAAAAATGAACCTAGAGAGCTGTCTGTCACCATACACTAAAATTAACACAAAATGGATCAAAGACCTAAATATAAGACCTGTAGCCATAAATTGGATACAAAATAAGCAAAAGTACTAAACTTCTGGACTTTGGGTTTAGAGAGGATTTTGTGATTTTGACCTCGAATGCAAGGGAAGTAAAAGCAAAAAATAAATAAATGAGACTGTATCAAACTAAAAAGCTTCTGCACAGCAAAAGAAACCATCAACAAAACAAAGAGGCAACCAACCAAAGGGAAGAAGTTATTTGCAAACAACACCTCTGATAAGGTGCTAATATCCAAAATATATAAAGAACTTGTACAACCCAACAACAACAAAAAAAAAAACCAAAAACCCAATTAAAAAAATGGGCAGAGGACCCGAACAGACACTTCTCTCAAAAAAACATACAAATGGCCAACAGATACATGAAAAGATGTTCAAATTCACTAATTAATAGAAAAATGAAAATCAAAACCAAAATGAGATACCATCTTATATCTGTTAGGTGGCTATTATCAACAAGACATTAATAACAAGTGTTAGGGAGGCTGTGAAGATAGAGGAACCCTCAATACACTGCTGGTGAGAATGTAAACTGATATAGCCACCATGGAAAATACTATGCAGGTTCCTCAAAAAATTAAGATTAAAAGTACCGTATGACCCAGCAATCTCTTTTTTTGATATCTAACCACAAAAATGTGAAAATATTTATCTGTAAAGATATATGTAATACTATGTTCATTGTAGCATTATTGACGGTGGCAAAGACATGGAAACAATTGAAATGTGCTTCAATAGATGATTAGATAAAGAAGATGTACATACAGAGGGTGCCAAGAAAATGTATACACATTTTTTTTATTAAATTTATTGGGGTGACAATTGTTAGTAAATTTACATAGATTTCAGGTGTACAATTCTGTATTACATCATCTATAAATCCCATTGTGTGTTCATCACCCAGAGTCAGTTCTCCTTCCAAGTTGTGGTATATATACACAATGATGTATATATACATCGGCGTTAAGGAAAGATGATATAGGAGCATTTGTGACAACATGGATGGATCTTGAGAGTATAATGTTAAGTGAAATAAGTCAGACAGAAAAAGCAGAGAACCCTATGATTTCACTGATATGTGGTATATAAACCGAAAATGTACACACATTTTAAGAAAGCAAAACTGTGTTGAAATTGTAATACTCGAGATATACCAATAACGAAAGATGAATACAAGTCACATTTGACTTCTGCAATGACAAGAGTTTCTCAAAGTCAGCATCCAGACACTTCTGATTATGGCGAGCTACTGCTTGAGCAACGTTGACCAAAGTGTCCACTTGTGTACATTTTTTGGGCACTCCTGGTGTATACAATAGAATATTACTCAGCCATGAGAAAAGATGAAATATTGCCTTTCACAACAACATGGACGCATCTTGAGTTTATCATGCTAAGTGAAACAGACAGAAAAAGTTGAGAATCATATGACTTCATTCATATGTGGGATATAATACTGAAAGCAACAAATGCCCAAGGCAAACAAACAAAAACTCATAGACACAGACAAGTTTAGTGGTTACCAGAGAGTAAGGGGAGGGAGAGTATTAGAAGAGGGTAAAGGGGGTCAAATATTAGGTGAAGGAAGGTAGCTTGACTTTGGGTGGTGAACACACAATGCAATATGTAGATGATGTATTATATAATTGTACAATTGAAAGCTATATAATTTTATTAACCAGTCACCCTAATAAATTTGATGAAAAACAACACAAAACAAAAATAAATAAAACATTCCTAAAAGAGTGGTCGTTAGAGGTAAAATAACCAATAAATGAAAATAAAATAATTATTATTATAATTTAATAAATGTCCATTTTAATAAATATTTGATTTAAATAATAAGAACAAACAACTAATGAGGTTTTCTTTTTCAGTATTAGATAGTGAGTTACATTTGACAAACATGATATTTTTATATCTCAAAACAATTTTATGAGGTGGTTAGTATAATGAAGCCCATTTTATAGGTGTGATATTTGAGGTTTACAAGGATTAAGTAACTTACACCAAAATAAATAACTAGCAAATAGTGAAGACAACTAAGATCTCACATATGCAACTTCAAAGCCCATGTTTTTAATGACTGTTCCAGCAGTCTCAAACCATGGCTTGAAGGAGACACTGAGACCCCTTTAAGAAATCTTTGATGATTCTAAGATGGTATGTGCAATTTCCAAGTGTGTGCAATAGAGTTCTCCAGAAGCTACATAGCAGGTAATGTCACAATAGATTGAATGTAGAAGAAGATAAAAGAATACAGCTCTCTCCTATGAAGCCAGACATTAAAGAAATTTGACAAATGAAACACAGTTCTGCTTTTCTCATTTTTTTGAGAAATGTAATTATATTAATTAAAATGTATTATGCTATGATGTAATGGATTTGCTGTTTCATTATTAAATAAATGTTTAAATATTTTAAACATTTCTGTTTTAATCCATAATGCAGTAATAACAATCATGTGCATATACATAAACAGAAGTGCTTTCAGTTCTAAAACTTCTTTTTTTACGAACTGGACTTTTTCTTTTAATTACAATTGCAAGCTGATACAAATAGATTTTTAGAGTCATGCAGAACTACTTACACTTGTTGGCATAACTCACTCAAGGATATAGTTCGATGTCCCTTAGCCCAAGTGGGTGATGACTCTTCCTCCATGTATGAATTCTGACAGAAACATTTAAACTCAACACGCAATGTGCAAAACTCCTGCATGCAACAGAACTCTACAAAGCACATTTGTGGCATCAAAACCCATTGTAACCTTTATGATGTTAATAAATTGCTTCATTAATTATCAAGGTTGACCTTAAAAAGCTAGGAAGTAGCTTGACTGCTCAAGCTTGGTTAGTTTCTGACAGATGTTAGTCTAATCAGTTGACAATAGATACAGATGTGTAGAGACTGATTATTTTTCCTTTAGCAGAAATTACAAATCTCTGTCAGGTCAGGTCAAGACAGTATGTTGATTAAATGAGAAAATATTTATTGATGTCTTTTGTTTCCATTGAAAACCAAGTCAAGAGCTCATGTCAATGTTATAATTCAAAATTAAATGGATGAACGTACTCAAGCTATCACAGATGAAGAAAACTCATTTGAGTTTCCTCTATTCATTTGGTAATGAATGTTAAGATATTCTCTGTGATGGGAAAGGCTGAGTGACTCCACAAGGTTTCATTCATTCATAAAGCATATGTTGATTACTTATTAGGTGCTAAAATACAGAGATTAAAATGAAATCATCTCAAATATATGTTGCTCACGTTGGTTTACCCTCTAATGTTTTCATTGCATATAGGTTAAACTCTAAAAGCCAGTGAACTTAAAGTACTAATCCAGTGTAAAACTAAAGCTGTGTGTTTAGCCAAGATTTTATAAAACAGACACTAGAGTAGAATAGTGGTTTCAGTAGACATGTCTTGCTCCAAATTCACTCATTTAGAGAGTGAATTCACTCATTTAGAGACCTGCACAGGGTGAATTTTTTCTTTGCTGAACCTCGTCTGACAGCTGCCTAAGTTTCTTCTGGCTGCTCTCTTTTAATCAAGGTGTTTGTTTGTTTGTTTGTTTTGTTGTTGTTGTTGTTGTTCTTTTTTGCAGGAGTCTTCATTCCCCACAGCACAACAGGACTTTGAATTCCGATGATGTTGGTGGAGGCAACGCAAGACGTTTTCAGTTTGCATTACAGCATTCATTCAAGTTTTGGCTGCTTGGATTTGGGAGGTGACACTGTCTAAAGCAGACATGATGCATTTTCCCCGCAGGTTCTGGATCTCAGTTTTAACTTGATTGCATATTTTCAGTTGGTGAGAGTACAATTTAATCTGTTTTAGATAGGCCAACAAGTCCTGTGTACATGATTGATCTGGACACTGGCTGGCAATCCATTCTGTGAGAACATTGATCCCTGATCCTGATATCATTTTAGCTGCACAGATCACATCACTTACGTGCTTTAGTAGTCCTTTGCCCCTTGTGAAGTCTGTCATTGTCATGATCATACACATCTTCTTGGCCAGAACAATGATATCATCCCATATTTCAATCTTAGCATCCAGCTTATTCTTTATTTTCTTGAAATCAGCAACTTGCTTAGCAATCTTTCCCTTCTATGCCTTAGGCAATTGCATTTTAGCCTGGTCAGTTTTTCCTTCAGTCTGGACACTCATATGACTACAGACCACATGATTCTCTTCCAGGTCAGAAAACCTCCAGTTCCTCTGGGGTCTAAATCATCATTACTGAATATCTGATAGCATGAATTGTATCACAGATCTTTGAGATGACCACAACTTGATGATCATAAAACATATCCAGAGAATTTTAATTTAAGGCTTCCAAGGCAACATTCACTTGTGTTACAAACTCAGGAACTGTGATGGACCTACATTTTCTGAGATACATTCTCTGAGCAGAAGCTCTAAGGTGCCAGGGACACCCCAGGAGGAACTGAACCACCTGGCTCCAGTGTCAGAGCTAGAGGGGCAACCCTCTCCAGGTCAAGAGTGTTGGCAGACCCACTGCTCCTCCACTGAGCACTCCCCTCTCCCAGCATGAAGACACAGACGGGCGGCATATCTGAATCTACATCAACCCGCCAACACCCCTCTAAAACTTTTAAGACTTCAAATATGTCCTGACCATTTTGAAAACTGCTGTATGAATCTACACAACATTTTGTCCCTCATGATTATCTTGAAACATATAATGGAATCATATACTCTATGAGAATTTTAATACTACTAACATTGTTTTATTATTTTTATTATATTTATTTTTAAAGATGCTACCCTCCACTTCCACCATGTGGTCATTTTGATCTATAGAAGTTTAGCGCTCCCTTCTTTTTTGTAATTGCTGGATTTGTAGTAAAACTAATTGTCACGCTAACTGTGTTCTTTCCCCTCATCTCATCTACACACTCATTCTATATAACATTGGCACTTAATAGTTTAGATTTGCTCCACAACTTTGGGCAGTTTCATAGTATGAAGCTATAGTAGAAAACACATCAAACAAATGGATGGGACACAGATCCAATAAAGATTGAATTCTTGGTAACTGTGAGGAAAGGGAAATAAAATAAAAACTTATTTATTCTTCTTAACTTGTCACTCCTTCCCATTAACATAATTCTATTATTGGCCACTGTCATAAGAGAACAAAATCAAATGGAAAATAGCATGCGAAAGGTGAACAAGGAGTTTTCAGGTTAGTCTATGAGAAGACTATAAAACCAACAGGAAAGAGAGATGAGACAAGATAAAACTTTTCAAGACTATTTATATAAAGTTATAATAGACCTCTAGAAAAAAATCCATCAGATCAAGCTCACTGACCATATAAGAGACTTTAATGGTTATCGTTTGGACTGATTTAAGTCATGCCACATGACAGTTCAATCTAGAAGTGAAGGATTTATGAAGTTCATTTGTGTGTGAGACTAAATGTCAACTTTTTTTGCCAAAGGAAAATTTCTAAGTGTTAAACTGATTCTCCACAGAATGGAAAAGAGAGATCTACTTACATTTGACCTCAACTAGATATCACCATATGTTTACTGAAACCATTAATGAGGAAAAGATTAAGTATTGAGCACAACATTAGGTGAATATAAAGCAGACTCAACCATGACATTAGCAAACTTGTTTTCTTGTTTTAAAAAAGATGACGGAAAGATGCACGCATTCAACCACGCTTCATGAAGACAGATAATGGTTCCCTGAGCTGCAGTGTTTTATAATGAAAATAAGGGGAAAATAATCTTATTTTCCCCAATGATTTCACTGATAAACTATATCTAGAATAACTAATGTTGTTTAATAGCAGGAATAGTGCGTAGTGTGGTATGCTGGGAGGTAGAAAGCTCACAGATAAAACAGCAATATCTACATGCAAGATCTTTTACATGAGAAGTGGGTTTTTGTAACCATTGTAGTTGTTACTTCATGAGTGGCACCTCTGCAGTCTCTTTTGAGAGCCTAAGCTCTTAACCATTGCTATATTGACATCATATTACCACTCCGGTTTTTGCATTTCAAAGAGGTTCTCTTATCATTTCATGGGCCTCTTTATAGTAAACATTCCTTTCCTTGTGCTACTTAAAGGGTGTTTTTGTTTCTCACAAACAAGTCTGCTTCAACATATACTTATATGTTTCCATAACAACCTGAACCTTCTCCCAGAGAAGTGTTTCGTACATGGTATTATACTTTGCTGCTTCGCTCCTCTGTAGCCACTGGAAGATCCCTGGGGTAGCACGGCCCTGTTTGGGTCACCATCTACCATCAGTTCCAAGTGCTTGGCAAAATGGGAAATAGTATGCCGTTCTAAAAACTGATGAAAGAAATAAAAAGGAATGGAGGTTATTGCCACATTGAAGAAGCCATGGAAGGAGAAGAAGAAAATGAATAAACTCAGTTTACTAAATATATGCCAGGCTATATCACACATATTCAATCAATAATTTGATTCAACACTGTTTATTGAGCACCTACTATGAATCAGGTATTATGCTCACTGCAAGATATAACCCTGAGCAACACAGTGCCTACCTCCACTGATCTCAGATTCTAGCAATGGAGAGACGACTAATTAAAGAAACAGTTACAGTAAATAATGCCAAGTGTGTGATTAACGAAGTGTAGTCCTGTGAAGGACACAGAAAGTAATCATGAGGGCCAAGAAAAAGATTACCAGAGAAAAGAATTTTAACTTGTAGCCTAAAATATAAGTAGGTTTTTAGCTGACAGAAGCGAAAGAATACGTGCAAAAGCTCTAAGACAGGTATGTTCATAGCACCAGATATACATTTAATCAATATAAATTTAATCAATATGTCTGTTTTATGGATAATCAAGATAAACCTAGGATCTACACAATACCCCCACCCCCAAACTTCATTTTTTGGTCCTATGTGGTCTTTAATTCCCTCTTTTTGAGAAAGAAAAAAATCAACCTTGACAGCTTTCATCTGGGAGTAGGTATGACATCAAGACATAGGTCATGGCATTCTCCTTTTAAACACTCACACACACACTTTTACAGGTTATATCAGAGGAGGCCGCTCTGTAACCAAGGAGCAGGAAGATCCCTCTGTAACATTCCCTGAGTACAGATAAAAACAAGTCTGTGCAAACCACAAAAGTGATCAATCACTCTGTCTCCCTTCTCACCTAGTGAATGTTGTTGTTTTACTGGTCATGGCTTTAACTTCCATCATACTCCCCTCTCCCAGTTTAAAAATACTACTAATAATGAGGTACCGAATTACAGAATTACTCTTATTTCCTGAGAGCACTCAGTTTAGAGAAAACATCTGCTTCCATCAACCTTTACAAAAAGCATCCTAAACAAGCCATAATGCATTAACAACTCTAACTGAATACTTTTTTACAGAGAAGTGTTCATTGCTGCACTATGTTTCTGGTGGTCTTTAGCTACACATTTTGTGTACTCCCTGCATTTTCTGATCTTCTGCATTCCCTCATAAACATGAAAAAATGTGAACTTTATGTGACACATGGGTCTATAAGCCAAAATAAAAAATCCTGAGTTTAATTGTTTTCTTGTATCCTCATTTATAGAATCTGATAAATGAATCTGCAGACATGTTTTTTTAAAAGAGTTTTTATTTTTTTACTTAATTATCAGGGAAGGAATAGAGAAGTGCCACCCAAAGTTAACTATAGGCAAAAGGCAAAGGGAGATAGTTTGCTTCAGGCAGTAGACATCTTTCTAATGAGTAAAATAATTAAACAGGTTGGAATGTAGTAAATGTGTAGAAGCAGGAGCTAGAGTTAAATCTGAAGAAGTAAGCAGAAATTTTCTCACCAGAAATTTTGTAAACCATGACATGGTGTTTACATATTATTCTACAGACAATGCAAAACATCTACAGTAAGCAATATTAGACTTGGAAAAGACATGGTGAGGTTCACATTTATTAAAATTATTTTTTATTACATGTATTAGAGTGGCAGTGGTTAATAAAATTCTATAGCTTTCAAGTGTACAATTCTATATCATCTATACATTGCATTCTATATTCACCACCCAGAGTCAATTATCCTTCCATCATCATAGATTTGACCCCCTTTACCCTCCTCTAACACTCCCTCTCCCTCCTTAACCTCTGGTAACCACTAAACTGTTGTCTGTGTCTATGAGTTTTGGATGTTTGTTTGTCTTGTGCATTTGATGCTTTCAGTTTTATATCCCACATATGAGTGAAGTCATGTAGTTCTTGACTTTTCCTGTCTGAGTTATTTAACATAGAACAATAAACTCAGGATTCACCCATATTGTTGCAAATGGCAGTATTGCATCTTTCCTTATGGCTGAGTAATATTCCATTGCGTGTGTGTGTATAATATATGTATATCACATCTTCATTACCCAATCATCTACTGAGGGACATATTAGTTGTTGCCATGTCTTGGCCACTGTGAATAATGCAACAATGAATATAGTGTTACATATATCTTTACAGATAAATATTTTCAGATTTTTGGGGGTTATTTATCAAGAAAGATTGCTGGGTAATGGTAATTCTAGTCTTAATTTTTTGAGGAAACCTCCATACTGTTTTCCATAGTGGCTGCACCAATTTATTAATACATTCCCACCAGCAGTGTATGAGGGTTCCTTTTTCTCCACAACCTCTCCAACACTTGTTATTATGCATCTTGCTGATAACAGCCATTCTAACAGATATGAGGTGGTATCTCATTGCAGTTTTGCTTTGCATTTTTCTAACAGCTAGTGAAGCTGAGCATTTTTTCAAATATCTGTTTGCTATTCGTCTTCTTGGGAGAAGTGTCTCTTCAGGACCTCTGTCCATTTTTTAAATTGGATTGTTTGTTTTTTTGTTGTTGAGTGGTATGAGTTCTTTATATATTTTGGGTATCAGCCCCTTATTGGAGGTGTTGTTTGCAAATATCTTCTCCCATTCAATTGGTTGCCTCTTTGTTTTGTTGACAGTTTCTTTTGCTGTGCAAAAGCTTTTTAGTTTGATAGCCCATTCATTTATTTTTA